>NC_139042.1:100022526-100500157 GCF_965140915.1 Aythya marila
CTCTGAGAACAAACTTCTAATTTGAAGTCTGAGTGGTCTGGGTTTATGTGGTAGAAAGGGGCTATTCAGGTCATCAAATGATTTTCCTTCTTCTTGTGTGATTGTACCACATCATACAATCCTATCATAGACCTATGAAGCTCCAAATCCTGGACTGAAAGCAAAATGCCGTTTTTTATGCAGTATCTTTCTGTTCTGACTTTTCTTAAGAGGTATCTTCTCAGAATTGAAATTACTAATGTGCTGGACCTTTTCTCTGAGGCAGACTTTTTGTGTGTGTGTATAGGTAACACTAGGCTTTGCAAAAAGGTGTCCTGCTGGGTAAGCATTGTTGGACTTCTCAGGCCTATGACTTACTTATAGTCGCAACCCATAACCTTAATGGGTAGAATTACTTCTCCACCTGTCTCTGTCCAAGCCCTTGTTTGTCTCTGTGTTGTGACAAAGATGTGCTTTGGGGTATGTCCTGGCCAGGACAACTGTAACCTGGATCTGTGATGTGGGTAACTGCAGCTTAGGGTTATACTTGCCAGTACTGCTTTCTCCTTGCTCTTAAAGTAGGCTGTCAACGTATTGTTAAAGACTAGCAGAGTAAGTATGCAGAACATTACCATGAGGGAGCAGGAAGGGCTCATCTGTTCTTACTTGTCCCAGTCTCTTTTAAGATTCTCTTGGCATTAGTTTGTTGTGTTTTTTTATGATATTCTCTTGAATTCTATGCATCGGTTATTTTCATACTGGCTGATCTGTCACTGATACTCAGTATATTCCTTGAAAAGTCTTACCATATGCGATCCTGCTACTACTACTGCATCTCCAGGCTAATGGGTCAGTCTGCTTTAATTTTGCTAAAGTTTAGTGTGTGCATGTCCGCGCGCTCTATACAAGTCAGAATAAATTACACTGTAAAAGTCCTCAGAATGCCCAAGGGAATGACGTACCAACTGCTTGAAGGAAAGAATTGTTTATAGAAAACCTACCTAATTTTCTCACAGTCAGCTTGGAGCGGTGCTGGTGAATCCAGTGGCCTCTCCAGTGCCTGTGGTTCAGGCCACTCTAACTATCCTCAAGCCAGGGAGAGCGTTCATCCCTGCAGAAAATGGGACAGTCTTATGGAGTTAGGGCAAAAGCCTTGTAAGTAGAGATTTTTGTAATCTTCCCTGTTGGGAAAAAATGTTTCATCTTTTCTTCTGAACCAAAGCGGAACAATTTCCAAATGTTCACTGTCCTATTGCATGAAAATTTCAATCACCTAACCAGCTATGTTATCACAGGAACATGTTTGTATTTTTTTTTTCTTTTAATCTTTAAATACTAGTACAAAAAATAAATACTGGGAGATATTCAGCTATGAGGAAAGAAATATGGTTCTTTTGTGTCCTTAGTTTGTGTATGGCATTACTTTACATGGAAAACAGACCAAGTGATTCTTGTTCCATAGGGAGAAAAATATATTTTTTTTCCCATAAGATGCATTTTCTAATCTATGCTGTGACTGACACCAGCCCTCAAGGAAGCAGATGGTTAATTACAGGGTTGCTTGACGGGCTTACAGGAATAACTTGTTTATAACTTCAGTCAAGCTTTAGAGTTAGGGCATGTTTTCTGGCAAACAGCTCAAGTTTTGAGGCATGCACGCAGTATACAAATAATTTAGAGGAGATGGAAGGGGACAGGAAAGATGAGAAAGTGAGAAGGAAATATATGTACCAGATACTGTCAGCAGGAAGTGAAATTAAATAAAGATTATTTACATTTTTGTTTGCTCCCTGGTAATCTTATAATTGTGGAAAAAGGTGGACATGTTTTAAGAACAGATGTTTACAAGAGAGTTTAAGATTATTTTGGCTTCAGCTGTACTGGTAGTGTACCTTTATATCCAACTGGTTTTTTTTTAATTTTTATTTTTTTTCTAATTTGTTAACCTCAGCGGGGAGATGTGAGCTATAACAACGAAAACAAAATGGCTACATTATATATGCATTTGTACATGTATGAGAACTTACAGCAAGTTAATGCTAAAGCATAAATGCATGAAATGACAGGTACTTACATGTCTGTTATTTTCACTTTGGCCACAATCATGCTTTCTAGAACAAGCAAAAATATGATGTCAGTGTCCCCTGTGCAGGTGAAACTTTGAAGACATCAGGAGTCTTGACTCCATCTCAAAAAGATCTGACTATTGGGGTGGGCTGAGCCCAGCCAGCAACTACATGTAAGTGCTCGCCGGCCTCTTGCTCTCTTGTATTTAATGCCAGTTGTGTGATTCTTTGGGCATCCAGTATGGCACAGGCCTTTGTGGTGCCAGGAGGAGCTGTGCTTCTCCACCAACTGCTTCTGAAACAGCTTTGAATACATTTGCACGCTGATGGCATCTCCTTTTCAGTCGGTGTATAGTGTGTCATGGCTCCACCAGTGTGCTTTTGGCTAACCCTAAGGGCTGGACTCGGGTCTCCCCAGCTGCACTCTGCCAGAGGCTCTGTGCAGGCCATGCTCCTTGGCTGCAGCACTGAGCACGCTTCCCACCTCTGGTCCTGTTTGCACTGGCCCAAGGGCGACTGCATGAACTCAGCCCTGAACAGATCAAGCTGGATTTTGGTGAAAATGCTTCTGTTGGGTCATGCTCCCAGTCTGACCATAGCAAAGGATGGGCATTATCCAGAAACACATAGAGCTTAGGAAATCTTGTTTCCTTGCCATCTGCTGTCAAGAGCAGCATGGTTGTTACCAGCCTGCGGCCTAAGGTTACCAGCCAGGGTCTGGCTGGGCATCAGGCAGTGCAGGCAAGCAATTGCACTGTGCATCACTTGTTTTGTATATTTTTTTCTCATCATCATTATCATTATTATCCCTTCTTTTTCTGTCTAATCATACTATCTTTATCTTTTTTTCCCCAGTTCTCTCCCCTATTCCACTCTGGGGGTAGGGGCAGTAGCTGAAGGGCTGTGTGGTGCTGAGCTGCCTGCCAGACCAAACCACAGCAGGTGGGCCATCCCACTTCCTTTTGTCTTCCCCGTGGTCACACAGGTGAACCAAGGGGTGGCATGTGGCATGTGTGCCTTGAGCAGGGATAGGCAGACTCTGTGATGGCAGCCTGAAGGGGAGCAGAAGAAGACATTGTTTGAGTTTCTGGACCTGTTGGCACAAAAGCCAAGATGCAGGCCCGTAGGGCTGGGGAAGAAGAGAGGGTCTCTTCAAATTACCAGAGCTGGCCAGTCTATACGCAGCTGGTGTCAGCAGTGGTCCGCTTGCCCTGGCAATTTTTCAGATCTCTCTTGAGGGGACACCTTGCCTTCACACTCGACAGGAGCCGTCTCCACAGGCTGTGGATGGCCGCCCCTCCCACTGTGTGTTAGTGCCCTGCTCCTTAGTGGGAGGTTGCAGCTTCCTGGCTTTCTTACCTTGGGATTCCTGACCCAATATCCCAGCACTGGAACAAGTGGTTGATTTTTTTTTTTGGTTGATTTGCTCATGTGGCTGATGGCCATAATATTTCTATGTCTTGCATCTCAGGTATAGGGACCTGGGTGGTTTCTGGCTCCTAGTTTCTCTTCCCTCTCCTGTTCTGGTGTTCTTGGTAGCCCTGGGCCATGGTAATGCTGATGGAATTAATTACCCACACCCTGGCCCCAGAAAGTGGGGGAGAAAAACGTGATAGATGACCAGCCTGTCTACATATTCTGGGTGTTTGCCTTATTGTTGGTGATGTTAACCATATTGCCAGGGGTCAGGAGAAGGGAGTACAGCTTACAGTAGGACAGCAAAAAATGAAGATTTTGCCAGCCTTAACAAGATGTTTAAAAAGTGTGCTTATTTTCCATAGGTCAAGTCTTGTGTTTTTGCATTCATTTTTAGCTCCTAAATGTTCTGTTTCAGAAATTTAAGTATGTTTACTGATGTCTGTCTGCTGCTTACAGTAGGGGCTGGAATGGATGTTCTTTAAATATTAAATGTCCTTTTGTCTTCGTTTTACTGTCTGGACTAGAAACTTTAGAAAAATACAGTAAACATTTTTACCAGAAAACTTTGGAGAAAAATATAAAAAAAAATAATGTTGAAAAGATATTAGATATGTAATACTGTGGATATATTTTATGTATTTAATACTTTACAGACCTCAGTGCAGGTGCACATTGTGCTTGTTTCTCACTTGTATTAATAGCTGTGCTAATTTGGCTGTTTTCAAGATAGCTGTGCTTACATCAAGGAGAACTTCATGGTGCTTGAATGTGTTTATGTATTAATGTATGCTTTGCTGTATCAATGTAACCTAAGTAAAACAAATTTGAAATGCATTAAGAAATATGTTAACACTGAAGGACATAATGAATTGATTGGTATAGGGGAGACCACTTTTTTAACCAACTACAAAATATATAGCTCTCCCTGGTGGTAAGCCAGACATAAGATGAATAGTCAGATAACACCTGATGTGTAGATATACTTATCATTTATTATTATTATTATTTTGCTACACGGCTATTGAATGGTCCCCAGGAAGCTTAACTGGGGGAGTCCATTTCTAGATTGTATAAACTGCTGACTTTTTATCTAGTTCTCAAAGCATGGTAAGGCATGTTTTGTTGTGCTTCAAAGCTTCTGTGCATCTTTGGTGCCACTGATGCATCTTCTGTAAAAGTGTGCCTGCAGTCTAACATGCTCACTCAAAATTCTGTAATTGTGCACAGCTGATGGGTGTGCAGAGATTTTGATAATGTTACAGCTGGATAATATGATTGGAAGTTGGAAGATAACAGCAGTAGAGAAAATGATGTGGTCAAAATAAAAGGTCAATTTAAATAGAATAACGTTGTTAGCTTCCAACAACGTCTTGAAAATGTATGTCTAACTTAGTACATGGGGATACAATGTTCCTAGATTCAGTTATTTTTCCACAAAATATATTGCCTCATAACTTGTTTTTGTAGGAATCAATGTTATATGTGGAGTAAAGGAATGGGGGAAGAACCTGCCCATAACTTTTCATGCTAATTAATTTTGCACTGAGTTTTGAGAAATTGTACACAATTGCTTCTTGGACTTATTTTCTAGGCTAATAACTTAAAAATGTTTGCCACATGTGATTTGAATAATTCTGTACTCCATCAATACAATATTAGTCCATCTACTTGCTCAGATGCTCATAGCTGTGTTTTGAGAGTTTTTTGTTTGTTTGTTTTGTTTTGTTTTGTTTTTTATGGGTCTGGCCATTTTGTTCAATTGAAGGGAACTCATTTTACCAGGATCAGTAATAATTTTAAGCTTGTTGATAGGAGACAGCAATATGTTTTTATCATTTAAGATAGAGTGCTGATTTTTATACCTTTGTATATTGCAGTTTGAAAAAGGAAAATGTGTATTTTTAAGTTGCAGAAATACATTTCAAAAGATGCATCAGCAGCATGAAGTTCAGAGAACTTCAGTCTACCCCCACAATAACTGCCCTTTACTTACAAAACCATCTGCAAGGCAGGGAATTAATGCTCCCATATTTTCCAGTCTACAGTACAGTCAGCACTCATGCAGAGTCAGCATCTCAGCAGAGATGAGAAAAACACCCAGATTTTTCAGAAAGGGTACTGCATCTTTTGTTTTATTCTTTAGATCTGTGTTGCTTTGTACTGGAGGGGAAAAAAAGTTACATCCAGGATATCCAGCAAGTCCCTAAGTCCAGTATTCATAATTGAATACTGACTAGATTTTCTCTTGGATAAATACCAAGTTCTTATGTTTATCCTCGTCTTATGTCCATCAGTTCATATTGATAATTTTTCAGTTCCTATAACACTGAATATGACTGTTGGGTGATGTAATAGATAGACCAACAATAAATTCCTATTGTTTTATATAGTCATCTTTTAAGATATTATATAGCTAAAATATATTTCTGATAGTTTATTTACTCTTAAGAGAAATAAATCTTTTCAAAATAATAGCCTTTCATTTGCAGTCACTCCTTATGATTCTGGAGTAACCTTACATTTGAAACAAGTATTATTTCAGCTTTAGAGGGCCAATTTGCAGAAATTTTCTAGACCTCTGAGATTGTCTTGCAAAGATGATAAGTCATGAGAGAAAAGAGTGATAAATTATAGCAGATAAGGAAATCAGTCCTTTGACTTTCTAATAAAATGTTTCATAGTTCCACTAGAGTTCTCATTTGTCATGGTTTTCCATATTCTTCTGATCTCAGAGGAAATAAATCATCAGGTTATCACACTGCTTCTCCTCATCCAGAGGTGTATCAGCATGCTTTGCACATACCAGTAAGCAAACACAAGAGGAGTTCTCAGTCAAGAAGCTTAAGATGCAACGTTTTCCTGCCCAGCACTTTGGTGCCAGATCTCATCAAGCTTATTAAATGTAGAGTAAGCAAATGCGTTTTAACTGAGAAGTCTCTTGACATAGAATGTATGTCTCTTGACATTGAATGTATGTTTCTTAAAAAAAAAAAAAAAGAGGGAGAGAGAACAAAACAAAAACAAACAGAAAATATGAACAGAGAAAACAAAACAAAACAAACAACAAGCTGTTACCACACTTTCTTCCAAGACATTTTAATGGATAGCTCAGTTCATTACATGCTAAGTTAGCAGTACACTTCGTATTTTCCTCTGGAGTAGATAGTTGAAATTTTGAACACTGTTGCTTTCAGTTCTTACTTCTTAAATGAAGCAATGTGCTCAAAAATGTTTTTAGTTGTGTCTGAAGCACCTGGGAACAGGAAAGGTAAAAGCAAACAACAAAAATTAGTTTAATGGTTAATTTGATCAAGTGACTCTTTGACACTGTAGGTCTAGGACTGTTGGGTCTAAATGAAATGAAAAAAAAATTTCAATTAGTTTGGAGCTGTTGCGCTGCTATGAATGTAAAAAACTCCAGTAGAGTCAACTTTGTGGATCAACTTGTCTCCATTGATTGTGAGCTTTCCCACTGCCATCAAGATTTTTATGTAATTGTCTTGGGTGTAACTTAATAATAATCACACACACACACACAGAATTTCTAGGTTGGAAGAAACCTCAAGATCATCAAGTCCAACCTCTGACCTAACACTAAAAAGTCCTCCACTAAACCATATCCCTAAGCTCTACATCTAAATGTCTTGTAAAAACCTCCAGGGATGGTGACTCCACCACTTCCCTGGGCAGCCCATTCCAGTGTCTAACAACCCTTTCGGTAAAGAAGTTCTTCCTAACATCCAACCTAAAACTCCCCTGGTGCAACTTTAGCCCATTCCCCCTCATCCTGTCACGAGGCACGTGGGAGAACAGACCAACCCCCACCTCGCTACAGCCTCCTTTAAGGTACCTGTAGAGAGCGATAATGTTGCCCCTGAGCCTCCTCTTCTCCAGACCGAACAATCCCAGCTCCCTCAGCCGCTCCTCGTAGGACTTGTTCTCCAGGCCCCTCACCAGCTTCGTCACCCTTCTCTGGACCCGCTCAAGCACCTCGATGTCCTTCTTGTAGCGAGGGGCCCAAAACTGAACACAGTACTTGAGGTGCGGCCTCACCAGAGCTGAGTACAGTTCCCTAGCCCTGCTGGTCACACTGCTTCTTATACAAGCCAGGATGCTGTTGGCCTTCTTGGCCACCTGAGCACACTGCTGGCTCATATTCAGCTGACTATCAACCAATATTCCCAGGTCCTTCTCCGCCAGGCAGCTTTCCAACCATTCCTCTCCCAGCCTGTAGCTCTGCTTGGGGTTATTGCACCCCAGGTGCAGGACCCGGCACTTGGCCTTGTTGAACTTCATGGAGTTGACCTCAGCCCATTGATCCAGCCTATCCAGATCCTCCTGCACAGCCTTCCTACCCTCAAGCAGATCGACACACGCACTTAACTTGGTGTCATCTGCGAACTTACTGAGGGTGCACTAATTTCCTGTAATATTTAAGGCTATAAAAAGTTAGAGCGAGTTTGGATCAGATGCAGCTATGTTTATTTGAAATCGCTCTATGAGAATTCTTTCAAATATGGCTAGACTTTTCAGTACAGGAGAATTTAAGAAAGTCCTTTAAGACATTAGGAAGCTATGTGAATATTTGCTTTCTGTAAATTTAGAGCTCTTGTGATTTATTTATTTTTATTATTATTATTTTTTTTTTTTATTCCTTGAATTTTAGCTATATTAAAAAGCTAGTTCTGAGTATTTTCCTAAGGAATTCTAAAAGGTGTATTTTTTTTCTGGTTATTTTAAAATCTTAGCTCATGCAAGAGAAATAGAGGAAGAACTATTATTCCCATTTTATTGTTGGAAAATGAGTTCCTGTAGCAATTAAATGTACCTCCATTTAATACATGTGTTTGCATATTGTTGTAGCACAAGTGAAGTGTGTCAGAACTCGAGCTGAATCTAAATGTTCTCAAAGTCAAGACATTAGTTTAAATATGCTATCCTGTATTACTGTGTCAGATCATAATTTAATCTTTGGGTTTGGAAGCTCTTAGTTTAGATCTACCAGAAAAGTAAAGGTAAAAATCTGCTTTACATTTTTTATGTTGGTATTTCATTTGTTCAGGTGGTGCAAATTATGATATTCTGTAGAAAGTATTTGCCTTATCAGGTGAAAGGTTCAGAGCAGTGGTCCGTGGAGATTGTGCTATTGGAAATGTTAAATGCTCCTGGTTCCTTCCTTTTTGTCACATTTGCAACCGCTGTCAGCCACTTCTATTTCAGCAAAATGCTCAGTGAAGTTTATATTCTGATCCAAATATTTCCACTACTGTTTTCTAATTTTAAATTAGAGAAAATAAATAAGAATATGGCTACCCACAATTTAAAAACTAAGTAATGCCACTTAGAGCTCTGATAGCAGCTTTAAGGCACCACAGTTCTATTGCTGAGAAATTAGGACAGCTTTAGCATATAGATTGAAGGGTATCTAGAATGTCAAACAAGCATAACTCCCATTTGTTTAACTGCTGTCACCTTAAGCCATAAAATGTCAACTAAAACCAGAAACTCTTTTACTGTCATCAAATATTCTTCATAGATGTAAGGCTCAATCTTACACAGTACAGTGAGCTTTAAACATGAATTTATTAGTTGAAATTAACTCTGAAAAGCTAATGAAAAAACTGGTTATAATCACAAATGATACATCACATCATTACAATTACCAGTTGTAAATTATTCCACAGCATTTTAATATGCCTTTGACTAGTTTTTCATATAAATTCTTTTAGCCCAAATTACTTGCAATATTTTACACTTAAAACCCTAGGGAATGCAAAACTTGCTTCCCCAAATAGATTTGGGGTAGATTTTTCAGGCTCCTTCTGCATGGATTCAGTGTTTTTTTGCATAAAATGCATGGGAGGTGTTCCTTTGGCTAAGGTATCTGGAGTCATCTAAGCAGTCAACAGAGCAAGTTTGGAAACCTGTCATTTTTAGGATGGATCAATGGAATCATCCCTTGAGAAAATGTTGCATCTCTTCCTTGACTGTAGAATTCATCTGGACTACAAGCCTGGACTGGGAACCTTTCAGGCTGCTGCAGTGGGAGAAGAACACAGGCAAAGATGTACATATTTTGTGATGCTTTCTTAGTGATGAGAACTTTCTATTCAGTGAATGCTTGGGGTTTCTAACTGTGAAAGCTTCACTAACTCTTCAAGGGTTATATCCAGAAATGTAAATGAAGGAAGTGGTCAGTAAATGATAATACTTCGGTGTTAAAGTGTGAAGAAGTTTTGCAGGACCTAAACCCCCTTGCATTCCAGCTTGTCCTCAGATATCAGAGAGGCTGGGGATGGCTGGGCTTAAGTTCTGAGTGATAGATACCCAATTCAAGAGATGTGGATGCCACATCCCTGAAGTCTGGTTCAAGGCCAGACTGGATGGGGCCTTGAGCAACCTGGTCTGTTGGGAGGTTTCCCTACCCATGACATGGGGGTTGGAACTGGATGGTCGTTAAGGTCCCTTCCAACCAGAGCCATTCTGTGATTCTGTGACATACCTTTAGTCTCAGTAAGTCAATTTACGCAATTATTTCACAAGTGCGATTTGTAACTATGAAATAAATACAGTACTAAGGATTTGGAAATACGGTCTTTAGAAAGTATCACCTGTTCTCCACCCTCATCCTAAATTTCTGCATTTTGCCAGTAGAATGCATCTGGTATACAGCTTTGCCTGTTAACAATAGAAGGTTGTTCTCTTATGGACATGATGTTGATGTGAAAAAAAAAGCTTTTCTGATGATCAGTTGTAACATTTTGTCCTCCTGTTTTAGAGATGCACAAACTTTTTTTGGATTCCAGCCTATTTAAGTGTGGCAAACTGGTGTAGTTTGCTTACTGATGATAAAAATTTATTTGACAGAAAGTTTTAGCCATTCTGTTTTCAGTACAGCTTTAAATAATCCTGTATCTACCTACTCAATAGAGATAATTACAGTTGCCCTAGTTTGCAGATATAAATCAGTACTTAGGCAAATTTTAATCATAAGTTGTTACTGTAAGAAATAATTTTCTAAAAATTTGTATCATCCCTTCATAATTTAGTAGCAGATTAAATGAGTTGTTGTATTTAAACCTGTGAATTATACTGACATCTCAGGATATGTTTACAGCACTGCATTTATAGTTGCTAAAACTTTTGATAACAAGTAGTTCTTTAAAGGTAAGCCTTCAAGTTCCACTAAAATTGAAGGGCAGTTTTCATTCTAATGGCTAGTTTATTCCTGAAGTAGCTAATTAATACAGATGAATACTAATTAAATATTATCCCTACAAGCCATTTTCTCTTCCCGCTGGTTTGTTCTGGAAGAGATGTTTTTGTATATAATCTGTTTGCACAATTAGTTTCTTCTTAAAATAATTGTGAACAGGAGTTCTTAGAACTGAACAAGACAGCTGTTAGAACAAAGTCATGCCTTGTGCCATGCATGTGTAGCAGCAGGCGATGATTTATCATAAAGTTACCGAGCAAGCAGCAAGGAGTTCAATTGTTGTTTTACAGAAAATTAATTTAAATTTGCTAATATATTTGTTTTGTATTTTTTAATACCTTTGTATACTTTTACAGCTTGATCTATTTTAAATTGAATACGTGGATGAAAATACTTCAAGCAATCACAGTGCAGTCTTGAATTTTGAATACTTTCTATGTTTCAAAATCCATTAATGATCAAGTTTTAAAATTTGTAAGATACCAATATTAAAACTATTGTGTAATTTCTGTGAACGTTACTTGATAAATTTCATCATACGGTAATGAGATTTTCAATGGGTGATGTAATAAAATGCTGGAAGTGTGGAACATGTCTCTTGTTTAGAGTCAGTTGTCGTGCATAGAATAAATCTCTTTTTTATAAAGTTATCCTTCACCTTTATTAGTCTACAAGCACCTAGCATGTAATTTCAGTCTTGTAAAAATGTTTGAAGAAAATTCCTCCCTTAAGTCATTTAAGCAAATACATAAAAGTAAAATGGACCCCCCCAACAAACAAACAAACAAAACAAACAAAAACATAATCAAAGGTGGTTCAATTAGTTACTTAATAACGTTGTAAATGGTTTGTTTAAGGAAGCAGCAGCCTCTGCTGACATGTTGATTATGGAGTGGATGTGTAAGTTTTTTGATTGTTGGCTCGTTTTTTCTTTAAAAAATAAATAAATAAATGGGGAAGAGTCTGGTTTTTAACATTCATGAGCAGTTACCATATACAGAAGGCTCTTAGCAGATATTTCCCTTGAACAAAACAGAAGTGTGAAGAACTGTGCACTGGAATGGAAGGCTAAGGCTGCACGTATAGTAACTCAAACTGCAGACAGTATTTCAGTGCTTTCTAACTATAATTAGCAGTAATAAATCCAAAGTTCTCACATCTCTACTGAAATTTAAGGAAGAATTGAAGGCATAACAATGGTGAAGAGAGAGTTTTATAGGAGGGGTTATACCTTGTCATGATAATAAGGTGTTCATTTCTCTTTCCTTAGTATTTTAGCAACCTGCACTGAAATTCTGAAATAAGGAAAAGAAAGCCAAAGCACTGTTGTTCTTTAGGAAGCAACTGATACCTGAGCAAGATGCTACTATCAAGCTGCCTGATTTTTCCTGAAGCAAAATGAGTGGGGAGTAGCTGCTGATTCAGCAGTATGAGAGCTTCAGCTTCAGTGGGCGGGTGGACATCATGGCATGCCAGTGCCTTCCTGACATGGTGGCTCAGGGTATGGCTCAGGCTGATACCAGCTTTATCTGGAGAAGAGCTGTCTGCTGGCTGGCTGAGAGAAATGTGTGGTTAAGATGTGCAAGAATATGGTCCTCGCATAGCTGGATCTGAGTTGGGAAGCAGTGGAGCCTACCATGAGTAAGCTGCTTCAGCACTTGTCACAGTGAAAAACAAATAAATGAGATATATAACACAGTTCAAGTCTTTCAATATACTAACTATTTTGTAGGTTTTGGTGGACACTTCTAAGACTTTTTAGGAGTGTATATAACTTTTGAGTGAGAAAATAAAGGGAAAAGATGGCCTAACAGAACACTGTTGTAGGGTATTCCTTGTCAATGACCTGCTTGCCAGACCCTTTCATACCTGTCATGGTTGTATTTCCAGAAAGCATTTCTGAAAAACTGTGTATACTATATGCTTCATACTTTCAAAAAGCAGTGATTTCAGTTTAAAAGCAGAACTTTGGTATTTGGGGGGAACTTTAAACCAACTGGAAAAATTCTATTAGACTCTGAGTAAAACCTTTCTTTGGTGAATCGACAGTGGCATGTAAAACTCATTCAGGGACTCAACAAAGAGAAAATTAGAGTAAACCACCATGTATGTGGATCAGCTAAGGATAGAATTAATAGTAGGGCCAATCAATTATGAAGATGTTAAGCAAATGGAAAGATCCAAGCAGTATCTGCCAGATTATTTGTAATTATTTTTCTTTTCTATTTCACATATAAATGCAGGCACCTATCTATACATGCATGCACCAACGTATTTCCATTTGTATGAATTTTACAAGAGTTTACTGAAGACAGTGGGAAAAAATGGGTTGCTGAGAATGACTTCTTGCTGTCATTGCTGTGTGCTTCATTGTTTAATTCATACGTACTTTCCTAAATCAGAAAGCTGCAGCAACATATATTTGAAATAGTTGCTCACTCCTGTAAAAATGTCATTAATGAAACTGGAAGACTTAAGCAGGTGATTGAACAGTAGTTATAAGTAACTGTGACCTTCCACAGAACAGTTTGAATTAACAATCCCATTGTTTCAAAGCATTAGTTATTTTAATAACTTCTTCCAATTACTCTGAATTCCAAAGCTAGGACAATGAAACCTGTTTGTGCAGATAAGTTGTGGAATGTGAGTTAAAACTATCACGGAAACAATACCCCAAGTGTAGTCATTTCTTGTCTGTGTTTCCATGCAAATATAGCCTAAGGGTAAGCATCCAGTCTGCAAATGTGTACAGCTGTAAATTAATTGCATTACAAATGCATTTCAGCTACCTATATCTATCATGAAAATTATTTGAAAAGCATCCCAGGGAAGGTTTCTTGTTACCTCCCATAAAGGCTCAGGTTAATGCAATGCTAGTTCATAATACACTGCTTGTCTGCCTTTTCCAATCCCCTTTGTTCAAAGGTTCCACACCTCCCCCTGCATTTAAGAGGAGGATTTCAGATCCTGCAGCATTCTGAAATATGCTGCACTGTGGGTTGTGTGTCAAGCTTTATACCATGTAAGGTTTGTATAAAGAGACTGAACAATGTCAGTGTCAGAACAATGTGGAAATGTGAAACAATGTCTGTACTTTCTAGGAACTTGAAGTGGCTTCTGGTGCTCACAATGATAAGGTCGTGGAGGGATTGGCTCTTCTGCAGATTCTCTGTAGACAGACCAAAGACTTCTGGTGAGGACAGCTGAAATGTGAGTGAGCATCCAGTCATGCAGACAGTCATGGTAACAATCAGCTGTGGAGCTGTTATACTCCCAGGTAGGCCTTTCTGGAGTTCTGTAAAGGGTGTCGATCTACACCAAGGCAGGCTAATGGCCATTGCTGTTGCAAAATGGGCTATTGGTGATACCTGGAATATATACTAGATTGCAGCAGTTCAGGGATAGAGACTCAAATCTCTGTGCCTAAGGCAGAGTAGAGCTGTGATGAATTAAAGGTTCAGGGAGTTATGATAACTTGTTGGGTGCAACTGCTATGCCTGAACCAATTACAAGCCATAGAAGAATGGCTTTCAAAAGTGATGCTGGAGGCCACTCATAATGCACACTCATAGCTAATCCTCTTTTTCCAACAACAAAAATATAACTTAAATTTGTATCTTTAAAAACTTGCTTTGTCACTGTTCAGTCTGGCCAAGTGCAACATTGCACCTTACCTGAGACATGTTACCTCCAGAGGAATCCGGAACTTCCCTGTTGCACACAGTCATTGCCCTCTACAAGTAAATTATCGTCAAATGTCTGTATATTTCAGCACTGCAAAGGCATTAAAAAGAAGTAATTTGGAGAATAGATCTAAGTAAAACAAAAGTCTGGGGATATCATTGCTAAAATTTTATTCACCTTTTATGTCATATGAAATAGTCATCAATAGAAAAATGTAAATGAGGGACAGTAATTCATGCTTTTCTCCTCCTCTGATTTCTATAATTTCAAGGTCAACATTGGGAAGATCAAAGTACAAAGTAAAATGGAATAAAACTCAAGAACACATCCAATTTATTCTGTAAGCAGGTTTTTAGACTAAAAAGCAAGAATTGTGTTACTGCTGCAGTGTGTGTGTGTGTGATTGCAGAATGACGCTTCTGTTTGAGGGTACTGAGAGGAAGGTAGTGGTGCTTACTCCATCCTGCTCTGGTCTTTTTTAATGGGGTTACTGCCGATGTTGAATGGAGCAAATGCTGGCAACCAGCTAATGTCAGCCTTGACTAAGGAAAGCTTAGAGAACATTTAGGTGAGTTAGAGGTGTTCAAGTTAGTTGAGCCTGTTGAACACCATCCCCAGGTATTGAATGAGCTCATGGAATCCCAAAGGTGAGATTCATCTGTTTTCAGGAATTACAAAGGACAAGTAAAAATACCAGATGACTGGGAAGGTAAAATATTTTCCCTTTTTATAAGCAGAAAAAAAGTTATGATGGTATGGATGTTTCTTAAACTTCCAGAAAAATACAAGAGTAAATCACAAAACTGAGCTGGAGAACTTAGAAGATAGTAAGAGGTATAACTCCATGAAAGCTCTGAAAACAACAACAAAGAACACGCTGGTGTATGCCAAATACACAGAGTTCATTGTTAGTTCCACCATTTTTTCATGACCTTTCTGAGTAAATAAGTGTGGTCCATTTAAATCTCATGGAAGATCAAGTATGTAGAAACTCATACTCATTGTCAGAAGGAATGTATCAAATGAAACTCTAATGATTGTTGGTTCTGTTTTTGCTTCATGTTAATTATGATCTGGATGACGATGTAGAGACACTACAGTTTCAGATAATGCTGAGTGGAAGTATAGTGATGTGGTACATTTTCGGTTTCTTTGTTGCAAGAATATTCTTGCTCTTAAGCTGAACTAGGCTGAAATGCTCTCATTGTTGCTGCATCTAAGCCCCAGAAATGTGTGATCAGTGAAAAATATGAAATCCCAAGCCTCAAATCAAGACTTATGTGTCTCTGGAGATAGAAAAAAGGTGGAATAAATTGTTTTTGAAGAGATATAATATAATGTGCTGTAAGAAAAGAGCCCTGCAAGATGCTTTGAAATAAGAGGATTCCATAGCTAGGTTCTTGTATAACTTCCAAAATAAACCTTTCAGACTTATACCAGAACAAGGCTAGTTAGCCACTGAGGAACAGTTACTGCATAGACTGTACCTGAATGCTCTGCTGACAGAGAAATGAGAACACAAATTATTTTACTACAGTATTTCCTCCATAAGCAAAAGAAGAGGAATTGCAGGAGACCTGGCCACTCTGGGTTCAACAGCTGCAGCCTTTGTCTGCTTCGGGAATGGTGGTAACGTATGTGGGACTGTGGCTCTGGCATGGCAGTGATGGTGGTGCTGAGCTGCGGTTTGTTTCCCCCTTCATCCTGTTTCCACGGTAAGTGCAGAGCTGCAGACTTACCCTGGGAACTTCTGAGGAAAGAAAGGTCCTGCCACATACTAAATCTGATACAGTGGGTTTGTTTATCCTTGCACCAAGCAGAGCTTGGAGTTGATTGCATGTTTTAAACTTGCCTTCCTGTCAGTCAAAGCCCAGTGTGCTGTGGGCCAGTCCGTGCTTTGAATGCTGCTTTAGGTGCAAATAATACCTCAATCTCATTTGAACACTCCTGACATAAGGCAATGCTTAACACAAATGGGAATGTCAGAACATGTACCTTTTCTCAAACTGTTCTTATGTTATTCCAAGTGACAAACAACATGAAGTCTTGCTCTAAATCATTATGGTGCGTTTCTTCTCTTCATCTGCTCTTACATTAACACATTCTGTGTCACAACAGATCACTTTTCAGTGAGCATGATGAGCAGTAGAAACCACTCCTGTCAAATTGCCTTGAAATATGGGCCAGAACTAATATAATGAGGTACCTTGTTACTATGTCAGTGCAAAGACATTAATAATTATTTTAAATGGCAATATATCTCTACACTTTGTAGCCCTATGAATATATAGGTGTTTCTGGCTTCTATCAGGAAAAAAATACCAAGGATTTTTACATTAAAGATGATTATACTTGTTCCTGCATCATTCTGCTTTTCAGACGAAACTAAAGGAATATTGGGCCTGATTGTCTTATTTACAGGAATTCCAGCAGAGAAACTGATTTGATCAGTTTTTGAGTTAGTAAAACTGATGGTCTTTTGTTTCTAATTCTGAAATGGGTTCAGGTAACATACCAGGTTCTTGTGCATCATGCTTATATGAAAATAAATAAATAAATAAATAAAATAATGTGCATGACTTTTAGTAAAGATAGTGTCAATTTAAAACATTTGATGCATCACTTTGAAAATGTAGTAAATAGTGAGGGCTTTTCTCTGCCATTGGTCACCAAACTACTTTGTGTGAAATTCTCTGAATACAAGCAGTTACAATTGTTGTGGTGGAATGTGCTGTGAAGTTGAATACAAACAAAATAGCCACAGAAGTAACAGGTGCAGACTTCAGAATTTGTCTCTGCTGTAGCAATGCTCATATGTAATCCATTGCCTTAAGTTTGAATGAGGGGATAAGTGGGTTGGTAGGTTCTCTGCACCTAATTACAGGTGCAGTTTGCCTGAAATACTCATTTTAAGCATGATATGTGGTGCCTTTCTCTATTTTATTTCCATTCATTTTGACTTATCGAATATTCTGTTCTAGACATACTTTGAAATATATAAGACAAATGGAAATAACTAGACAAAAACAGATAATCAGAATATAAATAGATATAATTCTGCAGATGAAACATTACTTGTAGCTGAGGGGAACTTGCATCAAATCTGCTCAGTTCATTAACAATACATAGTGCTGGAATAAACATCATAATATATAATTATAGGCTTTTGGATACTGAGGTGCTTATGCATTTCCATGTCAAGTTTCAGTTTTGAATTTTCCTTAAATATTTCTACTTAGTACAGGAAAATACTTGCATATTAGACATCATTGTTTGAGAATACTGATGTACAATAGAAAATTCAACTGTTACATGCACCCAAACAGTTTTAATTACCATTTTCCAAGTGATGACAATAAGAATCGCCAAACATACTGATGATATTATTTTATTCTTAACAAGCAGACTTGGAAACAAAGTTTCTTAACAAGCAGTCTTGCTGGAAACAAAAAGATTCAATGATTTATTTAGCCTGAATTCTCTGCTTTTTTACTATAAAAAGGCCTGAAAGTTGTAAAGTCTGGAAGACTTTGTACTCTGCAGTAATGACTAGTCTTGCTCCTTTATTTTCCATGCTGTCTGTGTTTATTATGGGTTGCTAGTGTTAAATATGACACTTCCCAAGTTGTACCTATAAATTTCACAAGGGTTTGTTTTATCCTTTTTATTTTCCTGGCTTCCAATTACCACAGTTTCAAGTGTTTTGAAGTGGGAAATGAGGAAAAATGCTTCAGTTGCCTGGATCTGCCAGTCAACCTTTGAGTATTGCTTTGGATCCCACAGTCTATGCTGATTTTAACATCTTTGTACAAGTACTTTCCTGCTTACCAGTGATCCTCCAATCACTGGACTGTTGCATACAGAAGTCTATGGAATAGGTATTCTTAAATGAATAACACGTTTTCTTACACTTCTTTAATAAGTTTTAATAAATTTCGAGTGTCTTGTATTGTAGCAAAGTAAAGAGCTGAAAGCAACTGTTTGGAAAGAAACATGTTGTGTGCATCTTTTGCTTAACAGGTGGTTGGGCAGGTTCAGTATCCAGACTGTTGTGGTGAAAGATAAGGCGTAACCTGGTGCTTTCCTCCTCTTTCCCCTCTGCTTGTTTTATGCAACATTCGGAAGGGCTCAGACCACAACTGGGGGAGTCAATGTGTGGTGCTGCTGACCCGGCTGTGCACCCTGCTATAGCAATTAGTGAGCATCCTGGAAGAACAAAAAATCTAAGAAAGCATCCTAAAGGTGGTCTTCTCTCATCCAGATCTCAACATCAGCTATTATATGATCCCACAGGCTGTATATCTACACTGAAGAAAACAAAACAAAACAAAACAAAACATTGCTTTTCTTTGTGGGCATTGTCTCTGATGAGAGATTGTATCTTTTTTTTTAGCCTGTATGTGAATCTTGGTTTTGATCTGAAAGACAAAGTCTCTGCTAGGTAGCAGATTCATATTGCTTTGCTCTTTAGCTTTATGGACTGTTCCCTGCTAGTTCCAAACATGTTTTTCCCCCATGCCAGAGCAAAAAAGTCTGTGCATACATCTTGAGTTTTAAACTTTAGTTAACTATTCTTTGAAGGAAAATTAATAACACTGGTCACTGAAGTAGAACTGACTTCGTATTTCTAATAGATAAAAGTTTCCTCATACTGAGAATTAGAGCAGGAAGGTTTGTTAACTGAATGCTTAGTTTGATTAAGAAACCTGAGCAACATTTTTCCAAGTAATGACAATGTTTTCTTTCATACAGATTAGTAAACAGATTACAGACCATTAAGGCTTCATGCATTTTTTGTGTCTTTTTTCTCTTGATACCAGGTTCACTACAGAGATAAAGGACAATCAAGTGCAATTTACACCAAAAGATTTTCTAGTACTTTGGGATCTAATTTTGTAGCTTCACACACAGGGAGAGCATAGAAAACCTGCTGCCTCCTAATACAGCTCTCAGTGAAAACTCCAGAATGAAAAATTCTCAAGGGAATAACATAACCAAAGCAAGAAAAGAAGAAGATAAAAAGCAGAGAGGGATGGGGAAAACGGGGTTTTAAAAGATCAAAAGAATAAGAAAAAGAAATATGTAGCAGAGGAAGATGGTGAGGACTGGGTTGAGAAAGGACTGTGAAAAGAAAAATACCTAGTAGAAACTCTTAAAGTAAAAGTGGTTTAATATTTTTTGAAAAAGAAATGTCTATTTTCTGTGACTGAAGATATTCTGTGATTTTATTCAAGAAAATCATTACATTAAGAAGTTTTCTAACAAAGGTCAAGAATTAGATAATGAGGATGGCAGTCTAGTATCTTGTCCTTACATATGTATGAGAGTTTGTGTAGGAATTTTTAGGATACACATTTCTTGATTGTTCTAATCCTGCAGGGGAGAAAAACAAACAAACAAACAAAAAACCTCATGTTTACACCTCATAATTTTTTTTTTTTTTTTTACACCTCAAAACACCTAATAAAATTTGTTTTCAAATAAAAGAAAACATATTACTTGACTCTTGAAATGATTCCCAAAACAAGAGATTTGTAAACAGCTTTTTCTAAGGGGTAGTTGATAAATCCTCAAAAGTAAATTGATCGGTTTATTTTTGTCTTCAGACAAGTTGCTACATGTACACAACATAGTTGACTTTTGCTCCTCGGAAGCCATTCAATTGTGTACTTCAAGCTAAATTTTTGACTTTGCACCTGCATGACTGGAAGAGAAGAGAGGTCAGGAAAAATAGTAATCTTTAAGGAGACAGCCAAAAAAAAAAAAAAAAGAGGAAAAAAATATATATACTCATATACACATAAGCATATATATGTCGATATGTATGTGTACAAAGGAAGAATACAGGAATATGAGAGGTAATGCCTGCTAGCCATTTTCTTACAATAATTCAGATGTCCAGCTTCATTGTCACTCTAAAGGGAATTTGTTACAAAGGGAATTTGTTACTGTATTACATAACTAATGGAAACAAAATTTAAGAACACTGTGTGTATTAACTATTGGAACATCAAAGTAAGCACACCATTTAGAAAAGGGCTTTGCAGAATAGTTCTTAAGGTGTGCTTTCTCCAGCTGCTTACTCCAGAATCCTTTTTTTTTTCTCAGTTCTCTGGTCATCAATCCCTCAGCTTCCTCAGATTTTTACCTGGCAAAAAAAGTCATGAACAGTCTTCTGGAGGCCATGCAAAGAAATTGATAATCACCTTGTAAATTTTTAGTAGAATGGCAGTTTTAGACCTTCAAGGTTTTTTCACAAAGCGATTTCAACCCCACTCCTCAGAAGCATCTTCCATTTTTCCCTGTTTTTGAGCCGTCTTCTCAGTTTTTCTCTTGGATATAGTTGGAATGTGTATAGCATTTATTAAAACGGTTGGTATTGAAGGAAGATAATAGTGGCTTTTTAATTACATTGAAGTTACTTTGTATGTTAAAAACAAAACAAACAAACATAAAAATGAAGTTGATACCAACCACATAGCACAGTAATATAATATGCCATGAAATACAGTATATGTCTTCATTTTTCCTTCTGCTAAAAATGAGGAAGGCTTGTTACTTTTTAAATTTCGCTTTTTGTTGTTGTTGTATTTGCATATAGAAGCTTTATTTCATCACTGCTTTTCTATATTTGAATATAATATATTCTATATTATTATTATTATATTACTAGAATATAATATATATTTTCTATATGGGAAATAATAATTTCTCATTGAATCTATTCATGAAAATTGCATGCATTAATCCTTTGGTGACAAAACTGACCTCTTTAATTAAGATAACACAAATTAGAATAGTGTTGATTAGCTGAATGTCATGGGGGGTCACTGAATTTCAGATGGTTAAGAGTTTTCCATACGCTTAATTGACATAGTAATCATTTTTTTAGTTAAAACAGAAGCTTGAACAAGAGAGTGGAGGGCACAGATTTCCAATCTGGTTGTACAACTCACTATGAAACACTGAGGCATGTCCCCTGGAATGGATAGGCATTGTCTTAAAGAAATTGTAATCTCTTCTATTTAACAGCAGAAGCAGTATCCGCTGTGTTTGTGAACACTCTTCTAATCTATTGTACAGGTTTAGCATTTCACCCATGTAATTAGAATATAGTGTGAATAGACATATGAGTCTAATGAGAATAGGATGACTTTGTAAAACATGGCCATTTTTAAAAAATATTAAATTCCAGTTTAATATTATAAAGTGGAGGATTGCCAATGCCAATTAATACCATTGAGCTGATTCCTTGTTAGTTGGCCATGGCCAAATAATTAGTCATTGACTGGATGTGTAGTTTAATCTTTTCAGTTAATAAAGGACTGAACACTTTCTGGGAGGAGAAGTCTGGAAATACTAATTGCTTCTAAAATTCTTTAGTACTCTGAAGTCAGATGTGTCTGTTAGGCTGAAAGAAGTCAGAATCATTACTTGGAAAAATATTAAAGAATACTTCACATTTTTGTTTTACAGAAGTGGTATTTTGTCTTCAGGCTTTGTACTTGATTTAGTGATTTGTCTTTTTTTTTACAGGAGTAAGTTTCCAATTAAGATGAGATTTTGGAGTGCTTACACTTATGTTCTGAAGTATATATATTTATTTATTGTTTTCATGATGCTTATAGCTTGTACAGATATTAAAGGAAAAACTTCAACCAAAAATCAGTTACAAGGGGCAGATAAGGAGTAGACCACCTTCTGAAGGCTGTTTTGACTTTGTGAGCAAGAGGTCCTGATAAAGTAGCAGGCCCCAGGCAAGGCTCCTGAAGGGAGCCAGGTGGTTGCCTAAGGGAACTTTTAAAGTCAGTGATTTCTAACCAAGAAGCTACAGCAGAAAGTGGGGTACTCTGTAAATACAATGTGGTGTGTGACAGCCATGTTGCTGAGGTGTAAGGACTGTGTGAAAAAAGTAAGAAAGTGTTTAAACTTTATTGGACCTAGGTAGTGGTATCAATGCTAAAGTAGCACAGTTTGTCTTAAGGAGCACATCAGGTCACCAGTGCCACTATGCCCCAGGGAGTTTTGGGGACCTTCTCAGCAGTAGGACCTTGAAAGGCAAACTGCGCCCAGGTCATTCTTGGTGTTCCAAGAGGGGCTTCATAGCCCAGAGTGCTCCTCCATTTGCACTTCCATGGGTGTGGGAGCCCCACTGCCTCTCAGTCCAGGCCCATCAGCCCCCTGACCTACAGCTACTATAGATGGGTCTGTCTGCAGCCCTGTCACAGCTGGGCTCATTGCCTGCCTGTGGACCTTGCTGGTCCTGACCAGTGGTCTCCTGACAGGGGAAGCCCTGGGATCCCCCTTTTTTGCTGCCTTCCCCAGCACTTGAGATGACAAAAAAAAAAAAAAAAAAAAAAAAGAGAGAGAGATAGAGAGAGAAAATGTTATGGAAATCAATAATCAATTAAAGAACAGAGGGGGGTGCCCTGCTGGTGGTAGGAGTACAGTTGTCTACAGTGTGCAGAGGCTGTCCTAGAGATCCAAGCCCACCTGGAGAGAGCCCTCTTGGTCAACCCACAGGACTGTTGGTCAGATAATTTTATATTCAAAGGGCTTCGTGTTGGAACCTGGAGCAAATTATCATAAAGTCATTAAGGTTGGAAAAGAGGGATCGTCCTCCACCCTAAACTGAGAGCATTTGTACTTCAGTACTTGTATGTGGGTCTTAAGTTTTACAGTGATAATTGCTAACTTTGTAGTCGTATAAGATAGTGTGCGCAATGATGAATTGCAAATTAGAAGTAGTTACTAGTGTGTTTACACTACTTAAGTTTTTGTTATTGATTGATTAGTTTTGCTGTAACTTCATTTAAATGATGAATATTGTGGTCATCTTCTCAAGCCTGCAGTCCAAAAAGGGAGAATCAGACCCTGAGGTAACATTCTTAGGCCTCCTGAGGAGACGTATTTGAAGCTAGGTATTACAGTATAGCGTAAGGAAGGTTGTCAGCTATCAGATTTTTTTCCAACTACCATTTGTATTTGAGTGCTTCCTGGAGGAAGGAAAAAGTGGAATTCCTTTACTTCATATCATTTTTTTTTTTTTCATGCTGATTTGATTTGAATCCAGAGGAAGGATTCAAATGTCACTCTGAATGTTGTATCCTTAGTATAAAAATACATGTAATACCTCTCATACAAAGACTATTTGCTAGTTTTAGAGACCTTTGCTAGTTTTAGTTTTTGACCTTCAGGATCTTGTAGACTTCTTGAACTTCTATTGTATTCCTTTGCCTTCTGTGCATATTACGCTAAAGCGTTTTATGCTAAGATTTCAAGATCCTCTGAGGCGTTGTACTTGAATGGTTTACTCTGTGCATATGTCTTCAATAGTTTGACATGCAAGCAATATGTAGTTTGATATCAAGCAGTTTGAGTAGTGTTTCTTTTCCCTTGAAAAGAGGGTGCTCAAGTTTTCAACTTAGTACACATTGTCATGGTATTTAATAGATGAAATAATAAGCGCATGAGTCCTGTATGTGTTCATACTAGACAGTTATTTAGTGATGTGGTGATTGTTGTGAATGTCATATTATCCCTACAAAATATTTAAATTTTCTTAAATTTACATACGTTTGAGGAAAAAAATGTGGACAATATGTTTGAATTAACTTTATAAATTTAAATTTTACCAGGAACTTTTCAAATCACTTTTTTAGTGGGTATTTTATATATATGTTTTTTTTTTTCTTTTTTTCTTTTTTCTTTCTTTTTTTTTTTTTTTTTTCACAGTAACGCTTGTGGCAAATGACAGTGTGATCAGAGTTCATTCAGATAAACTCTTAAAAGAATTTACTCTAGATCTTACAGAATTTTTAGTGGTTTGATTTTTTTTGATTATCACTGCTTGTGGTCGTCAAATAATGACAGGTGTAAGGAAAAAAAAAAAAAAAAGTAAATTTCTTAATGGCCTGGAAGTTGTGTTGCTAAGTTGAACATTTATGGTACTTATATGTTTAAATTAAGAAAAATGTTGAGTGGTGATGTTAGAGCATTTTTTACCACTGCAAGAATGATATCAAAAAGAGAAATTGCAATTACTTTCCTTTTATTCTCTGCATAATCTAATTTTATAATTAACTTCTCTCATGGTTTGTCCACACTAATGGTGTTTGTTGAATTCTTGAAGATTTTGATTAAGCCTGTTATTAATTCTCAACCATGAAATAAGAACAAGACATATAAGAAAGAATAGTAAACTATCATTTTAAAATAGTCTATACATACTCTTCCCCAGCTGTTTAATGATTGCTCAATATTGTTGCTCAATATTGTTTTCTCTGTTGTTTACATGATACATGAGAAATTAAGGAAAATTAATGTGATGCTTTCAAGACTAGAAAAACTATTGGTTTATGTGGATTGTAATAGCCTCCAGAATGTAGTAGACATTGAAAGCAATTTCTGAGTTTGCTGTCTATACCCTCCCAGTACAGTTGTTTAATGTTGCTTGTATACATAATTATTGTATGCAGATATTTAAGGTTTGTATTACACCTTTCAGAACATATTTTAATTTCTGACACTTTCCTTCATTTGTCTTGTTTCCTTTTGACTACTGCAATATTGTAGAAGGTGTGGGTAAAGAGAAAAAAAGGGTAAAAATTTGGAAATGTTTTGTTATGTAGATAGTGTTTTTCTTAGAAATGTTGACCTAGGTGTGTGTTTTATTTTACAAAATAAATATTTAAGTAGACTTATGCTCAACAAAGTATTTAAAGATGATAATAACACTTTCACTAGTGCATGAATTATAAACCTTCTCTATGCTAGTGTTTTTTTCACATAGAATAGTTAATATATTAACAAAAAGGAGGTAGTGCATTTTATTTACTTTAGAATTCTCTCTGTACTTTGAACAAAATGGAAAAGTAAATAAAACAGGAAAGTTCTAATGTTTTCTTGTTAACTTTAAAGTACTTGTGCATTAAATCTTATTTCTCTCTATTGATTCTCAGTTTGCTTACATTCTCTAGGTAACAAATTTTCTTTGTTAAGACAATGAAGGGTGTTCTTCCAAGATCTGTATAATAAATCAGTTAAAAATGGGAACAGCAGGCACTGTATTTTACTGTTTCGGCTTTCTGACAACGTCAATTGCCCAAAATTAAAGCATAAAATAAAACATAGTGCTGACAGCATGTTCTTATAAGGAACTCATCAATCAGTTCATATATTTTTTGAGCCCTTTATGCTAAAAAAAAACAGCAGTATGATGTACAGAAGCCTCACTGAAATCCAAATGAAAACAAGTGAGGTCGAGAAATATGTATGATCAACTTGGAGAAGAGACTAACCAAGACTTAAGACTGAGCACCTCCTCATATTCAATATTAAGCTTCAGAAAGACCCAAACAGGCAAAACTGAAAGCCACTTCTTGGCCTCTGTCTTTAAGATACGTCTTTTGTGTATTTGTGATACCTGTGCATTTGTGCAGAGAGAGTAGTAATCACTGCAAGGAAGGTAGTATCCTTTCCAAATAAATCCTTGCTGATTTCTAGGGATAACCTGAAACCTAGAAATACTGCTTTGGTAGTGGCTCTATGGCAGGACTGGTTCACCAAGTGTTACATCACGGGTAAAGACTGGTCAGTGTGAATAGGAAGTACCACAGCTGCAGCCCTAACCCAGTATTGATCAGCTGAAGTGTGGAAGGGTTCTGCACCAACATCAGGTGTTTGAGGTTATTTCAGACACTATGCCCTGCTCTTCGTATCACCCCAGTCAGCGTGGCAGTCTCTTTTGTTTTTGAAGCTTTTGACTTTGTTTTGAAACTTTGACTAAAAAAGTGTAAGCTTCATTTACAAGTATAATTGCAGGTGTTACTGCAGATCTTATTAGTTCATTCCCTTTCTATATCACATATGTTAACTTCCTATAATTCTTTACAGTTGTGGTCCACCATAATATTCCCTTGTTAGGATCTTGTTTCCTTTGACTGAATTACTGAGGTTTTAAAATTTCTGTCATTTACCTTAGTATTTTGTTCTTTTTGCCTTAAATGGTTGTCACAGGCTTCTGTGTCCTACCCATTGAATTAGTTACCCTGGTCTTCTGTAATAGTGTTCTTACTCGTTTATTTGCTATGGGTTTATTCTTGGTATTACTTTACTTCTGTCTGCATTTTGGTGTGTTTCAGCACCTAATGTGCGATCTAATTTTCCTTATTGGACTCCTCATGCATCTCAAGTATGTTCACAACTGCAGAAAGGAAGGGCAGCACCCCTCCTAGAATCCTTCTTTGCTCGCTGTTTTCTCAGGTACCTGGGACTCCTGCAGTGAACACAACTAGTATGTATTAAAACTTACTCCTATCATTCTCCTTCAGTTATGCCTCTTCTCCAAATGTCAGATTGGCAGAATCCAGGTGCCTGAAAACTTAGTGCAGCTTTTGGGGAAGATATTTCTCCAGCTGTCCTGTCTGTCAGGCAAATCTGACTGAGCAGCTAGAGATTTGGTGACATTAGGCTAGTTTGCAAGTGGCAATAATAAAATTAGCCAGAAGTAGTAGAATGAATAAGAGAAGAATGCCTAGAAGGACCGGAAGAAAGTACAGGATAAGCCTACTAATTACTGATTTGTTTTTACTGTGTTTGTGCACATTATTTCAGGAAAGAAAAGGTGAGATTTCTTGTGCAGTATATTATGTATGAGACGTGAATACTTTTCTGTCTTATGTTTGTGGTGCTACTCAGTATGCCAGTACATTTGTGATTTAGATAAAAGTTTCTTTGAGATGAGTTGATGCAATTTTGATCCGAGAGGAAGCTGGTGCTTAAGTATATGGAAATTATAGCAATCAAAATGTATGGTTACTGAGTCTTTGGAATAAGCAAGTAGAATCAAGGCTAAAATCTATTTTAACAGGAGTTGCATATATAGTGTAGAGATTTCCCGTTGCATATAATTCTTCTAGATGAAGAAACATAATATATTGTTTTAATATTTTCCTCTGTAACCAACATGATGCACTATTAATGCCAAAGTCAGTGGTGTAGAATATTTTCCCTGGCTTAAAATAGCAAAGGTGTTAGATGCTCCATGAATACTAAACACTATCTTTGTTTGATAGATCAGTATTTAATCAAATCACTGAAGATGATGTGTTTTTCTTCAGTATGGATAAAGGTAATTGCATTGTTTTCTAAATCTGAGTTATGGAGAAATGATGAGATAGTGGCATGAAATTATTATTATTATTGTGTGTGTGTGTGACTTGTGAGGAATGTGCAGAGTGCACCTCAGAAAACTGTACTGGCCTTAATTTGGAAATAACCATAGGAGCAGTAACACCATTCTGTGATGGTTTGCCCGCATTGAAAAAAAATAAAAAATGTTAATTGTTCATTTTAAATCGTCTAACCTTCTTTTCTTGCCATTGGTTCTTGTTAGGCTTTTTCTTTGGTAATCTGGAATCCATTGTCTGAAGTCCATTTTCTTCCTGCAGAGGTGCTTCTGTGTTGTTAGGTCTCAGTTGTTCAGTTGTGATTCTGAAGGATGTGACAGTTGATTATGTCCTACCTGTGACATTAAATTACTTTATTTTTCTTACTACTATTCTTACATCTGTATCTTTTTGTTTTGTTTTGTTTTGTTTTTAATATATAACTACAGCATCTCACTGTGAACTCTCTGAATTACATGTTCATTTGGGTCACCAGCAACAGGATTTTCTGGAAGATGGTCCTAATTCTTTAATATTTCCCCCTCATTCACTGTTTCTGGCATAGTGTAAATTAGAAGACTTTATTTCAAACAGTTTCACTATGAAAAGAAACAAAATTCCTCTGATTATCACCACTAAACGACACATTTTGTATTTCCCACAAGTTTTATCAGAGGTTTTTCCTTTAATTTTCCCCTAGAGCTTTGAACGTTAGAGATGTCACTGAATTCAAACAGTGACATCGGTGAACCAGTCCCATATTTTGCACCATGGTGAAGAGGTACAAAACAGGGATTTTGGTATTTGTTCATAGTGGTTGGAGGCCATGTGTTTAATTACCTTGGGGATTAAAAACAAGAACGTAGCATGTGTACTGTGGCCAGTGCTACTGAGATAGCTGAAACTTCTGTGAAGAGTTCTTTTACTTCTGCTTCTCCAAGACTATGAATATCGGTAGTGGAGAATAGTTTACTGTGGATGTGGATTTCTTGGTTAGACCTCCAATTTCTTTAACACAGATGTTTGTCACTTCCCAGGTTTGTCAAATAGTACATAAAGTAATAAATAGAAATGAAAGCATGATTTTGACAGGTGAACTATAGAAATACCTATGTCTGATATTAAGTCTTTGAAATCCCTAATTAGGAAACTGACATATAAAGATCCATCTATTTTGAGATACATTTTTTAAAGAGAAAAACATCCAAATGACCATCAAATGACTGACAGTCATCTGCTTCATTTCCTTTGTTTCTCAGGCTGCTTTAAAGTTGCTGCTTACTTGAGTGGCTGTGGGGAGTCTTTGTGAGGTGGGGAGGAACACAGTTGCTTCAAATTCACTGCACTCTTTCCCCTGTGAAATAGCTTTAAAAAATAATGTTTAAGAACGCTAAAATGTGAGCTCCTCTGGGAATATCCAAGCACATAACGTTGATGTGAATTTGAAATTTTCATCACCATTATGACTGGGAATAAATGACAAGAGAAGTGAAGTTTTCAATTTGGTACATCGAGTTAAGCAGAAAAATACCTTCTAAAGGTACTTGGTTGCACATTAGTGGAATAGAAGTGGTGTATGTGGAGGATGTGTATGTGTGTTTCATTTCCCTTCCTCTTTGTTTTGCCATAGCTTGATATACTGATGTAAATATTTAGTGGAGGAGGGTAGTGTATGGACATTATACTGTCATCATCCTGAGTGCGTAGATAAAGCTGAGCTTTTGGTTAACTCTAGCTAATTTTATTCCATAACCGTGATCAAAACTATCTAGCAAATAAATTAGCCATCTCATCTTTTAAGGTATTATTTCTAGAATCATCCAAAAATCTCACACTTGCCTAGAGACACGATGATAATAACATAAATGTGACGGTATGACAGATGTGCTGGAGTGAATTAATCCTACACTAATTTATGGGTAGTCTCTCATGTATTCGTATTGTGAGCTGAACTGAGTGACACATGGAATGTAAGATTGACAGTGTAAACAAACTTTGACAGCAGCAGCTTTAGTCCTGCTGTGGTTTGCCTCTTTAGCCTCATTGTTTGACTTTGGGTAATCGGATCTGCTCTGCTGAATCTCAATTCCATCCTCAGAGGTAAAATTGCTTAAAACTCAGCTTGATACAATGTGATGTTTCACTAAGCTTTATAGCTACCAACACTACTGCTACCTGGCAATACCCAAATCAACTGTGTGTGTTGAGCTAAATGTGCAGGCGCAGGACTGGGGTTGTGGCCTGCGCTCACTGAGGCAGGAAACTCCTAGCTGGGTGATGGGGCGGGCTCTGCTGGTTAAGTGGCTGCGTAGCTGGAAGGTGCCTGCTGGTGAGCTCTGAATTACAGAAGACCTCTTAAGTTTTACCTGTGAGGTTTTGTACAACTGTCTGCTGATGATATAATTGTAATAGGTCAGATTGCTTTCCTGATTTGCTTTCTACTATTCCTGTTGTTTCCCTTCTATTAGTATCCCTTTCCCAACTAAGTCAGTGGCAGTGCTCCCTTTGCTTTAACTCACTGGATTGGTATATTATGGTGAAATTTGTTTTGGTGTAAGATCTTCAAAACTAAGAGTCATAATTCTAGTTTTGCAATGAGTCTGGAACAAAATTTATATTGTCAAGTGAGATGCAGGATATCTTTCACTTACTAGAAAAATCCATCTGTCCAACATTTAAAAAAGATTAAAAAAAAAAAAAAATTCAAGACTTTTTGTAGGAGTTTGTGTCTCGAGTGTTGATCCCAGTTCTGAGCTCCCTGTACGAGAAAGAGATGGAGCTATTTGCAAGAGATCAGTGAAGGCCTGTGTATAGTGACTACAAAAATCTGACCAAAGAATAATGCTATTGTCTGCTTTATGTTACAACCCAACTGAATGTGGGTGTCTGGTGATGTAGCAGAAAGAACCAGGCATGGTAGGTATACCAGATTTAAACCAATGGTGAATATGATTTGTGCTTTGTATTCCTGATAACGAAAATGTATTCCTGCTGGTTCGACAGTTGTGGTTAGGCCAAGGGCATGACGAGAAGCCCACGTTCTTCTGAGTGGCTCTGCCAGTAGGTTAGCTAGGCTTGCTTTGAACAAAACGAGATCTGACATTTCATTGTGCTAAGTAAAAATTGTAAAGTTCTTCCTAAACCAGGATTCTTAAAAGGATGCTTCAGTTTTAGAAATCTCTAATTTTATTGTACAGAAACTTTTCTTCCCTGGTTAGGCTGAGAATTATTTGTACTAGTTTTCTAATCCTTAGTATTCTGATTGTAGTTGCTACAACAGGGTAACTTCTTTAGTTTCTAATTTTCCGTCTTGTTACATGAGCATTACACTGCACTAATATGTGTTGTGGTTGCCTATATTCACCTTGATTTTAAGTCTCTACTTGTATAATTATATGGCAAAGCATCACTGAGTTCTCTGTCTCCTTTGTTATTCCCTTGGAATTCAGAACTCTTAGACAAACTAGTACAGGGAGAACAAAGCAGACATCTGTTCTCCTTTTGTTTTTGTAAACAGCAAGCAAGGTTAATTTTGTTTGGTTGTTTGTTTTTCCTTTCTGTCCCAGGATAGAAAGGATAGAATGTGTCCTTATCTCCAATATGCACTAACGATGGGCAATACATACGATTATTGCTGGAGACTGTTTATTGTTAGTATTTCACTTCCATATGCTTCAGAAAACAATTATGGAAGAAAATCTAGTTATAAGCCATGAAGTCCCTCTCACCTGACTGTATAATTACAGTAATGAAAAACCAGAACATTACAGTTTAAGTCCAATTATAAACTCACATAGTCAATTAACTGTACATTTATTTCATTGAATGTGTATATTCATAATATTATTTTATTTATTCAATCAGGAAATGCATTTTTAAGTCTCAGTATAAAGCAACTCTACTGTGGTAGTGTTAGTAGAGTACTGTGGTAGTTAGTAGAGTACTGTGGTTGGCTCTTAATGATTGATTAATCTTTCCTTATGCAATTTCAGATGATGCTAAACTAAAGGGAATGCTTTAGTAATAATCAAACTCTGCAGGACACTACTACAGAATGTAATGTGTTTGCAAGCCCTAATACCTCATACACACAAGGTAAGAAAGCAAGGAAGCTAGCATAGCAGCTTACCTGTGTTATAAGAACAAAATTCTTGGTTGTGTGATTTAAACAAGCACATTTGCTGATGAGAAAAGTGGAGGCATATGCCATGAGAGCCCAATTCCCTTCTCCTCCATTAGGAAGAAGGGAGTTTAGCACTCAACAGAAAAAAGATTCAGCATTTAGTAAGAAAGGTTGAAAAGAAATGTCTTTTTCAGGCATATTAAAGGAATTATAAAACTAATTAAGTATGAAAATTAAAATAATTGAAAATAAATCAATATTGACACCTGCCACTCTTCTAAATTTACTTTGTTGTATCTAGCAATTACAAGGACTAGAGGCAGGGTAGAATGGTTATGTCTGTTTCACAGCATTGCCTGGATGGACTTTGACTGGAAAACTATAGCACAGCAGTCTTGGATGCCCTGTCAACTCATTCATCAGTCAGAGCACTTTTTGATTCCCCGTGCTTAAATTTTATGCAGTATTTCCATTTTGCAAAGAATCATTTAATTAAACTGTTCTAAAGTTGCTATGTCTCTATTTTCCAGTTGCAATCTTGCTGACCTGCAGTGGAATAAAAATGTAGAAATGATATTCACATCATTTAATTGGTATCATTAACAATTTTTTCCACCATTAAGTAAAAAGCAGTAGCAGTTTTTGAGAGTACAGTGCTCCTGGGAACAGAGGAATCAATGTTTAATTGAGGTTGTAGTACAGTGTCTAGGCAGGAACAGGCAAAATTTCCTGCCATCTGACTACCAACAGCTTATTTTGAAATAAAAAGCAAGGACCCTTTTCTTTTTAGGTGTATTGGAAGAGCTGATGTAGAATTTCATCTCACAGAAGCATAAATATGAGACTTGTCAGAAAAGTCAAAATATGAGTTAAACTAATCCATGGTGAAGGTAGATGTGAACCAAACTCTTCCGGGGACTAGCCAGAGCATGAATCTTTTCTTCTGCCTAAGGAAAACCTTGTGGGTGACTGCAGTGCTTCAAAATCAAGTGATAGACCTTGACTGATTGCCCAGAGTAAAAACACTAGGTGTTTGGGAATGCTCTTGGTTCTGAAATGACCCATGCAAATTTGAAACCATCTGTTTTTATAATGCCAATATACATTCTGTTGGAGTAAGGAATAATAAGCAAAGGTATCAGCTCCTATTAACTTTAGAATTACTTTGAATATGATTTTTTTTTAATGGCCTGGGACTCCGTCTGGTGGTGTGCATACTAATTTAAATGACATTTCAGCAAGAGATGTGCCAAACAAACTGAGGCTTGCATGCTGTAGAACTTTCCTCTATAAAGGTCATTGTTTAATGTGATAGATGAAAGGTGTCTGAAGGACATATATGTTCAGGTAATGAGACACTGGAGATAGTATTGAGATACTTTCTTAAAGAGCTGGATCATATTATCAGTGCTAATCAAGTTGGTTCAAACACTTAATGTGTGCTGGGTAATGTGATACTGTCCTGGTTTCAGTTAGGACAGAGTTAATTTTTTTCCTAGTAGCTGGTGGAATGCTGTGTTTTGGCTTAGGGTGAGAAGAGTGCTGATAACACCCCTATGTTTTAATTTTTGCAGAGCAGTGCTTACGCCAAGCCAAGAGCGTTTCAGCTTCTCACTCTGTCCTGCCAACGGGTAGGCTGCAGGTGCAGTAAGAGCTGGGAGGGGACAGACCCAGAGCAGCTGACCCGAACTGGCCAAAGGGGTATTCCATACCATCTGACGTCATGCTAAACAATATATAGGGGTGGCTAGCTGGGGGGAGAGGGCTGGACTGCTTGGGGTTAAGCTGGGCATCGGTCAGCGGGTGGTGAGCAATTACATTGTGCATCACTTGTTTTGTACACATTATTAGTAGTAATAAATGATAAAGTAATAAAAGTAGTGATAAATAATCATTGTTATTATCATCATTATTGTTATTATTATTATTGTTATTATTATTTTCCTGTCTTAATAAACTGTCTTTATCTCAACTCACAGACTTCACTTTCCCATTTCTCTCCCCCATCCCAGAGAGGGAGGGGGGAGGGTGAGCGAACGGCTGTGTGGTGTTTAGCTGCCGGCCGGGTTAAACCACGACAGATACCCATTACACAGAAAAAAAAGAAAAAAAAAAAAGTAAATGAGAAGTGGCTTATCTAACTTACTGACAAGTCTGGGGTTGTGTTCAGAATGGAGCTCAAGATCAGTAATTCCACACTTCTGCTCTGCCCCTCCAGCCTCATGCTCTATGTATTTGCTTGAATTTATTCCTTTGTAATAGTCATATGGTAGATTTTTTTTCATTTGCCTAAGCATATGAATCTAGTCTATACTGATTGGATTCCAGCTAACATGCTTTGATCAAACTGCTATTTCCATACATGTTTCCATTCTCTTCTGTTTGAAAATATCACAAATGGCACCAGATCCTTTTGCTTAAACTACTGAATTTTACATTTTTCTTAGAAAATGTCTTAGTTTTACTTGTGTATATCCTACTGATCAGAGCCTAAACACAATCATTTAGCCTGGAAGAAGCCCATGGAGTTCATCTGGTCATGCATTGTGTTCCACATAGGTTTAACTTCAAGATTTGAGCAAGTTGTTTTGGACTTTATCAAACTTTCAAAATCTTCAAGCTTTTCAAAGACACTCCACAGCCTCTTTGTACAGCTTATTTCCAGTGCCTGAAATTTTTCCCCTTGCATTGGGAATTTCACTTGCTTTAGTTTCATAGGATCATATAATGGTTTGGGTTGGAAGGGACCTTAAAGACCATTCAGTTCTGACCCCCCCTGCCATGGACAGGGACACCTCCCAGCAGACCAGGTTGCTCAAAGCCCCCTCCAGCCTTGTCTTCAACACTTCCAGGAATGGGGCATCCACAGCTTCTGGACAACCTCCAAAATTGGTGATGCCAGTGCCTCACCACCCTTAGAGTGAAAAATGTCTTCTGAATATCTAATCCAAATCTGTTATTTTTTAGTTTAAAGCCATTACCCCTTGTCCTGTCAATACACTCCCTGGTAAAGAGTCCCTTCCTATCTTTCTTAAAAGTCCTCCTTACATATTGAAAGCTGCAATAAGGTCTTCCTGGAACTTTATTCAGGCTGAACTCTCTGCCTGATTTACAGGGGAGATGCACTAGCCTATCTGTCAGAGATGATAGTGGCCTCAAAGTGTCAAAGACTCCTTAGCACCTTTAGGTATATTCTCTCTGGTCCAGGGCCTTGTGTATGATGAGTTTACTTAAGTAGTTCGTAACTTGATTCTTTTCTACAATGCATAGTACTCCTCTCCCCTAATTTTTGCTACCAGGGATCTGGGAGACCTGGGAATGGACCCTGCTAATAATGACTGAGACACTGGGGATCTCAACCTTCTCCATGTTCTTTTTCAGTTAGGTTACTGGCATCATTCAGCTACAGATCAACATGATGTTCATTTTTGTGCTAATGTGCTTGCAGAAGCTCTTATTTTTGTTCAGGACACTAATTTCAGATCATCTTCAATAGCTTCAATGTGAGCTCCACTGTGTCTTCCTGATGCTATCCTAGCATGCCCAGATGACACTTCTGTGTTCTTCCCAAGTAGTGGGTTCCTATTTCCACTTTCTGGAGAGTGCTTTTATTGTGTGTGTTTGAGCTTTGTCAGGAATTCACTCTCTAGCCAAGCAGTATCTGCTTGTTTTCCTGCACATAAGAAGGGACTATTCTTGTACTTGAAAAGGCTGCCCTTGGAGGTCGAAGTGCTGTTGTTGCCTCACTTGCCCTTCAGGACAGCCTGTCATGGGATCTCTCTGAATCTGTTTACTGCTTGAAGACTGGCATCTTTGTTTTCTACTAGTCTTCCTTTTTCAACTTTAAGCTCCACCATCTCATGTCCTCACAGGCAAGCCTGCCACTAACCATCAGTTGCATCACCACAGAGTGCTTTCTTATTTATGAGTAGCACATCCAGCGTCTCCTCTAGTCACTTTGTCCAGTAGCTGCATCAAAAAATTGTCACCAGCATGGCCCAGTAATGTTGATTGTTGGTGTCATGCTACACTACTTTTCCAGAAGATGTTGAGATATTAAAATTTCTCATGAGAAGGCCTACAACTGTGAATATTTCAATTTTATTGATTTTTTTTTTCTTCTAGACTTGAGTTGTCTATAATAAACATCCGTGAACATACCATCTTGTTAGTTTTCCTTCCAACCTTGACCCATAATTTCTTGGCCAGCCTTTTCTCTGCCTACAGGTGATTATAGTTGAGAGTTTTGGTTTTATTTATTTGTTTATTTATTTTACAAAAAGCACAATATGCCCCCCACAAATTACATTTCTCAAAAGTCTGTACCTATCTATTGCAGCACTTGCTGCTTGTGAGCAAGTCTTTAACGATCACAGTTACATTATAACTGCTGTCTTTAATGATCACAGTTACATTATAACTGCAACTATTCATTAACTTCTAATTCCTATTGTTCATTTTGTTGTGTATATTTATATGCATATGTATACAGACTGAACTTTTTTTTTTCAATTTCTATTTTTTTTTTATTTTTTTTTTCTGTATTACTTTGTCATAGTGCCTCTAGATCAGTGTCTTGAACCCCTGCTTTCAACAGACTTCAAAAGAAAGAAGTGCAGCAAACTAATGGGAAGAGAGGTGATGGGGAAAAATATTTCTATTTAATATAGAGGTTACAAATTATGTTCAGTGCTACAGAACTGAGCAGAATGACAAGGCCATAATTACAATGAAGAAAAGGAAGCCTAGCCTCCTCTATGGTATTCAATCCTTGCAGTGCTAAAGGTAGTTGATCATTGCTGTGAAGAGAGAAACCAAGATTCATCTAATGCATTTTATGACATTTACATTTGATTAGCCATTATTTTCCTTTCATTTTAATGAGCAAAAATGGTAAGTTTCAGGGTTTAGGGTAGGTTGTTTGTCTTGCATGCTTAGAATGCCCATTTCTCTCTGACTGCATGCAAAGCTTCTAGCAGTGTGCAGACTGCATGCAAAGCTTCTAGCAGTGTGCAGAGCAGCTAGCCCAGACATATGAGGATTTACATGTCAGTATCCAGAGTTTAGACGAGCTATCATCCTTGGTGCTTTTCATAAACACTTGTCAAATGAGTGGTAATGCAAAAGTTTATTTATTTTATTTACTTTTTTTCTCAGTTTTTGCATTGAGTGGTAAATTCAAACTTCTACCACCATGGCTGTGCTGAGATCTTACCCCAGGACAAGCAAATAATTCCCAAAATACATCTTAAACCTTAGTATTTTTAGAACAGTTTATTTTTAAGTTTCCCTTTTCTGCATTTTGAAGATTCAAAGTTGGTGACATTGCTGTACCTAAAGCATATGCTGAACAGACAGCTGCATGGTTAAATATATGCAGTCTAAACATTTGATTTTGATTAGCAAATTGGGAACCATAATTGCTTATTCTTACTTTGCATAATAATCTCTGATATGCTAGGTTCTACATTATAGCTGCTAGTGTATGAAGATTTTTGTCCACCTTTCTTGTACCTATCTAGAAATTTTTGGTAAGCAAGTTAAACAAACAAACAAACAAAAACAGCCATGGTTTTGTGCCATAATCTCATTAATGTTGGATAAAAGCAGAAATGACCTGAAAGGAAGTAAAACCTGATATCAAATTCTGAGTTCTTCTCCATCTTCCACAACACTTTTAAGAAAGCAAAGTGCATTATGTTTATTATGTTAACACATCTAGACATAAATATCTGGATGATCTGATAGTTTGAATACTACTAATAATCAGTGACCATATTTGGTTTAAAAGGCCCTCTTTTGAATACTTGAGAAAAAAAAAAAAAAAACAAAAAAAAAAAAACAGTTCTAATCTAGCCGCACATTTTTTTGTTTCTGAATCCTCACAAGTTTTTAATAATTTTCTTGTTTAATATTTTCATTTTTTAGTTGGTCTTGTTATGCATTAAACATTTAGGAACTCCATTCTTTTTCAACCTTTTGTAAGGGGAAAGGTATTTCTTTTAATTATATCCAAATGCTGCTTTAACAAATGTCAAAGGTCAGGTGTCAATGAGCTGACAAATCAAAGAGAATTCCATGTGACTGTATCTGAAAAGAACTTTTTGAAATGGGAATGAAATGAATTTCTGGATATTATGTACCACTCAGTAGTAACAAAAATTCATAGTGGAAAATGTCACTGAGCAGCAAAACTGTGTTTTTGTAGAAATACAGCCATATTTTTTCCCTAGATGTCATCAGTTGCGTGTATTCCTAAGGCAGGCCAATGTCCATTTCAACATGGAATTAAACAAGCTCTGATTTTTTCACAGCACTGAACCCAGTCTATATACCAGGACACTCAAATAATCAGAATGTTACCTTTAAACGTGTGTGTGAAATATACATTGCATGCCTTAAATCCTCCTACTAAGTCTGTTGTTGATGTAGGTAAAAGAACAGATTTGCCTCAATTTTTCCTATATTTTTACAGGTTAATGAAAATTCAAAAGGAATAATACACTTCAATTTATAGAACTATACAATAAGGAATCATGGAGAACACAGTTTCTTGTGATTAAAGGAGACTAAGTTTATTACTTAAATATCAGCAATAATCTCTGTGCTTGCCCAACATATTATGACATTTTTAATGATTTTAACTTATGGTTATGATAATGTTTTGTATTTTTTCCTTGAAAATAATTTTGATTTCAGACTAAAAGACAACATTTAGTATTTTATTGTACTCAGAAACAGCTTATTTTAGTAGTTTCAAAATGTGATGCACTCTTTTAGTTCCTTTTAAATTACTTAAGCAACAAATTATTTCATATTCTCTTTCCTATAATTTATACATAAAGGAACCAAAAGCAGATTTGAAAAAGTATACAAATCTGTGCTTTTTTTCTTCCTCCAGTAAATACCCAGGATGATTGAACAGTGCCTTGACAGAGAACAATGTGCCGAGGAAGAATCATCATGTGGTCTGACTTTGCAAAAATGTGAAAGGCTTTCATCTTTGTGCTTCTTTGCAGCATGCTTCACATGCTTACAGTGCTCCAGGAGACAGTCAGTGCACTAGCAGCTTGTGTGAATATTTGAAATTCTTTGCAAGAAGGGTACGTGAAAAATGAGGGTTAAGCAAAATAGATAGACATGTGCAAATAGGCTGGGTAACATGTATTGCTTGCTTTTATCAAATGAGTTGAATTTGTAAGAATTTATATACAGGCTAAAGAGAAGCTGCTAGATTTGCATTGTAAAGTAGCGTTGCATTTCATTGCTTTTACAAAGCCGAAAACTATGCTGTATATTCTTCAGCACCCTCTTCTGGTCTTGTCTGAAGTAAAAGTTAAACAAGCAGATGCAAAACAAACAAACAAATGTTGTGGTATTTCTCTTCCTACGTTTCAATTATGAATTCATTAGAGTTTCTGCATATACCGGTATGGAGTTCTCTGCCTATGACTTTTCAGTGCCTGTAAAGAGTGGCTCTGTCAAGACAGCTTGAGTTATGTCTTACAGGAGCCTCCTTCTCTTGCTCCTGGATGTTAAGCAAGAACATGCTTAGCCACATACCACAGTTCTCTCTAGATCTCAAATTCTTCTGTATAAGGTTAGGAAGTGGAGAGCAGTTATGCTGCAAATGCAAGTGGTCTGAGCTGTACATCAAAAAGAAGGGAAAGAGGACTGTAGCGAGGGTAGAAGGGACCTTACTTCTGTTGGAAAGACTATTCCTAGAAAATGAAGCACAGGGAAGTTAGGAGGAGCTCTAGAAACGCCAAGCTGTTCCATCTCACGTCTTCTGTTAAGGTACTTCTGGGACACCTTGCTCATCTTTGAAGAATGGTAATTTTCACTTTTACAAACAGCTAAACAATCTATCCCTACAGTCTGTGGTGCTGTTTATGAAAAGCCTTGTAATAGATAACCAGTACTCTGAACAAAGCTGTGAACACAGTAGAAAAATTTGCTCAGCTGAATCTGAGAAGTAATTAGTCATAAACAGAGGTTTCTGTACTGCTACAAAGATTTTAGAAAGTCAGAAGATGGCTGGTTGAGTTTCAGAGTTTTGGGTGCCACTGAGCTGTGTGAGTTTCCTATGTGCACAGCGCTACCCCATAATTTAAGGACTGATAAAATTAGTTTGTACCATCCACAGACAGATGTGTTCACCTAATTTCCAGTCAATTTTATTGAGAGAAGCTCATCAAGTCAAAATATGAAGACTGTCTCACCAAACCAACAGAAGTTATAGTTGTCAATATAGATCAATATATTTTTTATTTATGCAAAATAAAAATGAGTGACTTGTGCCTAAAGTTTCCTTGATAAAACCTTTGTATGTAGGCCTCTATTTCAAATCACTGTAACAGTGCTTCTGTGCTGTGATTTTAGTACTTACTTGAAGGGTTACAACTTAAGTAGGGGTAAAATATCTCAGAGAAATTTGTATGCAATTTCAACAAAAATAAAAACACTTTATTTCAAAGAAATGCAGGAAACTAGCTATTTTGCTTTAAATGCGATGATCAAACTTTGTATTAGAATGCTAGTATAGTGATTATGTAAAGAATGAATTGCTCATCATAAAGATTAAATCTTCATTGTGCTGTGGCAAGTGGCAAGGAACTGGCAATCCATCTGCTCTTTCTTTCTTCAAATATTAGAATTTATTACTGCAGAAAAGAATAGCTGCTAATTTTCTAACCAACCACCTGTAAAGAACAAGTCATTGAACAGATAAGATGTGATTTCCCCCCTCCCCATGTACTGCACCTTCAGCTAACTTCATTACCAGTATCTGAATGAGAACATATTTCAGGTGTAGGGCAATTATATGGTTCTGTGCCTTGCATAACTTGTTAAAAACAGTAATTTGCTGGCATAAAATTAATTCTGTACTAGGTTTACAAATCTAACTAGCTGAGAGTAAGAATATTTCTCATTTCAGAATCTCTAAGCACTAGGGTCTTGCTTGGATGTGTTTGTTTATATTATACTTTAGTGAAATATTGATTCTCAAGTAGATTTGTATACAGTGGTGCCATTATATGGTGACAGTGCAACATAATACAATTTTTAATAGTCTCATTTGTACAAAATTTGCTTTATTCTAATTGTGTATAGTTCCTTCCATCTGAGCAGAACCATGAATAGTGGCTGTACTCTGTAAAAGAGGAATTCAGCAGTGATAATGTACTCCTTTACTATTTTAAACATTAGTAGTTATGTCTTTTCTTTCTCCAAGTCATTCTATTGTGAGGTGTAAAAGCTTGCCTAACTCCCTTTATCTCCAAAGATCTGAGACCATCTTTTTTTAATATGGCACACTTGTATAGTAGCATTTTGGTTGTGTTGAAACTAGGCCTCGCATTTGGCAAAGAACAGTGTATTGCCTTCCAAGCTCCTTTTTTTTTTTTCAGAGGAACTTGTGATATTTTTACATATCATTAAAACTTCACCTTCGTATTTCCTTTTCAGAAATACTGAACAATAGAATCACTTTTTACAGCAGTGCTTCAGCCTAGCCTGCACCCCAGAGAATATGCTTGTTCTGGTTTAACACAGTGACAGGCTGGTGGTTTATGGACAAATCCTTGAAGTCATCAAAAGTAATCATAAATAATCTGGGGTTGGGAGGCAATGAGGGTTGCCAGAAGGACAGTTATGCTATGTGCCAGCTACTTCTTTAGAAGTTCTTAACATGGAAAATCCTTGCCTAAGAGCAGGACATAAATGGCCACCGACAGATTTCATGAGGTGAATTTTCTCAGGTAAGATGCCATTATCAGAACTGGAGAACAGTCAGAAAGGTTTTTGACCTTCTGGTGGATGCTATGAAAGCTCCAGAAGGCTTCGTGGAAGGTTAAGGAAACAATCAAGATAGCATTCACGTTTTGTTGTTGTTGTTGTTGTTTGTTTGTTTGTTTGTTTTTTCCCTTTATCCTCCCTGTGTTGCTATACTAAAAGAAAAGTTTTTAGTAAGTTCACCATTAACCTTCTGCATTCTTTGCCTTGACTATTGCTTTCTCCCTAGAGATGTTTAAGTGTGTTATTCACATTACTGAGGCAACAGATCATAAGGGGGAATGCCAGACAAGGAGCATTCACTCAGTAATGGATGAAAACTGGTGATAAGGTCTAGATATTACTTCATCCTAGTGGGGTTTAAAGTGTGTGGTGTCCTAAGATGGTTTCTGTAGCAATCTAAAGAACTTTTATATGGCCTAGGTGTTTCCTGATCTGAAGTATAGTAGCCAACTATTTTTGCTACTTCTATATTAGAAAAATGACTCTGTGAATAACTATTTGCTTGTCTGCATAAGCATGAGAGATGTTTACCTAAGAATATTTACGAAGTTCCAACACTCTATCAGATGTATTTTGGGATGAGAACAGATGGTAAATACATTACTCAAGAGTGATGAATCCCCAAGTGATCTATGAAGACCATTTTGTTTTCAGGGATGTCAATAAGAAGCCACCACTTTCTTGAGGTGATCTTGTTAATTTTGAATGCAACTTTTACGATTTATCTTCCAGGCTCTGAAGAGCAATTAAATTCACCTATGCTCATCAAAAGACTTAATGAGCATCATAAGTTTTGATGATAACGCTGTTCTTTTCTTCTTTAGGTAGCATCATTCACTAAGAGTGCTATAGACTTTAAGCACATAAATGTCACACCTTCAGAATAGGCTGGCTTCCTTGCAGAAAGCATTTAATTTAAGTTCTGACCTGATTTTATATCCTACAGAGCATGGGTCTTTTGCAGGCAGAAAGTCAGGTAAATATCTCAGTCTGCTCCGGTTCATACAAGCACATACGTAACATATCTATTTTTAGAAGGATGGCTTTTATCTAATACTTGCTTCCTACTTATAACAAAAGCATCAGTGAATGCATTAAATGCTTTAAAATTAATTATTAAATACTATTTTCTAGAATAAATTCAAAGTCTTGCAATAAAATGTTCACATTCACATATGTTTTCATAAAGTTAACTAGAACTCTTCTAGAACTCTTAATTGTGACCTCTAGTATAAAAAATCTGAATGATGTGATACTTCTGGTCTTGAATATTGATACTTTGAGAAACACTTTTAAATAGCATTCATAGAATTTTCTCTATGTGTATAATGAACACCACAGTCTGGTACCTCCCAGAGATTCCAAATGGATTTTTTTTCCCACCCTATTAATTTAGGATTAATTTCTTTTGTACCTATGTCATTTCATCATGAGTCAGTAAGTATATAAATGTGAACCTAAGTCATTCACCTCGTGTTTTAAAATGTATTAATGTCCCCAGACTGCCCAAATTATACTGAAAGTTATAAAAATAAATCTTTGTTAGCACTAGTAATCGTTATATGAAAAAAGACACTAAGCAGCACACAAATGATCCTGCAAGATTTGCTAAGTGGAAGAAGTGGGGAAGGAGTGGGGAGAGAGGTGGCTTATTTGTTGTTTCTGTACCATTTTTATAGTGTTCCTTCAGTATATGAGAAGGAACAGTTTGTTTAAGCAGACAAGAACAGAGAACACTGATCAACTTCACCTTGTTTCCTATAAACTAGGGAACTGATGCATTTTAATAAATGCATCACTTCTCAGCACACTGTCAGGACTATCCTAAGAGTGTCCCACTGGGAGATGATTTATGAGCCAGTTTGGAAGCTGGTGCTCCAGAAACCAGGAGTAGTGAAAGTGCCTCCCACTGACTGGTGTTGATCACAGAGTGCTGTAACTTGTACGCAGGTGATAGACTACTTCTGTGTCCCACAGAACTATAGTAAGTTTGCACTCCTTTCCCTTCCCTACAATAACAGCAATATTTCTGTTAAAAATTGAAAGCAGTAAATAAAGTTATTAGACCTGGGGTCTTTGCCAAAATTACAGAAACTATTACCAAAGAGTATAATTTTTTACCGTTTTTATATAATATTTATATGCAACCGAATGTGTAAAACTTAAAGTATTTTAAGATGAATAATTTTGGAAAATACACATGCCCTCTTCCCTATAAAATCACATACCTGTTCTACAAGGAATGTTCTACCACATCTGTTGGACTTTCAAGTTACAATGCAAATACAATCTTAAAATCAACTGAGCCCTGTTCAAAAGGCCTATTCCATGTGAGAATCTGAAGCCTAAACAGTAAATACTAGGTAAAACACAATACTTTCTGCCTCATGTAGAAAGTTCTACTTATTTTAAAGTATATACTCAGATTTAAAACATTATGAGATATTGTCTATTTCTGAGAATTGGTTGCAAATTCTAACATTTTGGAAATCTTTACAATTTTAATTTCTTGCAAACATTTCATAGACAAATGGAGACAATCAGATCTCAGAATGGCAAAGCTATAAAAAGTTAAACTATTTTAGCATTGTTTGTATTCAAATACATTGGTTGTAAATTTGAAACATTGCTAAAATATGTGTTGCTTAAACTAGAGCAAAAGAGCAACAGAAAACAGAAGGAAAATCTGTGTGGGTAATGGATAGAATGAAGGCTAGAACAGAAAAGATGATGCATTTAAAATATGTAAAAAACACTTCTTTTGACAAACAAGCATATGTGCCAGCCTAAATGTTTTTGAATTTCCTCTTACAGGCTTATGTTGGTTAGGAAAAATTTCATTAAGACCTATTACCTGTATGCTTATGAAGTCAGCAAGGGATTCAAAGCAGGCTTTTCCAAATACCAAGGGGTAATAATTCTCTAATAGGCTAGCTTCTCTGAATCTTCATAAAATTATCCATTTTTCTTTTTCACCATTTATTATGAAGGTGATACCCATGTAGTTCAAGACCAAAGTGCAGTCTTTTTCTGTCTCTGGACAGAAACTTGGTTCAATGCATTCACAGTCACACAAGGTGGAAACCCACCATTTTCTTATAATGCTTTCAAAGAAGTGCTGGCTGATAGTAATAGGCTAAAGGCATGATGAGATGATAATTGTATTATGTAATCGGAAGATATGTAAACAAGTTTTTAGTTTAATTTGTGTGCAGAGTTGAGCCCCAAAGTATTTTAAACCATCTGAACTGCCCCCTTGATTTTTCCCTATTCTGTTGTAGCTTAAAGTGTTTCCAAGGTCCCCCATGTGAGGATACTCTATTGAGCTGGGGAGCAGTTGGTATGTGCATGTTGGTGGGTGAAGTAAATGTCAAAAAACAAAAACAAAAACAAAGAACAAAAAGAAGAACCATTGCAGATCATCTGCTAATTCCATCAGCCCCAGTTGATTCGCCAAGCAAGAAATGTATGGGTTTTGATACTGGATATAGCTACCTTCTTGCTGAATATAAATATTTCTTTTGAAAGCTATTAGGGAGAAAATTTATAGCCAGTTGTCTTGATTAAAACAAAACAAAACAAACAAACAAACAAAAAAGTTTAATACAAGGAATTAAAGAATTATATCATAAAGTGTTATGAAGTGTTACTTCATTTGTTGAGTTACCACTATATTGTAAAAGAGTACTGGATATGATGAACTATTAAACAAATATTTTTTTCTCCAGCACTTTGATCATCTTAGTTGTAATGTGCATTTAAGATATACAATGGCTCAAATAAAGTCTTTAGTAACCACTCTGACCTCATTTTTTTCTCCTCAGAATACCGTTTCTCACATGTAGTATGTCCATGGGACACCTGTTCAGTCTGTATGGCAAGCCCTAAAACCCACTAACAACTGTCAGACCTTCTGTACTAACTCCACCTGCCTCCAAAGTTAAACTTGCAATGCATCAGAAGGTATAAAGGATACTGGTGGAAACCTTACTGCCATCATTTCTTAATTAAAAATACCAGAGAATCCAAAAAAATAAACATCAGGGAACATAGATTAATTGAATAGGTTCCCCATAGACTCTGGAGTTGTCCTGTTACATGATTTTCTGTGGTGATAGAAGATCTGTTTTGACTGACTGAATGGTCTCTGCACAATATGTGCATGTACACGCATATATACCTGTGTGTGTGTACATGTACATGTATATGTGTGTATGTGTAATTAAATGAAATAATGCTGTTGGCTTTTGTCTTATGCTAGCAGTATCTCAGTTCACTGTTCACTCAGTTCTCAGTTCACTCAATTCTTCTGTCTGTGATTTTCAATGTCATAAGCATCTCATTCTTTTCTGTATATGACATTATATGCGAAGCTGTGATTCTGGTGTTTTCTTCACACATCAATCAGGGGACTAAGTAGTGTTTGTGTTTTGTGTGGAATTGATATTGCTGCATTGTGTCTTACTAGGAGTGGCAAGCCATTCTTGTGATAATCAAACCAAGTTTCTGCTACTTTGTGAACTGTGCAAATTATTCTTTATCACTGTCATTTCTTATATTGCTTCCTGTCAATTGTTATTATATTGCTAAAGCACTATTATGATGATTACACTAATGTATGAACACAAGGTGTTTAGGTTGTAAGTTTATAATGTAACATGTTATTAAAAAAAAAAAAAAAAAGTCTTAGCAAGTCTTAGCAGTATACAAGCTCTTTTCAAGCATGCAGAAAGTTATGAGCATCTGGGATCTTAGGAAATTTGAATCTTCAGTGTTAAGACATTAAAAGTAGTTGGTCCTGAAAGAGATGAAACAGTTCCTTTCCAATTCAAGTGACCTATTTCTATTTTTACAACAATTGGGAGTATTTTTGTGTATAATATCATGGTACCCATCAATACTAAGTATTAACAGGATTACCTAAGAATTGTTATGTATCCTATTGCAGTTTGGTTTTGAGAGGCAGTCATAAGCCTATCTACTCCATTGTAGAGTTATTAAGCTTTACTTTTTTTATTTATTTATTTTTTTTTCATGGATTAAAGAATTTTCAAAGCAATTATCACAATGATTTACCATACTTATGTTAAAGAACATTAATGCGATATGAATCTGTTCAGGTTAGTGATAAGTAGTCCAAGGAAGATGTTTAGTGTTTGACTAATCATAAGCCTATCCATGCCTCATGAGGACTCAGCCTAGGTACCTTTGGTGCTCATATTCTTTTTACTATCAGTAGTTTTACACTGCTAATTGATTTATTTTGTTATGTTGACCTATATCCAGCAGCAGCTTTATTGTTTTTGATACCCCACTGTATCCAAGCTATCTTACTGAAAAACTGTTTGGGTAGCTTAGTTCACATTCATTTCATATTGGTATGCAATATCTGACACGGGAACTTACTCCTTTTGAACAATTTCCATGTGTTCTTGTATTTCATAAAAATGGAAGGTTTGGAATTCAGTATTCTTTCAGAGCAGTGAAAGGTACATGATATGTTCCAGTTATCTGAACTTCTGTGTTCAAATCAAATCAGCTTCTCTAAAGCTGGAAAGGAAGGGCTAAAATTTCTGCAGCTACAAATGTCTGTGGTATATTTGTTAATGCTTGACATTAACAATGAAATTAACCGGAATGTACTTTTAATTTCAGAGTGGGTAGGATCTCCTTCTTGAGAATTGATTAGAAAATGATTTTAAATGTGAAGTCCCAGTCCTTCCAGTATCCATGAATTTCTCCCATTTATAACACAATTTCACCTCTAAATCTGTTCCACACTGCTATAACATACATTGTTATCTGCCTAGATGTATTGGATGAAATACTGCATGACGGTGATTTTTTTGCTCTGCAGTGCATTCATCACAAGACTGTTTTCACAATAATCAGTTATGCATCTTCTACATGCATCTTAAAATTACTTAAGCAAGCAATGTTGTTTTTTTTTCTAAGGCTCTCTGCAAAGCATTATAACTTACTGAGAGCAGAGCAGTCAAAGAAAATGTAAAGGTATGTTACATAAAGACATATGGGCAAGGAGGATAACAAAACATATTGGGAAAACAGACTACAATGTGCTATGCTGTAGTTGCAATAAAAACAAAGAGAATTGCTAGACAACTTTAAAAAAAAAAAAAATAAATCATATGCTGTACATATTTAAATGTAAACATTCTTACTGCATTTTGCTCCTAAAAAGAAGGTAAGCAAAAATATAATTTAATTCATAGTACGCAAGGCTTATTGCACAAGTTTAAAGATTTTTTATAGGCCTGTCTTTCCAAAGTGGCACACTTAAACTGGGGAATTGTCAGAACTAAAGTGTGTAAAGATCATATTGGGTATTTAGCAAAGTCTCTTTCTAATTCGAAGGCAGTTTTTGGTGCGAGGATCTCTGCAAGATGCCCTTCTGTTTTTGATTGTGTGTATTCACAAGAACTCCCTACCAGCAGAGGTGAACATCAAATATTACTATCACATTCCTGTACTTTTTTTTTTACAAATTAGATGAGGTGGTGTTGTGGGGCTGGATTTTGTGAGAGCACATCTCAAGTATGATAAAAGTGCATGACATTGGGATATAATTTAGATAATTCTATTAAATATGGGTCAGAGATGAAGATACATTTCCCATCTGTGTGAACATGTGTATCACATTTAAGAAAGGGGTTAAAAGTAAAATCTGACCTTTGTGGAACTCAAAATTTTTATATTATAAAATTGGCCTGTTTTTTCATTACCTTGGCCCAGGAATCTTCTATAAACACTATGGTCTGTCTGGTAAATTGAAGTAGTATTTCATGCAGGTGCTAGAAAAGTTGTGGATCGGTTTCCATTAAGAAGTGAGTTAGTACTTGCCAATCTTGTTTTGATATTAAAAGAAACAGCGTAAACAAAAAGGGCAGCTTTTGCAGCAATGTAGATTTTTTCCCCTTCCCTGTAGTTCTTATTCCAAAAGGCTATGAGCTATTGTTGCTGAGGTGCTCTGAGAAATGTCTCATATTCATAAGAGGAAGAAGAGGAATTTGGCTGATTCAGGAGTTGACCTCATGTCCATACTATAGCAAGGGCTGTTGAAAGCACAGGGTGATAGCACAAGTACAAGATAATACTGAAGACACCAAGGGTACAAATACAAGCCACAAAGGATAAATTACTTGTCTCTTAGAAATGCAACTCCAGTTTGTGTTCTTTAGGGAGCTGCAAAGGAAAAAAAAAAAAAAAAAAGCATAAAATACTACATTTTGTGGTGGAAGCACAGAGAAAGCAATAAGGTATAAAAAACAGTTAAATCACCTTTAGTCATGGGAGTAAACGAAGAAGAGAATTGTTCCTACATCTCCACCCAGTAAAGCTTCTGTGTGCATTACCAGCATTTCTACTTACCGCTCGAGGCCCTTCCTCCCCTTTATTGGAAAAAGAGCGTTGCTTTCTGACTGGTGTTCACTGTGTTTCCCTACTGCTGGCTCAACAATCCTATGTAAAAAAATATTTTTATAAATGTAGTCAAGTATATTAGAAATATAGAGCATAATACCTGTGTGTTTTGTGCTCTGACATCCTCACACAGGATGATGGATGTCACATCCCTGGGAAGTAAACTCAGATGCTGCATCCTGTGAGGGAACTTCAGAGTCAGTGAAGTAAGGCAGCCGTCATTGCCTCAGCTCATCTTAGGGTTCCCCTTGAAAGCAGAGAGGGCAAGGCTGGGTGATTGTGTGAGAAACACTCCGTAGCCAATAACTTAGGCTCAGGCGAGGATCTCAGTGAAGTAGTAATTTATTCGCGATTGCAATGGCGGGCGCCCCACAAGCAGGAGAGAGCGCATCTACTAGTTCCAAAACACAGTTTATATACCTTTTGATGGCAGGACCCTCCCCTGTTTCCCCACTGAGTGGGTAATCCAGATTCACAATCTATCTGATGCTTCACAAACAATGCATGGCCTTCAGTTGCCGGCCTGTTAAATTTCAAATTTCTTTTGACATTTTTACTGCTTGAAGTGGTAATGTTTCTTCACTTATCTGACTTGACTTGACACCGTGATTTTCACCTAATTGTCCTAAGGAGTCTGATTGTCTGCATTTTACAAGGTCGCCTGCTAAACTTTCTTATCACTGTAAGCATATCTCAGTACCACATTCCCTCCTTCTAAACAATGTAACTCTGCAAAAACAACATTTCTATTCCCACAATTCCCCCCTTTTCTTTTTTTTTATAAACTGTTGATTTTTGCAAAAACTCTTTTTATTTTTATTTATTTATTTTAAGTGTAATTTGGTAAATATCTTCCTCTTCTTCACTTTCTTTGCTCTCCGTTTCCTCTAATATCATTTTATCTGAGTAGGGTGGTGGATCTATGGTCATTTGTTTCAATAATGTGGTTTCAATTAACCGCTGGACAAGTCCCCTTACACAGGGGATAACGCAACAGCCAATAGCTGTCAAAACTCCTGCTACTATAATCAAGGATGTAAATATGGACATTACCATCCCTTTCCATTTACCAAACCAAGATTTCAACCATCCTGTGATGGAAGCGTCTGCTCCCGAATTTTCTGCCAATTCATTGGCAAGGGTGGTAAGCCCTTGCAATGCTCTTGTTACTGTGCCATCCGGGGCAGCATTGTTAGGGATAAAAGTACAATGGTTGCCCAGCATCACGCATACACCACCCTTCTCCACAAGCATCATATCTAATGCTATCCTGTTTTCCCAAGCCATTTTGCTGATGGCATCTAGTTGTTCAGCGATTCCTCTCATCGCATCCTTAGTATAATTGATGAATCTCTGCTGATTATAATAGAAATAATTAATCCAATCCACATTTTTATTGATTGTTACCCACCAGAACAGTAACTCAAACCCTGCAGCAATTTAATTTCTGGCTTTATATTCATCCCGAATTCCTCTAGGTACCCCAACAGAATCTATGTATACTCTATCATCAAATGATATTCCTAAGCCTCCTTTACTTCTTCTGGGTATTTGTGATGTTTCTCTTTCAAATGCCAGGGTGAAGGGTATAGCTGATTGAACAAGTGCACAAGTGCCTTCCCAATTAGATGGTAGGGTGGACCGTAAGATCTTCCCTCCACTGTACCACCAGAGATCTGCCCTGGGGATCTCTAGTCTTGAGCAGTTTCCCATCAAGTCCTTGGTAGCACAAGGCAAATTCTCCCAGATGCCAGGTAGCACTCACACCCTGCCGTGAGAGGCAAGCTGTATGGTTACCTATAGCTGTAGAGAATGCAGGGGGAACTGTGATATTGTTATCATGCAAGAAACAGCAAAGAGAGACTTACAGGCCTCATTTCCCCAGGCAGTCTTTTCTTGGTACAATGCAATCATACATCGCATCCCTTGGGAGTCTTTGGTCCACCCCCATGGGAAGGGCACTATCTGGGCAATCGGTCATCCCGAGGCACAAGCATAGCAGTAGCTACGATTGAGACTCTGGACAGTATATTTGACCCATTCTATCCAGGCATTCACGTCCCCATACCCTGTTTGAATCTCAAATGTTTGAACTGCCACATTTCAGAGGGCCTCCTGTTTACTCTCCTGTTTTCTCCTTGAGTTTTTCCCTTTCTCTGTTGGCAATAGAGGATTGTTTCCATACAGCTATTCTCAATCTGGCTGTTGTGTCTCTGCCAGTTATTTGTTCTTTCTGCTCAATTGTCATTGGGCATTTAAATCTCCACAAGCTAACACCTCACAAGCATCAAACGTGACGGCTTGTGGTACATAACCCTCTGTCACAGTCACCCATATTTTGATGGGGTATCCCGTTTTTGCTATTATCTGGTCATGCCTTTTCCAAGTTACCAATTGACCGAGGCCTTCTCTGAGGCCTAGAATCACTAAAAACAAAATTAATAATCAATTTTCCCGTCATTTTTAAACCTTAGGTTTCCAAATAATTATCGATACAAAAATAAGATGTACACTACTACTATAACAACCCCCCCTTGGGAGCACTGCAATTCGCTATAGGTCTGTCCTTTCTCTCAATCACAAGTCACACTCGTTAGTTACCTGTGAAAATAAAAGGTTAGTTTACAATTGTAAGCTCTTATCCTGCTCAGAGTCCACTACGAGATTTTTCTCTTCAATTTCAACTTCCAACAAGTCTTTTGTAGGAACAGCTTCCCAGGTACTTAGCGTCGATGGATGCCTTCACTCGAGTATAGTGAGTCCAACCTTTTTCCGCAATTCTTACAGCTGTTTCAGTGGTCAGTAATTGTCCTTCCCATTCAGGCCGGAGTTGACTCTTTCCAGGTCCGAATCAGGACCCAGTTTCCTGGGTGATGGTGGTGAATGGGGAATTCCAAAGGTGGGGTTTGAGCCAACAACGCACAGGTCCTGAGAGATGACAAAGAAGAAGACAACCCCAGAATACAGTTCTTAAGGAAACTCTTATTTTGAATTGTGGTATCTCATCCCTTCTGCCCAGATAGGGCAATCTGAACAGCATCTCATATGGTGAAATTCCTATATCCTTTCTTGGTGCTGTTTAAACCTGTAGGAGTAAGCATTTTACCCAAGGAAGTTGGGTTTCTAACACTAGTTTAGTTAATTGCTTCTTTAATGTCTGATTCATTCGCTCCACCTTCCCAGAAGAGGAGGGGTGCCAGGGGCTGTGAAAATCCCACTCAATCTCTAAGGCCTGCTTTAACCCTTGCAGTAAAGCTTACACCCATCTAGTCACGTGGTCAATTAGGACAAACAAGTAACTCAGTAAAGTTTACCTGTATACTTTGGAAAGGTCAAACCCCTGGCTCCCGTCCCCCTCTAGATGGGTTACAGAACACCTTTTTATTTACCTTTTGACATATGGTACATCCTCTACATATGTGCTTCCCTAAAGTCTATATTCCTACACAGACATACTTTCTTAGCACAATATCACACATTGCTTGCACCTCCCAATGACTCTTTTGATGTAAAACAGTTAATATTTGCCTCATTATCACTTTATTCAGCATTTCTCTCCCATCAGGGAGTATCCGTTTTCCTTCAGACTTCATGGCTCCTGATTCCTTAAAAAAATCATTCTTTTAAAACTTTTTAGTTCTTTCTTAATTTTCAACAATTCCCTGAATCCTCTCTGGATTTATTCTTCATTTTCCCTCAGACATTAGATGCCTTAAATACCTGACTTCTCTTTCGCCATATTGTAACTTTTTTTTTTTTTTTTTTTTTTTTTTAATACTCTCAAGCCCTGCTTTCCCAGAAAGTTGAATAGCTTGTTAGTAGCTTTCTTCACAACTCTTTTCTCCTGTCCTGACAACAGAAAACGATCCACATATTTGTTAACATTAATACCTCCTTGGTAGGTTGTAATTGCTCCAAAATCTTTTGTTATTTAAACTGACCCAAATAGATAGGTGGCCCTGTAAACCCCTGAGGTAAAATTGTCCACCTATATTGTTGCTTCCGCCCCCATTTAAGGGTCTTTCCAGTCAGAGGTGAATATACATGTATGTTTGCTCTCAGGCCAGAGAGCACTCCATTAATAACACTGTTATTCCAGTCTAACAATTTACTATTTGAATGCCCAATTTAATCATCAAATCCCTTCCCAACAAGTTAGTCTCTGCCTTGGATACATACAATAATTGCCCAGCGATCATTTTATTCCCTAGTCTTAGCTTGGTATCCCCCAAAACTGGCACTGTTATCCCAGCCCCTTCTACCCCCATCACTTTTTAGGGTTTCAGTAGTTAATTTAATCCCTGATACTTTACAAGTCAGTAATGACCTAGCTACCCCAGTGTATTGGGTTTGATGGCAAGGTTCGGGGGCTGTGAGTGGGGGGGTGGGAAACTGCAGTGGCAGCCCTCGTGAGAAAAACCCAGAAGCCTCCCCGTGGCAGATAAGGGACAATTTCATCTGGCCCCAAAGGGGCCCACTGCTGCCCAGAGCCAAGCCATGAGCAATACAGTCCGTGCCTCTGTGAGAGCACATCCACGAAAACAAACAAACAAAGAAACAAACAAAAACCTGCTGCTCAACAGCAGTTGGGAGAGGGAGAAACCCCCCCGCAGACACCAAAGTCAGTGCAGAAGGAGGGGGAGGAGGCGCTCCAGGCGCTGGAGCCGAAGCCCCCCTGCGGCCGCTGGAGAGGCCGCTGGTGGAGCAGTCTGTTCCCCACTCCCCGATGCTTGGGAAACTGACCAAACACCACAGCAAATATGCAAATATACCAAAACTTCTAGACTGTTACTTAGATAATGCCTACATCCTCTTTCCCTGCTCATTCAACTTCAAACAGCTCTGTTGAATATTACATGCCACACCTTTAACACCTTCAGCAACCCTTTTAACACTTCCTTCATCTTTCTCCAGACTGTACTTTTCTAATACCAGCACCAAAGGCTCAGTCAGGGTCCAACTTAATTCCATACCTTTTCCCTCCAAGATACTGAAACAACATATCAATATAGCATATTTCATCCCATTTTCCTTCTTTCCTCCTTCTTCCACTCCAGATATTCCTATTTGAAGTGGCCAGCCTGGCCACACTTAAAACATCTTATCAAAGCCTGTCTCTGCTAGGACTCGGGCCACAACACAGGCAGCCTTCTTTGCCTGCCATTCCTTCATCTCTCTTCCTCTCCTTTCCATCCTGGCCCTGACTCCCCCTGAAGATTTTCTTCATCTTTCTCCAGCCCTCTGCCTCACTACCCGCTGCACTGTCAATACCATTAGTTTCGATCTCTTTTTTTTTTTTTTTTTCCCTTCATATCTCCCCTCCAGACACACACCTCCAGGGCCTCCCGCAGGAGGGTCCCCCAGTGACTGTTCACTACATTCCCCCACCTTCTGAAGCATTTTCTGCATATTTTGCAAGGCTTTAATCACACAATGAACTTTCAAGAGCCCTTGGGATACTGGGTCATCAGGTCTCATCCCCAAGTACTTTCTCATTCTGACCCCAAGTCTCTCATATGATTTCTGTGTTGCACACTATTATTATTCCAGCCAGGATTGGCAAGTGGGTATTTCTGCCCTGCCGCTATTACCCCTGGTCCTGGAGGATGAGCTCTTTCCCATTCTTGTATAGCAGCTCTCCTCCTGATCATTCACATTTCTTTCCCTGTAAACAACATACTTATAGACATAATTCCCTCCCCCAAGAGTATAAATAAGGTCGTAGGAACTGGTCTAATTGTTCAACTAGGCTGTTGGGGTCCTCGAATAAAGAATTCCTCTCCTTCTTAAAAGTCCTAACCTCTCTGCTGGTAAGGAGGAGGGGGTAGTTCACCTAAGAGGATACACAGTTAGTGTTAGTACTGTTAGTATCAGGGAAGGCAAAATTCTCAACATATCTTCTACCTTGTTCTAATTCTTGCCAGAGCCTAGAGTACGATCCTTCTTTAGGGACAGTGTTAATTACAGTCCCTGTCTCCCTTCCTGGAGTGACTGCTGCTGCCACCAGTTCAATATTAAGATTATAGGGAGCATAACTTGACTCCTTCTCTGAAAAAGGAATCTTATTGTTTACACATAAATTTAAAGCCTGAATTTTCATCAGACCCATATTTTGGCCAAAATACTGCTGTTTCCTTAATTGATTCTTTTGTCCAGACTGATACGCAATGTTTAACCTTTTTTTTTTTTTTTTAATTACTTTTCTTTTACAATCCCTCTAATTTTGGGATTATGTTTCCAATTTCTTATCATTTTTCAGGAAGAACTATTAGTAGGCACTCCCCCAGGGATATCTCCCTGTCCCCTGGAACTCATATTTTCCCATTTTTCCTAACCCTCACCAGTATGTGCTACAGAAATTTCCCTTCTGCAGTGTACCACACACCAACGTACTGAAAAATGGGGGTGTACCGCCAAGCACTTCCCCGTGCCAGCGTTACCGCACACCTATGAGTTTACCAGATTCCCTGGAACTCGTACTTCCCATCTTTCCTAACCCTCGCCAGTATGTGCTACAGAATTTTCCCTTCTGCAGTGTACCACACACCAACGTACTGAAAGATGGGGGTGTACCGCCAAGCACTTCCCCGTGCCAGCGTTACCGCACACCTGAGTTTACCAGATTCCCTGGTGTACTTCCAAGCACTTCCCCGTGCAAGGATTACCGTACACCAGATTCCCCTGGTGTAGTGCCAGCACTTCCCCGTGCAAGGGCTTACCATACACCAGATCACCCGACCCCCAAGGCAATACTTAATATTTCTTACCTTGGTCTGTGCACAGAGTTACCGGATCGATTCTTAAAAACCCGGAGTGCCTACCTTCTTCCTTTCCCCACTACTTCACGGATCCTGCCTCTTTAACCAGTCTCAGGCCCTCTGTCAGCTTTCCGCAGAACCGCCACCGTCGATGCACAGGACCGCTAAAATCAGCGGGGCATGCCTTCCTGCTGCTGCGGCGGTGGGGCTCCCCAGTAGGTGACTGGATCCCGGACGAGCCCCCAAATTGTGAGAAACACTCCGTAGCCAATAACTTAGGCTCAGGCGAGGATCTCAGTGAAGTAGTAATTTATTCGCGATTGCAATGGCGGGCGCCCCACAAGCAGGAGAGAGCGCATCTACTAGTTCCAAAACACAGTTTATATACCTTTTGATGGCAGGACCCTCCCCTGTTTCCCCACTGAGTGGGTAATCCAGATTCACAATCTATCTGATGCTTCACAAACAATGCATGGCCTTCAGTTGCCGGCCTGTTAAATTTCAAATTTCTTTTGACATTTTTACTGCTTGAAGTGGTAATGTTTCTTCACTTATCTGACTTGACTTGACACCGTGATTTTCACCTAATTGTCCTAAGGAGTCTGATTGTCTGCATTTTACAAGGTCGCCTGCTAAACTTTCTTATCACTGTAAGCATATCTCAGTACCACATTCCCTCCTTCTAAACAATGTAACTCTGCAAAAACAACATTTCTATTCCCACAATTGGACCCTCTTTTTACGGATTTTCCAAAACTTTTGTCTGCTAGTGCAGCCTCACCTCAAGTACTGTGTGCAGTTCTGGGCACCACAATGTAAGAAGGACATAAACTATTAGAAAGCCTCCAAGGGAGGGCTACAAAGATGCTAAGGGGTCTGGAGGGCAAGATGTATGAGGAGCAGCTGAGGTCCCTTGGTTTGTTCAGCCCAGAGCAGAGACTGAGGGGAGGCCTCATGGCGGCCTGCAGCTCCCTCATGAGGGGAGCAGAGGGGCAGGCTCTGAGCTCTGCTCTCTGGGGACAGCGACAGCAGCCGAGGGAACGGCATGGAATTGGGAAGTTGGGATAGGGGAGGGTCAGGCTGGGTGTTAGGGAAAGGTTCTGCACCCAGAGGGAGGTTGGGCACTGGGACAGGCTCCCCAGGGCAGTAGTCAGGGCACAGAAGCTAGCTGAAGTTAAACATTTTGATTTTTGGTTTTTTTTTTTTTTTTTTTTTTTTGCAGTCCTGTGTGGAGCCAGGAGTTAACTCAAATATCCTTGCAGCTTCATTCCTTCCAACCCAGGATGTTCTATGATTCTATACTCCTGAAAGTGAAAAGAAAACACCAAATGTAAGACATACCCATTCTCAAGATTCAGGTAAGCTGGAATTATGTTTCAGGTACCTGAATTTCCATATGCATTGTGTATGTGGTTTAAGTGTTTAACATAGTGTGCAGTTAAAGGGAAGATACCTGTTTCTGTTGGAGGACCTGAGAAGTCCTCCCCAGCCTCGAAAGCACTATCTTGGTCATATATGCATGAGTGACTTTTTACTTTAAATTATATGTGAATGCTAATGATTGCAAAATTCCAGTGAATGAGATGTGTTGCCATCACCATCTTTCCTTGGATTTGAATTTAGATGCTCTGTGGGGATCTAGTGAAACTGGTGTACATGACTGGCAGTGATCTTAACTGCAGAAGTTGGAGATTCTGGTATTTTATAGGGCAGGTAACTAGACTTACAAACTAGGAAAAATTGTATGCATGTGACTTAATGGGTGTAACAGACTTGGAATTTCTTCATGGTAAAAATGCTTAGGATCTGACTCATGTTTCTTTTGTTAACATGAACGTGTGCTAATGACAGTCTAGGAAAGAGGCCTAATGTGGTCAGCTGGTATAGGCAGTGTATGCGAGGGGAGTCAGAGTCTTTAGGATTGCAACTGCCAGGCGTTTCATCCATGGTGTTTCCTTCATTTAACCAGCATAATTTGGTGTTTCACTGCTTGCTAGGTTGTCTGAATGAAAAAAAAAATCACATGGAGATTCTTATACCAAATTGACTTTACAAGTAGAGGCACCTCTCTTTATTTAATGGGGGAGGCAGACTAAAAGATAAGGGGTCTGAGGAAGTTAGAACAAAGAGTCTGAGAAAAGATGTTTGGCTTTTAACAGAATGTCATGTCAGAATCTTGATTTTTTAAAAAAAATGTAGTTATAACTAGTACAAAGCACCTGCCTAATTTTAAATTCCCTAAATGTAGCACAGATGTTTTAGTTTCTTTATGTGATATTCCATACAATACTGCAAAATACATGTAGTATCACGCATACTACGATGCAAGACTACAATTGGAATTTTATTTATTGTTAAATCTTTTATATTGAAATTTGGCTAAGATCCCTAAGGTGAAGTACATGAATCAATCAAAACTCGAGAAACATGTGCCTGTGCTCATCATTACATGATAGAATAGTATGAAATTTGTAGATGCATAGTTAAGCAGTAAGTCTTTTCACTATCAGGATTTCATTTTCAAAATTATTAATTCTCAATAAATTTCCTAAAGTTTCTAAGACAAATTCCTAATGCAAAAAGATTTTTAGTTTTCCTTGAAACTGATGTTTTAGGCATATAAGGGTCAGGCTTCAGATAAATACTTCTGAGTTATGAGGTATGAACAGTTCCTAAAGCTTTTCTTAGATTTCCTTTTCTTAAACATAAGTGGAAATATCCTTAATGTATTTCTGTCACAGTTATGGCAGCCATTAATACATCACCCTGAAAGAGAGTTATAATGATGCATTGCTTATTCTATATATTCTGACTAGATATGAATGTTGATAACATGCAGAATTCTAAAACACTGAAGTCCTTAATACTTGGAAGAAATAAACATTTATTTAACAAAAGAAACTCTACAAACCATTTTAGTGAACACATAAATTTAGATAGAAAAGCAAACAACAATAGCATGCTCCTCTCTGAATGAACAAGTTTAGAACAAACACCTTGATCTGAGAATTGGTATTAGTTTTCCCCTCTTGGAACAATGCTGCCGTTGCCATACTGTTACTTTTCTTCTAATTTCCTTTGAAAAATATAATGCAAATTAAGAACGATTTTTTTGCTACTTTTTGAAAGCTTCATGTTTTTTTTCTTTAATGAGTATGCCTCAGAAGACTTGTCATTTGGTTGGTTTTCTACATAAAACAGGTGGAAGGTCTCTTATCTCAGCTTTTCCTAGTCTTTGCAAAAGCACAACAGATTTCACAATTTGAGGCAGAAAAAGGAGCTTTTCTTCTATACACTTGCAGCACAAGATAGCTGAAAATTGCCCTTCTAATTACTGAGCAGGCAAGTACTTTTAAATGATGTTATACCTGATAAAGAAACATAATTTTAAACTTTTTTTGTTAATACGTTTATATCTTAATATCTTTATATATAATTTATATCTTTATATCTGTTAACCTGTTCAGTAAATTCCAAGGTCCTTTATTCCTTGAAAGACTCTCCTGAGGTTATACTGTGAGTTTGGAGTCCCTTTGTAAACAACTGGTGACAATACAATTGTGCAGTTACTGTCCCAGAAGATGAGGTCTTTTCATCTTGTCTAGAACTATCTGCATGTTAAACTTATTCTTAAATGAATTTTTGACATGTACTTCAGACGTGAGTGGCTGACTGGATGATCTCTTGAAAACCTATATCGGAAGTACAAAGAAAAATTATCACGGAAAAAAAAAAAAAAGAAAAAAAAGTAATTAACTCCTGGCCTGAAAACAATAACAATATAGATGTACCCAAGAAAAGATTGAAGCAATTGATAGGGTTCTGTGACTAGAAAATGTTGCAAGGTTTTTGTTACAATTATATGAAGTTATGCCTCTCTGCTAAATGCGGATTTAATGAGGTTGATGGATTTTCCTCTAGATGCTGGTGCTTAGTCTGGAATTTCATTTGCAGTATTGGTGATTGAGCAATGTTGAGTATTGTGATGCTATGACTAACTTACGAAAGAATTACTTCATAGATCCGGATACAGAACTTCCCAAATAAAAATAGTATCTACTTAGCCACTTAATAATCTGAGGAAGGTATTTGGAAACGTAAGCTATTTGTTAACTGATTTTAGTTCCTTAGTTCCTTCTCATTTAAAAACTGAAATGTATGAAATTCACGTACAACATATATTCATATAATTTTTGATTAGCAACTTTACATGCATGAAATACATTAGAAGAAAGTCATTAATAGGTAAATGAAATCCATGTTTTTAATATACTACATCTGAATTAAGAATCAAAATGCGTTACTTTGAAATAACAGATAATGGTAGGTATCTCTTGAATGCTTCCTACTCCTACCACCACCTTGTGAGTGTTAGGATATAAAATTGAACAGAAAAGAACTAAAGAGAAATCTTCAAATGATTGAAATGTGTTAGTATTGTTCCATCTGCACTAAAGTTGTGTGTTTTAATTCCAAATGGAGTGAAAGAGTTGATACTCCATTAATGACAGTGGATACAGTGCTTCTATGGAACTGCTCCTTTGGTAGGCTTAAAATGTCTAAGTAGCAGTTTTGTGCATTTTGAAGTTCTTCTAATACTAAGTTGATTAACTGCAATGGCTGTGTCTTGGGAAAAACTGAATGCTTTCACATTAAGATTCACTAGGCTTATAAATAATGTTTGGTATTATGAAAACAGTTATTACCATAATGAATATAAGAAATCAGGACATCTGAATTCTTTTAAAACTAATTATTAATTGTACTAAAAATAATCAGGGTCTAGAGGTCTGATTTTTGTAAATATGGATGACTATATTTATATTCAGGTTAATAATTCAAGTTAAATGGACTTCAGACTTCCTTAACAGGTTACACATCTGAAGTCTGAATGTTTTATCTATATGACTAAGAAATAACAAAAGCAATTAAAATAATTTGAAGCATGGTGACAGCAAAAGAGTTTTTTTTGCCTCTTCAGTTTGAAAACAATTGCAATTTCTATAGCTGGATGAAGAAGAAAAGGAATGCTTAGTGAACTCCATATCTATGCAAAATAGATTTCACATGCATAAAAACAATGGGGGAGAAGTGATGTCTTTGGAAATGAATTTTTATTTGTTGTGTTATCACTGAAATAAGTTAATTTATGGAGGTCAAATGGTTTGTTTTTAAACTTAATTCCATAACTTGTCACCATACAACACAATAAATTTGCTTCAAATGAAGACTTTAAAACTGATTCCTCTCCCACTCACCATTTAGGAAACTTCATTTTGTAAGATGGTGTTCTTGGAGGACGGGGACTGAATAGCACAGTTACTGAACATTATCTAATCTTACTTACCATATCAATTATTCTCCGAGTGATGTAAGCACAAAGCATTCAAACTAAAACTGTTTCAAATCATACTTTATTCTTGGCCTGTTATCTTTATTACCATTCTAAAAAAGATGAGGGCCATTGCTCTAGTCTCATTTTTGGAAGAAAAAGTAAGTAGGATGTTTTGCTAAAGTGGCAGACATGAATTAGGTCAAAATTTAGGACATGAAAAGGGGAAAACATATTTTTTCCTGTTTTGATAAAAGTGGTCTTCAAAATACATGTGTAGGCTGGCTGTTAAAGGGCTTCTGTTAAGTTATTGGAGTCCTTCCTTGCCTTAAAAATAAATCAATAAAATGGAGGCCACTTCTGTCAGCTTACTTATTCCCTAACACTCTACATTTTCCTTATTAATCTTTTGTGAATAGGCAGGCTATGTTTTAGTTTATGATCTGTTGGTTCTTTTACTTGTTGAGATGTGATGACAGGCAGAACTTAAATATCTCAAGAACTGGCTGAAATCTTAGCAGTGCAGTGAAAAAACTTATTTTTTCTACCTCAGTGTTACAGAGATCAAACCAGAGAACGTCTTAATCCTAAACATGGAGAGACCTAAGCAGGCTGAGCTGGCTAGCTGATGTGTTAGGGATCTGGGAAGTGTAGTAGCAGAGATGAGCACCCACCTCCGTTGCTGTCAGTAACCACGCAGCACAGCACATCCTGCAGGTTGCTCACAGGCAGTTGGAAGGTCTTTTTTCCCCTCAAGTGAACTCAGAAGTGCTCTCAAAACTCTTCTCTGGAAAAAAATGAAGACTCGCCCTGAATGGTGGGAGGCAAATGAAGGACTGCGAACAGCTATTTCTGAGGAGTGTTATCTTCTGAACCAAAGTTTCCATCTGTTTTTGTTCAGTGCTCTTTCATCTTGCATTCTTTTATCATAAAGATCATCGTACAGATTTTCTGGTAGCACTATAACCTGACTGCAAGTATTGGTGCTGAAAATCCAAAAACAAAAATCTTGGTGAGAAACCTACAGGCTGTGGCATTGTTATTTGTATGCGTATATTGCATTGTTTTTTACATATAAAACTATGCAAATATATGTATGTGTGTGTACACATAAAACAAGAGCAAGAAAAAAAGGTACTAACATGCTAAAAAAAAAATAATTTTAAGCACCGGCAGAAAACAGGTGAGGCAACACTTCATAAATTGCTGTCAGACAAGCTATAAAATTGAGCTGTGTTCTTTCCTCAGATGCTTAGCATGATGGTTACTTGGGTAGGGTGAGAGAATTTTGATCCTCTAGAAATTCTTTAGCTTATGAAACAGTTTTATGCAACTGGTCATAATGCCAATGATTACCATGTCCAAAGTATGAATGCCAGCATTAGTTTATTAGCCTGGTCGGAAAGACAAAGATGCTGACTTAAGAACATTTAACTGCTGAGAGAGTAATGTTTTTCAACAGCTCAGCGAGATATGTACATATTTGAGCACTTTCAGCTAGTGTGGTGTTAGCAGAGGGCTTGTTACTTATAAATACTAAGGATTTATTTAGACTACCAGCTTTGCATTATGCATTTCAACCCTGAACAACAGGTACTTGCAATGAGAGCTTTCATGCTGCACAAAAGGTACCCAGTTACAAATTCTACAGAGGAGATGAAATGCTGTTTTTTCTTTGATTTAACTTAAGGTCTAAACTTAAATTCTGTGTGTGTGTTTTTTTTTGTTTGTTTGTTTTTGTTTGCTTTTTTGTTTTTGTTTTTGTTTTCCTTTAAAGATTGCTTGGTAGATACTAATATAAAACAGTGCATGCCTAAGTGAAAATCTTGTAATCCTGTAAAATCATGTTTAAAAAAAAGAGTCTGTATAAAAAGGTCTTATATATATATATATATATATATATATATATTATTCCTGTTAAGTTATATCTGTGTAATTAATAGTCTGGAGTATGCATTGGAGGATACTTTTTTTTTGATTCCAAAGTTTAGCAGAAGGGCAGTGGCATAAATTTCCTAGAGTAAGAGCTCAAGAAACCAGTAAGTTCAGATAGTACTGTGTGTAGCTGTCACATGGCTCCAATGTGGCCGTGGCCATTCAGTTGCATGGTCTCTTCTCAGCCTCTTTGTTCTCCTTTTGCTCAAGAAGGAATTCTGTGTGCTTGCCTTAGGTTATGGAGGAGTTTTCATCAAAACAAAGTATTTTTGGGTTCAATGACCTTCAATACATAAAACTGCAAAAATGCAAAATCACCAGCCAAAGCCTGTGATGTCCATCAGGAATCTATGCAGTGATGCTTAAAATAAATAAATAAATAATATAGAAATTAAGTAAGTGGAACTTGCTCATCTCTATTCCAGAATGTTTGATGTCGTGGTGAATAATTAGGCTATTTCTTGATTTGCTGCTGACATGAGAGAAGAGGTAAAGCAATGTATTAACTCCTCTAAACTGAGGTGCATTTGTTCTTGGCAAGGAATTTTATATTAGTTTTAATCCAATAACTTCTTGGGGCCAAGGACTTTGTGGACTGGCTGTTGGTCTGAACGCAAGTGCCTTGAGACACTAGAGTTACCTCTAGTCCAAAAGATCTCTTGGTTGCCTCCAGATTTCATGAGAAAGTGGAAAAGAGTTTTTATGGATGATGCCCAATGGCTGTGTATTTCCCTTTACCAATTACAGTTTTTTTGTTTTAGTTATGTCCCAAGGTAAGGAAACATCAACATATGTGTACATATGTGTATATAGCCTAAGGCTAATCATATGTACATGTGTATATATACATACATGTAGCCTAATATACAGGAGCATATACGGCACGTGTGATTAAGCTCAATTAGGCTGTCATATTTGGATATGATATAGAATCATAGAATGGCTTGGATTGGAACGGACCTCAAAGATCATCTATTTCCAACCCGCTGCCATAGGCAAGGATGCCACCCACTATATCAGGTTGTCCAGGGCCTCATCTAACCTGGTCTTGAACACCTCCAGGGATGGGGCATCCACAACCTCTCTGGGCAACCTGGTCCAGTGCCTCACCATCCTCTGAGTGAAGAATTTCCTCCTAATCTCTAAGCTAAATCTCCCCTCTTTTAGTTTAAAAACATTCCCCCTATGACCGAGGCTAATCATATGTATGATGTGCCTCCGTGTGTATACGTGGATATATTTATATATGCATAAATGCATAAGATTATCCTTGATTAGGCTATCCAGATGTTCCAGTAGTAAATTGTGTCCATCTGGGAGAGGAATGGTTACCTGGGTGTTCTCATCACGAACTAGAGCTGAGGGAGAGCTGTATGAAAGCATAAATACGCAACACGACTAGCAGCTGATATTTTCTGTTTTGTTCAAACCAATACACATCACAGCTTTTAGTGGTTTTTTGTTTTTGTTTTTTTTTTTTTTTTTAATGCAAAATGACTTTAATGCAAAATGAATTTGCTCTGTACAGGTGCACTACTGCAGAACTTAAACTACATTCCAGAGGAACACAGCTTAATAGTGGTGCTGAAATGCCTTTAACACATTTTTCTCAGCCTGTCAGAAAGATCTTAGCAATTCTCATGGTAACAGATGATGTGTCTCACTTGGCTGATGATTCTTACATTACTCTTCAGAGATCATCCAACATATATGTGGCCCAGTGAATAGCCTGGGGGTTTGCCCTGAAGGGTTGAGGCCCTGCCAGGCCCCAGGGGTGGCCGTGCTGCCCTCAGCCTGTGCGGGGCTGAGCTGGGTTTCCCCAGCACCCTGTGGTCCAGTGCCCGTTGCTTGGCCTGGCTGAGCTTCAGCTCTGTGAGTGCCCAGGGTGGAAGGGGCTGACAGCCTCAGGCTGTCCCTGCGGGGCACACAGCCCCAGGAGCATAGGGGGAATGTGTGGAGTGCATCAGGCTGGGATGGGAAAGTGCATGAAAGGAAAACCAAGGGGACTTCAGCACTGAGGAAGAATGCACCGCACCACCAGCATCACCGCTGACTTGGTGATGCTGATGGTTGCTGTTGTCCTGGTTTCAGTTAGAACAGAATTAATTTTCTTCCTAGTAGCTGGTGGAATGCTGTGTTTTGGCTTAGGATGAGAAGAGTGCTGATAACACCCCGATGTTTTAATTGTTGCAGAGCAGTGCTTATACCAAGCCAAGGACACCTCAGCCTTTTGCTCTGTCCTGCCAACAGGCAGGCTGGGGGTGCAGTAAGAGCTGGGAGGGGACAGACCCAGGACAGGTGACCCAAACTAGCCAAAGGGGTATTCCATACCATCTGACGTCATGCTAAACAATATATAGGTGTGGCTAGCCGGGGGAGGGGGCCGGACTGCTCGGGGTTAGGCTGGGCATCGGTCAGCGGGTGGTGAGCAATTGCATTGTGCATCACTTGTTTGTACATATTATTATTATTTTCCTATTATCACCATTGTATTATTATTATTATTATTGTTATTATTATTTTGTTATTATTATTTTCCTGTCTTATTAAACTGTCTTTATCTCAACTCACGGGCTTCACTTTCCATTTCTCTCCCCCGTCCCCGAGAGGGAGGGGGGAGGGTGAGCGAACGGCTGCGTGGTATTTAGCTACCAGCCGGGTTAAACCACGACAGCTGTCTTCCCTAACTTGTTTCTAGTCACTGGTGGTGAGATGTAGCAGACTTTTTCCATCTGTGCCTATTCTGCTTAAATTTCTTGAGCTTTTCTATGAAGGAGACTTTGCGTGGTGAGAACTGTGAGTGTGGCTTTCTCAAAGATGTGTCAGGTACTACTTCAGGGGGTAAAAGAAACCCAAATTCTGGCTGTTTCTGGAAGGTAAGGTCTTCTTATAAAAAGCATAAGCAGTTAAGAAGCTGTGTCTGCACTTAATTGATTGCTGAACTCTTAGATGCTTTCTTGCTGTACTGTCGTGTTTCCATCTTGTTTTGTTTTTGAGAGTGGAGGAGCAACAGTGTATGTTTCTACACTGAAATGTGGCAGAAAAGCACAGTATTGGGGTTTCTCTTTCAAAGTGTTTTCATTGGAGTTGTAGCAGTGAGAAGAGGATGTTGTGGTAGTAAAGAATCCCAGCTGTTCAGTGCATTTTCCTTAAAACATATCTTTTAAATCATTTTATGATTCTTGCACACCCAAGGTAATGTAATAAGATATTTTTATGCCTTATAGATATCTCTTAGATAACAAGTTTAGTAAATACTACATCTAAGGGAAATTTATTTAAGGTAACTGCTTGAACTCCTTAAAGAATAAAATTCATAGCTATAAAGTTGATTGTTTCTAATACTTTTGAGAAATCATGTGATTTAAGAAAACATTACAGTACTTCAATTTAAAATATCTTAAATTCTATTTATTTTAAGCTACATTTTTTTTTTCATGGAAAACTTTCTATTTAAAGCCATAAAATGAATTAATTGAGTAGGTCCAATCTATCACACTTTGATTTCCCAAGATAACATATTATGAAACAGTGATTGCTAGGGACAGTGAAGTATGAGCAGTAAAGCTGTCGGTAGACTGTGTGGTGATTTTTGACTTAACTGTACTTTCCTTTCTGCTGTTCTCCTGTTTCAGAAAAAAAGATGCATATTTTCACTGCAAGTTGTTGAGAACTACAAATTGGAGACCCACACACCAGACATTAAAGCAAACTTTCTGGAAACCACTTTTAAATTTTTTGTGTTTTTTTTTCTTTTACTCCATGAAAAGGCAAATCATTTACTGTACATTCAAACTCTAATGGATGTGAAACATAGTTTATGTGAAAGGTTTTCCCAGAAAGTTCTTTTGAATTTTAAAATCCAATTATCTATATATTTTGATAATTCTTTTGGTGGCTCATCAGACTTGTTGGTAATTCCCTGATGGGGGGAGGCATAGATTTTTATGGACAGGAAATTGTCTCAATTTTTAAGAAAAGATTGCAGCTTTTGAACATAGATTTTCATTTTTCACATGTTTTCATGTGACTGCTGTGGGCAGAGGGTTTCACTAGGTTATTTCCAGAGTAGCCTTCAGATCTCAACGTGGTGGCTCCACTATGGTCATTAATTGGTGACTCCAGTTCTTTGAAGGCATTGGACCAGTGGTGATAGATCACAGAATTTCACAGAATCACAGAATTTCTAGGTTGGAAGAGACCTCAAGATCATCGAGTCCAACCTCTGACCTAACACTAACAGTCCCCCACTAAACCATATCCCTAAGCTACAGTCCCCCATTAAACCATATCCCTAAGTCATATCCCTAAGATCATACTACAGGTGCATGCTTTGTACCTGTCTTTCACTAAGTAGGAAAGTTGTTTTTAGATGTTCTGATGTTTGGGAGTCTATTAAACAAACAAACACGCTTTTTTTTTTTTTTTTTTTTTTTTTTTTGTCGTGAGCCCTTTAGTGCAGCAAGACTTAAGGTATCAGTTCATGCTTGTGTTCACGTGATGCCAATCACAGCAACATGAAGATCCTTACCTGTGGTTCACAGAATCACAGAATTTCTAGGTTGGAAGAGACCTCAAGATCATCGAGTCCAACCTCTGACCTAACGCTAGCAGTCCCCACTAAACCATATCCCTAAGCTCTACATCTAAACGTCTTTTAAAGACTTCCAGGGATGGTGACTCCACCACTTCCCTGGGCAGCCTGTTCCAATGCCTCACAACCCTTTCAGTGAAGAAGTTCTTCCTAACATCTAACCTAAAACTCCCCTGGCTCAACTTAAGCCCATTCCCCCTCGTCCTGTCACCAGGCACATGGGAGAACAGACCAACCCCCACCTCGCTACAGCCTCCTTTAAGGTATCTGTAGAGTACAATAAGGTCGCCCCTGAGCCTCCTCTTCTCCAGGCTGAACAAGCCCAGCTCCCTCAGCCGCTCCTCGTAGGACTTGTTCTCCAGGCCCCTCACCAGCTTCGTCGCCCTTCTCTGCACCCGCTCAAGCACCTCCATGTCCTTCTTGTAGCGAGGGGCCCAAAACTGAACACAGTACTCGAGGTGCGGCCTCACCAGAGCTGAGTACAGGGGGACGATCACCTCCCTAGTCCTGCTGGTCACACTGTTCCTGATACAAGCCAGGATGTTCTTTGATAGTCTTGTGTGTAGGTGGTGCTCTGAATACATTATTTCCCACTGTAGTGGAACATAATGGTGCTGCTTCTAATTTTGGCTTTTTATCCCATTTCTGGTGAGCTATGAATATTGGGGAAATGTAAATCTGTATCTCACCTCATATTACCTGTTTTTCTGACAAGCAACCATAGCCCAGTTTCCATTTTCTTATGAAGGATAAATGTGTTCAAGATTATGATACCTTATGATGATTTTTCTGCTGTAAGGCAGAAACTCATTTCAATTTCTGCTGTAAGTACTACAGAATTGCTAGCTATTCTAGCAGAATAGCTGGAAGACTAGCTAAAAATCTAGCTCAAAACAGCACCATTTTTTTTACAGAATATTTTTTTTTCTCCATCAAGCATCTCAAATTCAACCTATTTTTCTATAGCATTGATTCAAGATTTTTTCAGGTATTGATCAGTATCTGGAATTGTATTTAGATTTATAGAGGCACAAATAATTCTGACGTATTTGCCTGAAAAGGTATCTCCGGTGCACATTGCAAATAAATCTTGATGTATGTGAATTCTGACCTTATAGAAGCGGAGCGGAGCTTATATTCAACAACAGAATGAAACTTACTCTGTTTACCTTTCCAGAAAATAGATGTTTGCCAGTTGCCAAGCATGAAATAAGTAATATTGTCCCTCAGCTGTACTGCTTTTGATACAGACAGTTAAATCTAAAAAGAAGTATTTTATAGTGCAGTAGAATAGGAGGAAGCTGATACATCCCTCAAATAAAAGTAAGATACATGAACTCGATCTTCATCATAGTGCTGTTCTTGACCCTGGATGGTTTTGTTAAACAGTAAAACTTGATCTGTACTGCCTTTATGATTACTGAGACTGACCAGCAATAATATTTCTCTTTTCAAATGCATTCACTGGAAAAGAAGGGTTTATTGGATTAAGTGGTCATTCTGGATGTACAGTGATTGATGGCTTTGAGCAATCTAACTCACATGATGTGTTTTTTCAAAATAGTATAATAGCAGCAATGTTCTACTTGCTAGTTTCTCACCTTCAGTGTAAGAAAGCATTAAAGAAAAGTGTATTTTCAGGTATTTTAAAATACTATGTTTAAATCCTGAAATTAAATAAAAAATATTTGACAGTTATATGCAGAAATCTTCTAGTCTTCCTAAAATAAAATCTGTGATACAGTTCAGAATAATTTTAAATATATTGGATTTAAATGTCCAAATAACATCAATATGATTTGTGTGCATATGCTCTCCCCAAGTGCTACAGGCTGTTTTCTATTTTACTGAAGAATCAAAGGTTGTGGTTATTTTTCTCATGCAATTTTTAAATTTTATTTATGTACTCAGCTTTGCTCTAGTGCTTCGGAAGATTATTATCTAAAACCTGAGTAAAATAATTCATATATGATAGTCTAATTGAAGCTAATGTGTTAGCTTCAACAAAATAGACTATAATGAAGATTATTTTTAATAAAAGTGGGTTTTATTTGTGCTTAATGTCTTTTTTTCTTTTCTTAAAAAGACTTGAAAGTACATTACTTTCCTTTGTAAACTAATAATATTTATAATGTGAAATACTCTCATATAATACACAAATTAGTTTTATTTTTCAGTTTCTTGTATGTGGGGATTTAGGTAAACTAATTTTATTTCTGTTCAAAAAGTCAATTTACCTGCGTTTAGAGCACTTTTAAAAGGCAATTAGATTTTGCTGCTGTACTGTGATGTGAACATATCACTATTGCCCTGTGAAGTCTGAGAGAAAATTAAATCATCTTTTCCTTATGATACTATTGCCTTAGTGCCAGTGGCAAAATACCATGATACACAGCACTAGAAATATACATATATACACACTGTACTATAAATTTTCTATGATGTGACCTCTCCAGAAATAGATGCACTCCATCTTCATTCATGAAGGTGTGAATATGTCCTCTGTCATTTCAGGGCTTCATTTTCTGGACCTCTCTCCTTTTTAATGTCTGCCAGGCCTGGAAGATTCAGTTTCACCTTTTCTGTCCTCTCAAATTACTGAGTTTGTTCTTGTGAGTTCAGCTCTTGGTTGGTGCCATTGGTTTCCAGTGATGCAGTTACACTGTCACTGTGTGCATACGTTTGCCTAGGCTAAGATTTTCTTAGCACCCTGACAGCTCATCCTCATAACACTTTAAATTTTCTTTTTTATTTTTGATTGTGTTCTTTTGCAGTGCTTTGGACATGAAAGATAGTTTCACATTGACCTTTTCTCCTTTTCTTCACAATTCTCCTTCAGGTCAAGCTTGCCCACTGTTCTGATCATATTTTGGCCACCCCTCTGTTTTTCTTGTTCACTAGCAAGAAAGTTTCCATGTTGGTCAGATGAAACATCTTTTTTTTTTTTTTTTTTTTTGGTTGTTTTGTTTTGTTTTGTCTTTTTACCTGTCCTAAAACTCACAGAAAATATATTTGTTACACTTTCTCAAGGTGGGAGATCTTATATTAACCTAGCTTAACAGCTGTGTAGGATAAAGGAATTCTCTATGAAGTGGGTCTTAAGGAGAAATACAACACTCTTAATAGAGATCTTAGAATGCTTCTCAGGAATAAGTGCTCCATTCATCTTTGCTACTGCCATGCAAATGTGCTTAGAGGTCTCTTCAGTTGTCACCTTATTTTTATGGGGTGATAGTAGCCGAACTACCATAGAATGAAGACTTGTTCATTCCTGAGTGACTTCCTTTTTTGTTAGGGAGCAAATGGATGAGATCAGATATTTGGTTTTTCCTTTACTTAACTGTACTTTCTTCTTTAAAGAATAATCTGAGATGAGTCCTAGTGAGGAGAGAGAGAGAAGAGCGGTATGTGACACTTCCAAAAAATTACAGTATGTTTCTTGTGAAATGGCTGGAAAGGATGGAAGTGATCTTCTATTCCTGAAGTATGTCAGCGAAAATAAATCCTATACTGGAAGGAGATGGGAGTTCTCCTTACTATCTTTTGCCTGCTTCTTTTCACTGGAGTTACAGTCCCTGTTCTATTGCAGTGAAGGTGCTGTGGGAGCTTTGGCACTTCACACCAGAAATTGAGAAGACCAGACCAAGAAGTTGTATCTTTGTTCTGTATAGTGTGTTTCTTCTGGGAGAGCTTAAAGGAGGAGTTATTTGATAGAGGCGATTATTCCCTACACCCCATTATGTGAAATTGTATTTTGAAAATAAGCAAATTTATGGTATAACATAAACCTCTATTTCAGGTGTTGATTACCTTGAAATAAAAGGAACAATTACCTCTGTTTTATGTAAAGGTTTACTTCATTATCTCATAGGAAACAAGAGAGGAAAGCAAGAGAAGGAAGTGCTAAGTGATAATATGAAAACCTACCATAACCTTCATAATAGTAACATACGGCCTAAAGTTTGCATGAATAAATAATTTCCGCTTGCTCAGTGCCATATGCTGCTTTATATTGTTGAAACACTTTGCATGTTTTATCGAAAGTGTAGGGAAATTATTTAACTAATATGTTTTCCTTTCTCCTCCATCAGAATGCTATTCCACCTGCTACTTGCATGGTTGGGATCGTTTCCGTGCAGGCAGCAATAAATCTATCAGAATAAAAAGGAAGGTGATGGCACTGCAATTAGAGCCCAAATATCTAACAGCAGTGTTAGCATTTTGAGACAGTTTTTATGCAAACATACGATGGAGTGAGAGAGCTTGTTGTCAAGCCTTAATACTTTTATGTTTGTCTTGTGTGTAAAATACTGCTTACATTACTTCTTGTAGTTGTAACAGACTACATGAATGCTAAGAGAAAGTAATGGCATAGTATTCTGTACATTATAAATGCTGCTGCTTTGTACTGCTTCTCAACTGGAGATCCAAATTCCTTAAGTTACCCGAGTATGACTCTTCCTAAAGCATTGGCAGTTTTATTGCTTTGGGACACACCTTGCTTCAGGATTATCACCAGCACTGCTGGTGGAAATATAGTTTCTAAATAGTTGTGGAACTGTAACTGAAGGTAAACTTCAGATGCAAAAGGAGTTTAGTGACTCTAAATTTCATTATTTGGAAGATGCTAATTTTCAATTTTCCTATGAGTTTTTATTGTTTTTTAACATAACTTTAAAAGACGTTTAGATGTAGAGCTTAGGGATATGGTTTAGTGGGGACTGTTAGCGTTAGGTCAGAGGTTGGACTCGATGATCTTGAGGTCTCTTCCAACCTAGAAATTCTGTGAATCTGTGAATCTGTGAATAACGAAAACTGTCAAAAGAGTTGTAATGAGGCATAATACACACCACTCTTCTGGTGGTTAATTCCCGTTCTGTAGCTGAAGACATGAGTTCTGCACTTAAATATAAGGCAAATAGAACAGACTGTGTTCTTTTTCATTCTGAAGTGAGGAAGAAGGGTAAGTTTATGGACAGCTTGAGATTAGAAAGGAAAATCCTCAGTAGTAATATTTGACTTCAAAGTTTGCAGGGTTTTAAACTGAGAGCAAAACATTGTTTTGGGATGTCCTAAAAGATAGGTTTCACTCAACTCCAGTAGTATAAACAGTATTTTTGGTAAGAAATTGGAAGAATACATACAATGGCCAAAATTCATAAAAGGAGATAGGGTGTGAATTTGCTTCAGGGGGAATAAGAAGTTGTTGAATAGCAAATCTCAGCTGTAAAAGGATTTCCTCCATGCTGAGGAAAATTCTCAGTAACCCTTCTAAAATAAAGGCAAGGAGTACAAACTCCATATTTAAGAACTGTGCAATCTTGTGTCTTTTTAAACAAGCAACCGAAAAATGAAATTTTGCATAGCCTGAAAGAAACACCTTGTATTTGTTGACCGTGTCAAATTACTTCAGCCAAAAAAGTGCGGAGTGAAAGTGTGAAATCTAAAATACATCGAGTTTTCCATTTATGAATGAAAATGGTCTAATTTTTTGATGTCTATGAACATACAAAATTGTAAATACTCATGGTTCATAATTGTGAGGCTAACTAAAACTTACTTCTGTTGTATCTGTAATTTATCTGGCCCCTAAACTCTGTTTTGTAGCCTACATTTACTTGTCCGTGTGTTCTCAGATGAACCTACATACCGACATTGCCTGCAGCTGTGCAGGTGAGCACAATCAGGGACTGCAGTGGAGTTTTCCACTGGAAAAGAGAAAAGAACAGTTATATACATTAATGCCAAAGTTAGACCTTTCAATATATACTTTTATTCAAAGTAGTGCCTTAAGTATACTGTGTGCCCCAGGAATTCTGAATTAGGATTTTAAAACTCCCATTTTGTTAAAGAATATTGTAATCCTAAAAATAGATTTTTTATTAATTCACCGGTGAGGATTTTTTTTTTTTTTTTCTATTTAAAAAAAGAACATTTCTTAACCTTAGTGGATTTACTCTGAACTTTGTTTCAATCCCTGTGACATCTGTATAGTGTTGATCATATTTCTGAGGAAATCCTACCTATATGTGTGTATGGGTACAGTTTATTGAATCTTAAGCCTTGGCTAGTATCACTCTGCTTCAGTCTTTGAGGAAGTAGGGGTAAAATCTTTCCTTGTAGGCATTGGCTTAATGTACCTAGTAAGTTATTAGCAATTACCTAAATGGATGTGAATTGAAACATAAAAGATAAAAAGTAGTAGGTAGATAAATCTTGCTAATAAGAACTGACTTCATGAAAATGCTTGATAGAATAATTCTGGAATGCAGATACCAGACACAGAATTTTGGTTTACTTCAATAGTGAAGAAGGTGGTTTACAAAATATTTTCTGTAGTTGCTGCTGAATAATAGTTTAAGATCTTCTGTAACTACTGAACACATGGAGTCATGAAACTAAATCTCAACTTGGCATGCTGTTTGTGTTAAGATGATATGATTTAAACAGAACCTCTGTTGTATAAACCGTTGGTGTGTTAGAGCTTTATAATTATATTTTTTTCCTTAGCAAATTGTTTTTCTGTTTCTCTACTAGCACCGAAAATAATGAAGAGCAGATGACCTCTAGTGGGTTAGAATATCAGCCACCTCAGATCCAAGTGATGTGTCATCAGTTCAGTCCAGAGCTTGTATTATGGTTAATGCAGTAGATTGAGGCACAATTTTTTTTTTTTTTTTAAAAAAAACAAACACAAAAAACAGACAAAATTCTGAAATTCTGTATACCTTTTGAGTTTAGATGACTTTGCATGCTATGTATTTCATTTTCAGAATGGAAAGTACAGGTATGTGCCCCTTATTTCCTTTCTCCCTGTACCAGAGTATCAAACTTTTTCAAATAGCAAAAGGAGATGCTTCTTCCACGCTTCATGAAATTACAGCATACATGTATTCATTCATCTCTCTTGAAATGATGGGAGTAATAATGTGAATCTAAAAGTCAAATGTTGAACACCTGTGTTTTTTATATATAGATTGTTTCTGGGTAGATTTTCCTGTGGTGACACTAACTGTTGGTCTTCTGAATGCTGAAGATCTAAGTGATGCCTTTCTCATTTCTCCAGCTGACAAACAGTCTTATGAATGACCTTTTCATTTTTTTAAAATTTATTTTAAACTTCAGATAACTTTCCAGATTCTGTGGCAGAGAAGGATAGTTAATACAGTTTTCTTGATGTGTGTGCTGTTGTAGTGGGTTGTGACAAGTAACTCTCCATTGCATCAGGCTCTAGATTAATTCCATGTAATTTCTGGAAGCTTCTTTTTAGAACACCTCTTTGGAAAGGCTTGCGAGCCATTTATTACTGTCTCTTAAAGAACACTGGTGATTATCATGTGTGAGCATTACACGAGTGAGCAAATGTACCTTCTATATCAGTGTTTTATTGAAATCTTAATCATTCTCTGTAAGAAGAAAAATAATGTGCATTCTTGAGTGTACTTCAGGTTGATCCTAGTCAGTCTAAGGGCAAGTTTACATTTATATACCTTGGTGGTAGATAAGGGGTGTATTAAACATTTTCAAAATTGTTTCTATGCTCTTAACATTTTACAGTGATGAAATATGATTATACTTTAAAAAGCATTTACGATAACTTGAATATGGAGATTGCTGCAGACAATACATTTAGAAAGAATAAAGTACTCATTATTAACTAATTTATACTCTATTAAGTCTCATGCCAAATAAAAACTATCCCAATACATTTGCTTATTTCAATACAAGCCATCAGCATGATATGTTCTTAAATTAATTTCTATTGGTATTACATCTGAATCACCTTATAAAATCACCTTTTTAAGAGTGCTGTAAACACTGGAGAAGCCAGGCAATTATTCTTAATGACCCAACATCTACATATCCTGTAACTCCTAATGAATTGCAAGGAAAAAAAGCGATTAGCAGTAATAGTATAGTACTTCCAGAGAGTTCCATAAAACTTAGAGTACAACACAACCTACTGAAATTTAGGTCCAGAATAGCACACATTTACAAGTAGAACGCTTCCTATTTACTGATTTCATAAAAACAGGCAATATTTGTTGTCCAAGGAATAATTGGAGCGAGTCGCCTTCCAGAACTGACCTGGAAATGTCTACCTGTTTCTTTTCTTTCTCTTAAGCTACCCTCCCAGCTCCTTCCTGAAATGTTGTAAATAAAAGGATGCAAAGTTATATAAAGTTGGGCTGAGTTCCCAAAAGTTGGATTTGGAGGAATGCACATTTTCTCTTTAAGCTTTAATAACCTTTCTCTTGCAAAAAGCCCATGGCAATGCGCCACCTACGTTGATTCTTCAATGTTTTGAAAGCAATGCTTCCTTAATGCTTTGTGTGTATGTGTGTGTGTGTGTGCGTGCGTGCAAGGAAATGCATCTGAATTAGGACTCCATGGCATTCTTAATACTTAACTATTTTTGTTCGGACTAACACATTAAGGAATTAGAAATCTTACATAGCCGTGCATTGTATCCGTAAAGAACACAGATACAGATAGTATTTGTAAACAGAAACAAATGGTTTTTGAGTTAGAGGCTTGTGTTCAAATAACATGCAGTAAGACAACCTTTGAAAGTATGTATGTAAACACTTAGAGGAGTCATCAGCCTATATGACCAAAGGACCAAAAGTCTTGAATTAAAAATTAAAAATCAGTTATAAAGCACACCTAACAATCTCAGTTCACTATTCTCTGCATAAATACAATGAAATAATGTCTTTTATAGGACATCTGTTGTAGATATCAAATATTTGACTGACAGATCAAAGCAAGTGCTCCTTCAAGTTTAGAGCTCTTTGTGCATAGAATTTCTGCTAACTCAAAACTATGGAGCTCTAGTAAACTTATGGTGTGATATGATCTTTAATTGTTAAGGCAATGGTCAGTGCTGTCTGGCTTTTCCTGTCTAAAATCCTGATTTTCTAATGGCAGCCAAACAGAATGGTTGTAGACAATCTATTGATTGTTAACAAATGTGTAAGCAGGTCTAATTAAAACAAAGCAAAATCCTTAAAGACATACAAAATAAGTAAATGAAAATTGGCAAGAAATGAATAGAAGAGTAAGAAATGAACCCTGCTTTACATAAGGCACTTTGTCAGGATTCTGGAGATGCAGTGCTGTTTACTGAGAAGGGAAACCATTCTTAAAGGTCTTGGTTTAAAGAGTCAACAGTCAAGGAAAACAAAACTGTTTTAGTAACCAGCTTAGGAAAACAAGGCCACTGCTGTAAGTCAGTGACGTACAGATCAGTTTCTGAAATGCTGATGTTTTATTTTTCAGCTTCTTTAGGTTTATGTGTATATGCAAAGAAAACCAACCCCATTAAAAAAAAAAAAAAAAAAAAAAAGTTTGTACAATGTGTTTGAAAAGACTTGTGAGATATTATATGGTATTAACTGTAGTTATGAGTGAACATAAAGGTACTCTAATGACTATATTGATCAACGGGACAGAAAACATGATACTGCATAGTTTCATAGGTATTTGGAGGTGTTGTACACATTGATAGTTCTGTCTTTCATATAAATATTCTGTGCTGCGTAGAGATGGATGCAGAGTGGTCTTAGGGCTGTTTGCCCTCTTGTAGAGAGGGTATTCAGAGGGGAGAACCCAGATGTAGTTAGAGAGCTGTGGATGTATGTGCCAATATTGAAATGATAGTTTTATCACAGTTTAAATATTATTCTATTCTCCATGCATTTTTTTAACTCCATTTTCGCTTTGCAACAGCATAGATAGCTTTTTCCTTAGATAAAAATAAGGTACAGATAATGCAAAGGCACAATCATACTCCAAGAATATTAATGCAGGTTGTAGTATTAAACCGAGTGGTTTAGCCTTCAAAGATGACTCAGATTATGTGCCAAATTGTGGTGCTCATCTGTATAAGACAGATATTTATTCATAAAATATAGCAGAGAAGTGTGCTGAGATACTGGTTTAGTAGATGTGAAAGGCTTCAAAGTGTTTTTGCAGTTGAAATATAGTGCCAGAAAATGATTGACTGCACTTTAGGTTGTCTGAAAGTGCTCTTAAGAGTTCAAAAGACTTCCTCTTGCTCAGTGCAAGAAGTAGCCTGCTGTTAAATTTTGGATATTGCAGTATTCTGTCATTTGCAGTATAAACTTCTGTACTAACAAGAAAATGTGAATTAATTCACTGTCAATACATGTCATTCCTCTGTCCTGTTCTCATCTCTTTACAGAGGGTTTCAGCTAGACTCCTCCTATTTAATTGGTGAGTAGCTGAGACTGTAATGTTATAAACATCTGGTTAGCGTCAGTCTGCTGCAGTTTCTCAAAGGGGAGTAAATTGTGTTGATATTTAAACATAATCTTTCCTACTGAAAATTAATTTTCTTGGTTTTGTTTTTCCCCAGTAACATCCAGTGGTTTTGTCATTTAAATGTGGATGTTGCCTAGTTTTATTAAGTATAAGTTCTTATTTGATTTAATATTATTAAATATACTCTTGACAGCCAAGTAAGGCAAGAAAAATATAAACTGAAATCAAATTTTGCTGGGTATAAGAAACCATTCTGATGTTCAACAGAACCTTTTGAGTTCTGATATTTCTGAAATTAACTTCATTTTTTTTTAAGGTATTTCACTTGTGCTTAAACTTAGCAGTGCTTTCTGTGAACCATTTTATTTGATGCATAAGAAATTTTTTGGGGGGATACACTTTATAAAAAAACTGTAAGGATGCACCTTATAAAATAGCTGAGAAGAATCAGATGCCATTTATAGTGTCTGTCTAGTTTTTGAGAGCTTAAAATATATCTGTAACCACCCTCTGTCCTTTCCTGAGAACCACCTTAAAATACGAGGGGGGTTACTGCAACAGGAAGGTGTATTTCTGTACAGGTATGGGGTTGGTCTGTGCATGCCATAAATTGCATCAGTGGCACAATGTGGGAAGCGGCTCTGCTGCCCCTGCAGGGGGCAGGGGATTCTGGAGGGGGTGTGGTGGGGCTGTTCCTCAAACTGATGAAGACATGCGTCCACTTTGTAGGCAATCACTTCGGTAGGTTCAAGAGATCATCCTTTCAATTCACTTCAGTACAGTACTGATGAGGATTTGGGTCTCGGCACAGTTAATTATTGCGTCCTGGTAGACTAATGTATTTTGTGATACAAACTTCTCAGTTGTGTAGACTCCTCTGCACCGTGCAAAGGAGGAATCAAGACTTAAACATTTTGAGCCCCATAGAATAGGATCAATCTCAGGAGTCACAGAGGAGTCAGATAACACGTTTGGCTTTAAGTATTGGATACTTTTAAAAATGTGCTATAAAATTCATCTTATTTATGCTGGCATAGAGGAACTTCTAGGGATACATCTCCTTTTTTAGCATGAGCCATTAAAACTGGCCCAGGGTATTACTGACAGTGCTTTAAAACAGCAGGTAGGTGAGAAAAGGTGCTAACAAGGCTTGGTGGGTGAAAAGCAGTGAGAGCAAAAGGATGTTGTCAGTGCTCCTACATGCTGCGAGGCAAACATACTTCAGACTAAGAGTGCTGTGAATTTCTTTCCTACTATAGAGATTTTTTTTTATTATTCATTGCATTTTTGAGTGTGTGAATGGGAAGGTTTTTCCCATTTGTCTTCTTGTCTCCTTCCTTGCCTCTGCACCCGGTAGGGCTGCAGAACTGGCCCTCAGAAAGTTGTATGTATGTTTCCGCTTCAGCTTTTGTCTGTGAGGTACCCACTGTGTTTGGCCCATATGCTGGAAGTAAAACATGGTAGAGAACAAGTGCATCCAGGCGTTACTCTCCAGGTACTGACAAACAGCAGGCAGCCAAGTCAAGTTTTTGTTTAGAAAACTTGAAAGTCAGCTGGCAAAGTTCAGTTCAGTTAACTTCTGTTGTTTACCTTGTTACAGGAGAACTGTTACCTATACCTAACCTACTTCTGTAGATATTTTGGAATTCAGAGTACTACAAACGATTTCTAACAGTTGAAATGCACAGCATGGCAATGCAACTTGAATAAGTTACTAAAATACACACGTCTGTGCATACATACATACAGAAAAAATAAATGTATAAGGCAAAAATAGAACCATGAGGCTAGTCTGCAATGGTGTTTAAATAAAATTAAATCAGTGGTTTGTAAAAGGGCTTTTTATTATATACAGTTACATTTTATTACTTTAACTGCAAGATAAACTGCCTTTTAAATTACAATGAAAAAGCTATTATTAAGTAGAATAATAACATCGATGCAATTTTAAAAACCTGAGCTTCCAAATATTTATTCCCATGGTTAATAGCATTGTGTGTGCTGACTTCAGCATTAAAATTTTTATCTAAACAAACTTAGCTATAAGTATGCAATACCAAGTACAAGAAATTAATTAACCCCCCTAACTACTATGTATTTTACTGTAGCTAAGCTATTACAATTCGTCCTTGTGGAAAATAAAATGAAAGTATGTAGTACAATCTATTATACATTCTTTTCAGCTGTAGTTTCACATGCCCTTAAAAGAAAAAGGCACTAAATACTACTGACAGAATTGTAAGTACAACAAAGCACACAGCTCTAAGCTGCAGGAGTGTATTTTAGATTAACACTGTTTGTTATTTTGGGTCTTTTATGAAAAGTATAAACTGGACACTGTAGAGCTGCAGTTCAGCAAGGTGAAGTTTAACAGTGAATGTGCAGAGGCTGAGTATGCAAACTTTGTTCCCATTCCTATATCACGCTCATAACCAAAAAGATGTGCTACTATTTTGGCATTGTCATTTTATGACAGTAGAGTGGTTTAAAGTACATGATTAGACCTCCATATATAGTCCATTTTGTTGCAGAAATAAAGCAAATATAGAGTAAGAGATGCTCAAGCTGGTCTAGAGTCTATTTAAGAAATATACTCAGCACTATAAAATCATTGGGCAGTGCAAAGCAGTAAAAATATCCTCTAGCTACAAGGCCGAGGGTGTAGGTGAGAAAAAGGGCAAGCATTAGTCACAAATACGAACTGGCAAGCAATATGCAGCATTCAAGCATGTCACATTACTGTAGGCATAGTTACAGTGACATCCTATAATCTTTTAAGATACCTGACTTGTTCTTATGTAGAAGTTCCTGTCCTGCAGGAAACAAGGCATACTGGAAAAATTGTCTATGCTAGAGGCACAGAAACATACAGGATAGACTGATTGTAACCATGTTGCCTCTGGCAAGTAAACTACATCATTAGGATGAGGATCTAGTAGACTGTTTGTGGCAGGGGAAGACGTAACCAGCTTGCATAGAGTGTCTAGGCAGGTGGGACCTATATTACATTAAATGACTGCTTGTTTAAATAGTAAATCAGTTGGATCCTGTCTTTCAGTCTTCCCGAAACATCCTGAGATGGTCCCTGCTCATTTGAAATCAGTGTGCTGGCCTATCTTCCTCCTACCAGTGCTGTCTTGTCTCAGTAGAAGTTTCAGTTCCAGGAAAAATAGAATTACTCATCACTATTAAGCTCAGTAGCTTCCTGTAAGCAGTGTTGATCATGTATAGGTGCTGACCATCTGGCAATTCAAATGACATTTTTGAATCCCATCTTATTATAAGGACACATGCAGCTTTTAGAGGTTAATTATTGGAATTACACTACATACAATATGATGCATGTCTTGTTGGGTAGTTCTTGCATTATTAAATACAGTAATTAGGGAAAATCAACAATCTTCGAGAGTAATAAAACTTGTAATACATTTCTTCTTCTGATGCCAATAAGTATTTTAAGTAGAGTCAAAGTGCAATTACTGCCATATTCCCTGAGTGTTTTGTGTGTGCAGGCCTTTTTAGTAATTACTTGCAAATGAAAATAGTACACCTGAATATTCATAGAACAGAGTGGTAGAGCAATGCTATTCAGCCTGTATTTATTCTTCAGTTTACAAATGTGCAATTATGGCATTCAAGTCACCTAGGCCTTTTTTTCTGTCAGTCCACCTGAACAGATTGTGAACAAAAGGGAAAAAAAAAAAAGATGAAAAATCTGATCTTGTAAACATTTATACATGCATCTGTAATAACTTTACTGATGTGAATGATCTGCATCTTCATTGTTTCATTCTGATTTCCTCTGTTTCCCCTCTTTCCAATGCTTTTCTTTGTGAAATTCTATACTGTAGGGACTCCTACCCCATATGCCGTGATTTGGTATGGGATAACTATTACCTGATGTTTCTTCCATTAGAATTTGTTTCAATGCTCCTTCCACCCCTATCTCCTGCCTATCACTTTTTTTTTTTTTTTTTAATATTCTTGGGAGATGCTTTTTTTTTTTTTTTAATATTATTTTCCCAGGAATGAGATTCTTTTTTTTTTTTTTTACAAAAATACTGTCTGCTATGAGTATTTGTATTTTGCAGAAAGATAGAGCATAGAAGCTTTCAGCCAAGTGAGCTGAATAAAAAAACAAATACCTTAAGGGAGAGGGGGAAGCACAAAGGTGTAATTGGTTAGCCTTGTGAATACAAACAAAAGCAAACTCAATCCATGTCTGTGTTCAATGCCATTCTTCTCTCCCTCCAAAAACACTGCAGCAATAAGTCTCTTTAATGATACAAGAAAGAGAGTGCTTCAGTGCTCAGATCTGATAGTGGAATGTCTTGTAGTGCAATTGCACTGTGCTGTCTTGAGCTCCAGAAACACAAGAAGGTAGGCTGAACTGGTGCTTTGCTGTGTTATAGAGCATTTTCACTTCCCTACTGACTTCAAAACAAATTTCATGCAAGAAATCCCAACATTACAGTGTTCTTAAATGACTTTAGTCCAATTTCCAAATGGTGTATTAAGAAGGAGCTTAGCATATGGACTTCTGTATTTTGACTGAACTACAGAGGAAGTGATCATCCCTTTATACTCTGACTCATTCCTGGAAGCTGAGTTTAATAATTACGATGTTCTGAATGTCTTGTTTTAAATACTGAGTTTTTTCCCAATGAAACAAGAATCCAAAGCTTTAGGGGTGGCTGAACTTGTCCAAGCTGCCTGAAAAACAAGTGGAGCTGAGTTTTTTTTAATTTTTAGAATCTAAAAGAGAATGTAGAATCTTTAGAAATACTTCTATTTATATAAGGCATGCATATGTTAGGCTGTCTTAATGGAGCTAATGTTTAGCTAACAGTATTAGAAAAAAGGAAAAGGCAAGAGAGTGATCCAGTTCTGTGCAAGGAGAGGGATACAGAGACTCAGTGAGATGTCATTGTTGGTCCTTGCTCCAGTGAGGAGCATCAAGTGGGAGACCTCTCTCCCAGACCTCTCTGTTTAAGCAGATGCTTTAAACAGAAGACAAGTGGTGTCAGGAAGAACAGGTGGGGGAGATTTTGTGTACTCAAATAAGGTAGTTGTGGTATGGCTGTGGGGAAGGAAGAAGATGGAAAAGGATGTTGTGTAAAAAGGGACATGAGGGGGTGGGATACAGACAGTTAGTAAAAACTACATTGAGGCTTTCTGAGTATTTGTTCTACTGCATGACTGTTGTTCACAAGCTGTGCATTATTTAGGATATTCTGGTTCCTTTTGTTTCTTCTCTTCTGCACCAGCTTTGCTGTAAAAATATTTGCTATTCCTCTTGTGCATAATTTCATGGTGGACCTCAGTGGCTTGTGGTATAATCCTAAACTGAAGGAAAAGATTGGACTGTGAACTTAGGCACATGGTCTGAACTTTTGGGTAGACCTGTGCGGTGTCAAGAGTTGGACTTGATGATCCTTAAGGGTCCCTTCCAACTCAGGATATTCTATGATTCTATGATTCTATGTCATGCATATAGACTCTTGACCTGACACGTATGGAGTCATGCATATGGCATGCCAAAGGACTCCACTCCTCTTAGGGTACATGTGAAGGCAGAATAAGTTCTCCATGAATAATTGGAGTGTCTCCCAGTCAGCGGGGTAGTATTTAGTGAAGAGACCATATGCATGTTTCTAGTTTAATTTGCAAAAGTTAAGTGATTCTAGAGCCTAATTTTAAAAGACTCTCAGTTCAGCACAGTGCAGTAGAAAATAAGCTGAAGCACTGCATAAAGCCATCACTTTTTTTAGAACTGTTTGGGCTGTAGCTGAGATTTACACCTTCTGAATGCGGTGGGTCTTCTCTCATGAGCAGTTTCTTGGCTTGCTCAAGGGAATGCCTTAAACTTGGTAAAACCCTGTCCTGCTTGTCATCAGAGATGTCTGCTGCCTATGTTTCAATCGCATGCAGGAACAATTCTCCTTTATTTAGGCAGTAAAACGAAAGGATTTCCCTCGCCACACCATCAGCACCTTTCCTGAGTGGTGTGTATATTACCAATCATTTCTTCTGTAGCATTTTCTGTTTGAACAGAGTTAGCTACTGGAATGTATACTTGGACCTTTCTTTATGTAGATTTGAACGTCAAACCAATTTGTAAAGCTCAAATGTGTTCATGGATAATTCACAAATCAAAAGAGTTGTCTTTAGTTTTGTTCTGTGAAAATACTAATGGAAAGAGTTCACCAGTCACACTGGGGAACTTAAAATGTAAATCAGCTCAAATCAATTACCTGCTGAATATTGCAACATGAAGAAAAGCTTTTTGAGCTAGGCATGGGAAATTGAATGCTGTGATTTTATACAGGATCTGTGCCAAGGTCTCTGCTGAGACGGGATGAGTTTTCTGGCAACTGTTACAAAAAGGAGGAAAAGCTGATTATTTTTATTGAATTTTACTGTTCCATTCATGTGGTTGAGAAGATGTTCACTCCCCCTTTTTGCTACAGAACTACATTGTTAGATGCTAGCTCGTACACAGGTTTTGTTTTAAAATCAGTTGGCATGGCTTGTTTAACTATATGCTGATGAGTTTATAAATGTCTTAAAAGATTTTTCATATCCTGTGTCACTTTGATTAAATAAACACTGAAGTTTATGCAGAGTTTCAGGAGAGCCAAATTTCTTACTTTTTTTTTTTTTTTTTTTTTTTTTGGTCTGTTTATTTGTTTGTTTGTTTGTTTTCAAAATTGGACTGAATAGTTAAAAGAAGCCATTTGGAGCAAATATCTTGTATTTGCTAGCAGTAGTTAATTTGTTTGTTTTACAATACATGATCTCTTACACAAAGACAAGAAGAGTGTGCAAGTCTAATGACTCATAGTCAAATGGGGCTGCGACTGGGCATCTGGGGAAAGACTGCAAATTCCAGCTGGTTCAAAGACTTTTGTTTTCCATCCATCTGAAAGGAGTTTAGGTTCAGCTTAGCTAATAACAAAACCAAACTTGAATTTTAGAAAAATAACACTGGTATGGAGAGAAGGTCTTTTCTTGAGCCGACACTTGAGTTTATCATTATTGGGCACTTTTTAAATTCAGCTGCAGCTGGCTTGTGCTCATGCAGAAGGATCAGCAATAGCAAACCCACTGCTGTGTGTAATTAGTGCAGTAATTTAGAGTTCTGTTCTTGACAGCTGGCCAGGTTTCGGGAACAGATAACACACAGATGTTGGCATATGGGAGGCAGTACACTGACAATGACCACTAGTAGGTGTGTTTTAGTCCTTTATTATAAAAAAAGTTTTTTGTTGGTGTGGAGGCCAGAACAGTGCACTTGCTTTCTGCTGAAGTCCACCTGTCCAAACCTCCTTCCCAATTATGGGTAGGACTTACGTAATGTCCAGTTAATGAACCTGAACAGCTTTGGCCAGGATGGCATTATGCTTGTTTCTACTTTTGTGTAAAGATCTAGGCAATAGCCTAAAGCCCTTAAAATGGATTTTAGTAGATTCTTGTTCAGCATTACACTGTTTCTTCCTTTTTTTTTTTTTTTTTTTAACCATTTCTTTTTCTTCCATGGGGCATGCTGGCAGGGGGAGGAGAGGAGTTATTCCTATGAAGTTGACATGAGAAAGGCTAAAACTGAGCAATTATCACCTGGATGTTCAGATCTTGACCTATAATTACATGGTCAACACAAAGTGTGGACATAAAAATACCAAAGATAGCATCTATTTTATGAATACATATGTCACATCATATGTCACATCATATTCTTCTTTGTGGATCATTCCCTTTTCATATAAAATAATTAAATTGACACTCTTAACTGCAGAGAACAAGAGATCTAATACTTTCATCTCATAATAAATTCTGTTTAGAGCTGTGGTGTAAAATCGATTTAGATTTTCATGTTCTCAGTGGAGATACCCACCAAAAGCTCTCAGCACCAGTGACAATTTGTCAGATTTGGGGGGTTGGGCATTACATGAATTATCATAGTAGAAGACTACACTCCCACACGCGGTTGCTTCAGCTGTTCTTCAGTATGCGCTCTGAAGTGGTTCATAGTACTGAGTGAAAAAGAAGGAAATGAAAATGAGGAGAGAATAATACAGCAGAGATTAAAATAAAAATAAAAAAAAAAGTGGAGGAGATAAGATTTCAACACCCCCCCCTCCCCCCCCCCCCCATAACGACATTGTAATATAAGAAGAAAAGTCTGCAGGCAGACTTGGGAATTGTTGCATGTCTGCCTTTGACTTGGTTCTTTGATAGCAGAATTTTCTTGTGTATTTAGAAGGGAGGATGGGAAGCGAAAAAGAGATTATATATATTTTTTTCTTTACTGCAGTGTTCCAAACTTCAGGCTGATTTAAAGTCATGTCCTCATAGTAGAATTAAATTTAAGATGAGATGGTACAGGGACAATAAATAGCTACATCTAAGTGGAGATGCTGAAAGGGGGAGTCATTCTGCCTGTGGAGTCAGGAGGAGGAGGGAGCCATTTCCAGGGGGGAACTGGAGCAGGTGTAAGGGTGTATTTGGAATGGTCAGGGTACGGGGATGCAGGGCTACGAGAGACCTGCCCCTGCCATGGGGAAGAAGGGAGAGGTGGGATGGCTCATAAAGGTTGGTGAGCTGGAAGAAGGGCCTGAACATCAGGCTGCCCCACAGCAGAGAGTGAGACAGGTGAAGAGACAGTGATCACAGGTCTGGTAATGCTTTACTTGCCAGATGGCTCTTTTGGGACACTAACACACTATTGCCCATCATCATTGCCACGGTGTTACAGTAATATTAAACCTTTGGAGTGTAGGGAGAGGGGAATTTCAAGTGGCTGTGGCATTTTGATGGCTATTTTACACTTGAGGCAGGATCAGGTCACTGTGCAGTTTACAGTCCCAGTCTCAGTGTGTGTCCTGGCTGTTTTGCCCAGTGTGGGGCTAACACCATTCTCTTGTGGCCTATGCTTTGCTTAGAAAGACACAGGAGACACAGCTGTGAAAGGAAACTTGGTTTGCTGTAGGAGATGCTTGGGCCTGGATGACTATAGTATATAACACTGGTGTGATTTGCAGGCTACTTTGTTCACAAAGCTGGCACACCATGGAAAGTAAGACCAGAACTGGGGTGCCGGGCTTACTTGCTTCTCTCTGAAATAATTGTGGCCCTGGCAACAACTAGTTGTATTTTCCATTAACAAAGCAGCTTCTGAGTGGTGACAGAACAAATTCTTTGTGTGGCCTGGTCATCAGCTTGAGGACACAGGATTCCAGCTTGATCAATGTAGATAATCTGTTGTGCTCAGGAGGAGTAACAGGGTAGTGAGCTTGCTTTGTCTATTGTAAGCATACAGAACTACAGGGAAGTGAAAGTTCAATGTGGAGGTGAGGTGGGCTGAAACCAGCCTCCAAGACCTAAATCCTTTTGTTTCATTAACAAATATTTGGATCAATTAGTTTCTTTTTCCACTGCAGTTTGGTTTTTAACTGGATGAACAAAAGCTCCTAGTTCTAAGAAATGTGAAAAATAAGTAGGGAGAAAATACAGTGAAATCTTGGTGATGTAACGTGTAGCGAGCATTGAAAATAAGGCTAAAATGGAGAAATTTTGTCTTAGCTTTTGTCCAACTCCTCCATTTAGGACAAATGATCAGGCTACCTATATGAAGAGTGGATTTCAGTCAGCACAAAAAAAAGCAGATCTAGTAGATGTTACCCCTTGAACTTTTATGACTAGATGTTGGGGTTCAGCAACCCATGGTAAACATTTTGAATTGAACAATTAGAGAGAAATGAAATCTCCGAGAGCAATGAAACCTTTGCGAGGACTATTACAGTAATTTATTGGTGATATCAAAATGGTGGTGGGATAATTGTGGGAGCAGTAGGATGTATATCAGTAAACAAAGCCTTTGCTACTTGATAGTATGTAAAGACAAGTATTATGTTAGTTGTGGATTGGAATTTATATGGATTGCCTGTTCAGATATATTTGATTTATTTAATAAGACATTGGCCAGGTTGAGCTTTCAGACTACTGGAGTTTTGATAAGGTAGTTCTGAGATCACTTGGGTTTTCTGAGTGTGGAAGTGAGGTGAGTGCATACTTGCTTTGGTAAGATGTCTCCCAATGTAGTTGCATACACTACAGAAATGAGAAGAAGATACGCTTTAAGAATCTTTTGGGAAAACTTTACCCAGTATGATACCCCTCACTGTCTTGTTTTATCAAGCCAAAGATACTCTGAACAAGAAGGGAATCACAAAGTTTTGTTCTATGGAAATTTTTGGCTCTAATAAAAGTTCAAGTTTGCCTATTCATTTCTTCATAAGCAAATTTGTAGTTTTCTGGCATAGATTAAACTGACCAGCTGTATATGCTTCCAGAAAGTAACAGTAATTAACCTAATCTCATCTGACTCCAATCTAACCATAATGGTCAGAGTGGGAAATGTATTTTTATTGACCACAGTAGTGAGAGAGAATAGCCTTTTAATGTATCCTAAGGCAGTCATTACAAGGTGGACAAAAATTTTGATACCCTCAATTATTTTTATTCCCTCCCAGTATGGTGTCTAAAGCTCTGTATCTGTAAATTTGATAAGCTGTTTTGTAGGCATATACCTTTACTTTTAGATGGCATGGTGTTTCCACTTCTGCTTTTCTTCATTTGTATGTTATGTATAAATCATATCATGATTAAATACAAAAAGCATATCCTATGGTTGGTCTACCAATAATTCTCTACAAAAAGAATATTTTTTTTCTGCAGGATGCCACAGCAGGAATTTCCACTTTCTAGCTATGTAAGACTAAAGGGTAAGCCTCCTATTGGTTAATTTATGTGTAAAAACTGCTTCAGTTTAGGTGCTAACTGGTGCTTTAGCACTTGCGGCTAAATTAGTACTAATCATTTGTGTAAGTATTGACAATTGTTATGACCTCTGGCTAAGTCTTTAAAGAGATGGCTATGTATAATCTTTAGTAGTAGATTTTAGTTATCCATAGTTAACATTAAGAATGAATTATATGCCAGTTGAACAAATAGCCAGGAGGACAGAGATAATTATACTTTTCCACCCCAGCGATAGGAAAGACAGAGGACAAGGGTAGCTGGTGATATGGCTACATTTTCAAACAAATTTCTTAGTTCAGATGAGGAGGAACAAGGCAAGTTAAATTTTAAGTCTCATCCAAAGAAATCAGAGAAATCCTTAATGAACTGGGTAACAAAAATGGTTTACCTTGAGTATGTCTCTGTTAGTTTACCCTGAAGGAAGGCTCAGTTCTGATGTACCTTTTCCAGGTGATTGTGAGGAATTCAAACTGATGAGAGAGAAGAGCCTTTTCATAATTATTGTGAAGGATCAGTAAGCAGGATGAGATTTGTTGTAACAGTGGCTACTCTTGGAAGCTTTTTCTATATATGTGAAATTCATATGAAAATTAAGTAAATTTGAAGGAAACATTCCATGGAGGAACAATGTAACTTTTGCTTCCAGGACAATATGATGAGTTCATTTTTCTGAAATATTTTATTGAAACATTTTTCTGAAATGTTTTATTTTTCCTCAAGAAGAATGTTTACAGCTTGTGTAAAGGGTTGTTTGTGTGTGTGTGTGTGTGTGTTGTTTTGTTTTATTTTTCTTTCCCAAAAGTCATACTTCTTGTAAAAGTAGACTTCTATATTGATTGAATGTGAGGTATGTAATGTACAGATGCCCTGAGAATACTTAGTACACGGTGCATAAGGTACATAGGCTTGGAGGTAAAGCAAAATGACTGTGACTAATACTCTACACTCTACACACCCAAATGCTGGTTTTGCCCCATGCTGGGGACAGGAAAATCTCAACCTAGGAGGACCTAGTCTACCACCACCTTTTTTGAGAGGAAGAAAGCTTTGTTGACACGATCTCCTACAGTTACCCTGAGGAATACTTCTCATTCCAATTATAGTGGAACTATAGTCACAGTTTGAGTTTTTACTCGCCAACCAACCAGGTTTCCTAATCAATCCAGTTATTTTCCTCAAGGAATCTGTGGAAGCATTTCTATCCCTATCATTCAATGGTTTTAGGATGAGAATAATGCTGATAACACACTGATGGTTTAGTTGTTGCAGAGCATTGCTTGCACAGAGCCAAAGACTTTCCAGCTCCTCACACCGCTCTGCCAGCAAGGAAGCTAGGGGTGCACCAGGAGCTGGGAGGGAACACAGCCAGGACAGTTAGCCTAGCTGGTCAAAGGGATGTTCCATGCCATGTGGCATCATGCTCAGCAGTAACAGCTGAGGGAGTTGGCCGGGGAAGGCTGCCACTGCTTTTGGGGATGGGATGGGCACCAGTCAGCAGGTGGCAAGCAATTTCATTGTGCATCACTTGTTTTATATATTCTTTTATCATTATTATTATTTTCCCGTCCCTTTATGTCCAGATAACTTGCCTTTAGCTCAACTCATGAGTTTTACCTTTTTTTCTGATTCTCTTCCCCATTCTACTGGGTGGGAGTGAGCGAAAGGCTGCATGGTGCTGAGCTGCCTGCCAGGTTAAACCACAACAGGCCATAACATCTCAACCTTCAGACATTTCAGATGAGAGAATTTCTTAAAGCACTGCTTTTACTTTTACAATTTATTGTAAAGTCATCGATTTTATGTTGCTTCAGGAAAAGTGCAATTTATTACTGTTAATGCTTCCGTGATTACACGAAATGTTCCTTGTTGCCACCAATTAATTAACCCATCAGAAAGTATCCTTCCTTTTAGAATAGATGATGAGATTTTTTAATAATGTTTATCTGACATCTCTAATTGTTATGTGAGGCAAGATTGTGAATATTCTGGAAAACATGCTTTGCTTCATCTTCCTGTAATTGTCGTGTTCAGATTAGTCTCAGCACAGTCGGGCATTGGGCAAATTATTTGCTTTATCAGTCCTTTCAGTGTCTGCTTTTTCTGTGGAATCTTGGGCAATGCTTGGGCTTCTGCTAGTTCATGTATTTATACTTAAGTATTTGTTGAATTGAGGAGTTTCTTACTGAAAAATCAAAGGTTTATACACTCCCTTTAAGAGCCTGTATAAAGAGGCTGGTTGAGTGTACCCAAGTTGCTGGTTATTGTGCTTGCCTAACAGCTTGATTAACACAGTCTGCCCTGTGTTCTTCTTAAATCCAATTTCCACCATCTTCCATGTGGGCAGTGTGACTTCTCTTCCGTGTCTCTAAAACCAGCTTCTGGAGTGGCAAGCAAGGTATGCACGTGTCCACACATTCCAGATGCAGATGTGGTTGTGGTCAGAGGTGAGCAGGATCAGGCTGTCTGTGCTATTCCTGCTTGGGGGAGCCTTGTGCCTGGTATGGGTACTGGTAAAGGCACTACTATGTCTGTGGTGATCTGTGTGGCTGGCCTTGTGTGTGCATATACGTAGATATGTATATATATTTATAGTGTATACCTGTCTAAGAATACACAGGCAGCCTTGAATCTGTGTCCATCTGGGGACTAAAAACCACCAAAGCTTTTTACATCAACTCAAATGCAATTACAAGACTCCTCCTGGGTCCTGAAGCCCACTGGATATGGAAACCTCTAGTGTTACTTCTCTAAAAAAGAAAACTAAGTAGTATAAACACATTCAAAACATGATCCCTACAGCTGGTAACTCAATTTTAATTTTAAATATCTAGTGCAGTGTATGCATGCACTAGTCATTCTTTTTGTTAAGATGAAACATGGTTTAGAATAAACAGCAAAGTTTGATACAGAGCAACAAGTACTAATGAATTTTAACTTACCTGACTGTGTAAATGGGCTCTGATTACCTTCCCATGCTGATTGCTAAAAGGAGACTTTCTGAATAGAAAAGTCATGTAGACTTAATTCAGGAAAACAGTGATGCAAAAATTGAACTTAGCTCACTGGAAAGTATAAATTGAGGATTCCTAGAGAGATAACAAATTACCTGAGAATAATTTGGCTAATCAGTGAGCCATTGAAAGTGCTGCACCGTACTTCAATATTCTTAGAGCTTTTGTGCATACTTATATATTTTAATTGGAAAAAATACAGATTTTTGCCACCTGGTGTTTTTACATGCTGCTTAGCTGTGGGATATGAATAGATTGCAATATATGGACTAATAATCTAAATAATAACATAGCTATTAATTCGGTATTATTGTGAAAAGGAACGACAGCTTGAGTATACTAAGTGTATTCCTGCTTTCCTTTCTCAAAGAGTTATTATCTACATATAAAAATTATGTTGAATTACTGCTTGCAAAGGAGGAATTCACCACGTAGGGGATGATGCGATTACTTGATAATAGTGTGTTTTTTTTAATCTCCTAAGCAAAGGCATAACAAGATCCAACAGCTGGAAATTTAAGTCAGTTAAGTCAAACTGGAGAGACAGTGAGAACAGCTGGCAATGAGGGCAAACACTCATTGGAACAGATTACTAAGAGGCTTGGTAAATTTTCGTTTTCTTGTTTTGTGACTAGCCGTTTCTCAAGGGATTGCAGTCTGATTTGACAGATACTGAAGTTACGTGAAGGTGTTTTATATTCTATGTAATGCACAAGGTCAGGCTTCTTAAATATATGAAAATACCTACTGTGAATATTGCTTTTGTCTAAAATGTCTAGATGACTACAGAGATGCACAAAAGGTAGCTTAAAATTCAATTGGCTAATGGGTCACAACATTACTGTACTTAAACAAGTAACTTCTGATAGCCTGTGTGTTGGTGGAGGGGAATGCTTTGGTAATATAACTTAGCTAAGAAGAAGTATATTTATACCTCACTACCGTCAGTGCCTGCTGGGATCATGGCTTCCATGCTATGGGCTAGATGGTGAAAGGCCTGCTGCTGCTGACAAAGTATTTTTGGTCCTACTTGTTCTGGGAAGATTACTCACTTGCATCAATTATGGATGGGTTTGTGGGTGTTGCTAAGACAAGCTAGGAAGAGACAATATGGTGACATTTCTTGAACTATAATTGCAATAATGTGCTGGAAATCTGCTTTTATTGCATCTCGTCAACCTTCTGAGTGAAAAGTGGAGGAGGATGAACTACTATCAGTATGTTCTGCTGTTGGTTTTTGCTTTAGTCATAACCAAATGGTCATGTGTAAAAAAACTCCATCAATGGGGGATGTAATTCCTTTCAGGAAGGAAGTTTCTTTTCTGTTTGTGTCTTTAGGATATCTTGGCCAAGTTAAAGGTTTGCTCCATTCCACTGTAATGCCGTGGAATGCATAGCACCTACATGCTATTATATAGTATCCAGGCCCTTGTAGAACAGCTGTTGATTCTTTCCTAAATGATAAAACATGCTTTTCAGGAGGATGATGTGAGAGATGCTTTGCTTACCTGACATTGCCAGGAACAGTCTTTTAATGTGGAAAAATGGAATCCAAATATTTCTCTTCCACAACCAATTTGTTATAAACTGCTTTGTTATTGTTAGGAAAAACAAAGAAACAAACAAAAAAACAGAATGTCCCTGCTATGGAAGGATCTGTGAAAAAATTAAGAGCTCATCAAAGATTTTATCTTTTGGTATACGTGTAAAGCAAAATTTCATCAGCTTAATATCATTTTAGATCGATCATGTCTTTATTATTATTATTATTATTTTTATTAAGAAAAAAAAAAAAAAAAGAAAACCTTGACCTGGAATAACAGGCTTGCTAACATGAAATGTAGAATCATAGATAGTACCAGTGATATTACAAGTATATAACATGTTTAGATCTGGAGAACAAGTCCTACGAGGAGCAGCTGAGGGAGCTGGGCTTGTTCAGCCTGGAGAAGAGGAGGCTCAGGGGCGACCTTATCGCTCTCTACAGATACCTTAAAGGAGGCTGTAGTGAGGTGGGGGTTGGTCTGTTCTCCCACGTGCCTGGTGACAGGACGAGGGGGAATGGGCTAAAGTTGCGCCAGGGGAGTTTTAGGTTGGATGTTAGGAAGAACTTCTTTACCGAAAGGGTTGTGAGGCACTGGAACAGGCTACCCAGGGAAGTGGTGGAGTCACCATCCCTGGAAGTCTTCAAAAGACGTTTAGATGTAGAGCTTAGGGATATGGTTTAGTGGGGACTGTTAGCGTTAGGTCAGAGGTTGGACTCGATGATCTTGAGGTCTCTTCCAACCTAGAAATTCTGTGTGTCTGTGTGTCTGACCAGTGCAAGTGTATTCGTTATTTTTGAAAATGCTGAGTACACTTCTTGAGTAGTAGTTCCCATTTTTCTTTTAAAAAATATTATGATGATTAATCTTCTTTTATTACAGTTGATAGCAATGACTAACATAAAATGAACAAAATAATTGTACATTTTCTGATAAAATGAAGCACAAAGAATAAGGATTAAAAACAAATACAGTGCTCATCAGAAACAGCTAACAGAGGAACTGTAATAGGAGGAAAGAATTCAGTTAAACTGCATGCTTCAAAACACATGGCTAGTAGATGGAGAGAGATATATCAGCTACATTAAGAGGGATCAATAATTCATCTTTTCTAAGAGGAATAGAGACAAGTGTGTGCTTTTAGTGAGAAGGAATTAAATACAGTCAAGATATCAAAAACATGCATCATAAAATATGAATAGTGAGACTGAGTGATGAAACAACTCAATTCTATTCAACTTGAAGTCATGTGGTCTCGCTAACGGCAACTTCCTAGCTTCATCAGGAAGGAGCAATAACCTTTCCGAAGAAATAAATGTGCTTTCATTTGAAATTAAAAAATGAATATCTTTTTAACATTCAAAACAAATTACTGTATCTGAATCTGAAAAGTTATTTGTTATCTGATACTTAAATGTGTAATGATGATGAATATGGAATGTAGTTGCAAAATAATTCTGGACAAGGGTAACTAATGAAGCAAAATGCAAATGGTTTAAAAAAAATGCGAACTGGCAGATTCAAACTATTTCAAGACTAGCAATGAAAAAAGTCCATTTGAAAAATGAGGAAATTAAAACTTAGGACAACAACTTGTTTCACAGAATAATGACGGCTTTTTTTTTTTTTTTTTTTTTTTTTAAGTTTATATCTCTGTAGAGGCACAGAAGGGAACAATAAATAAAAGCAATTTTTATGCACAGCAATAAAGCTCTTGAAGGTTCTTGCTCTTCTTTTCAACTGGAGTGCTTTCTCTACCCCAACAAATGAAGATCCACATTAATTTATTGTGCTGTTCTTGTCTTATATACTGAAGCTATAAGAATATCAAGTGTTACAATAGTCAAGATGACTATGGTTTATTTTCAGAGTATTTATGAAAATTTCTGCACTGATACTCTAGAACTTGAAGTTGCCTTTTCCTTTTTCTCTGTTTTTCCCTCTCTTCGTGTTCCAGTGGTGCTTCAAGGAGCTGCTATTAAAATTAATCATCTGAGTATGGCACAAGCATCACTTAAGAATGCTTCCTATTGTGCCTCATCAGCGAGCATAAACACTTCTGAGTACATCGATAATTGGTCTCACTTACAATGGTAGCTTTTATGATGTGAACAGCTGTCCAGTAGATGCTGGACTGGGAAGAGTGGATCGCAAAATGGGAACCCATAATGGCTGGAGTTAACATCTGTGCTGCATTTGAGTCAATGACTGGCAAATGATGATACAAAACTTAGGAGGAGTAATTTTTTTTCTAAAAAGGTGGGGAGACCTCTTTAAGTCGAGGCTATCATGACATTCTCCTTTTGTTTCTGCACTACCATGCTCCTTTTGTTTCTGCACTACCATGCTTGATCCCTATTTTAATTTTCAGAGACTGTATGTGATTAGGAGATGTGAAATAAAATACAACATCAAGCAAAATTAGTCCTCAGAGGGAAGAATTAAAAAACATATTTTCAATTTGTGCTAAAGCTATATTATCTACACAATTCATAAAAAAATAGGATGAGATTGAAATTAAAATTAAAAAAAAAAAAAAAAATGTCGTTTAGAAGCAATACCATCTTTTGTATGGAGAAGGACAGGGTATGTGAGAATGGAAAAAAGGAAAGAAATTCTTAAGTATTTGTGAATCTGTGGCATCACTAGTAGGTAATTTTCCTGTTACTAATATATGTTTTCATTTAAAAAAAAAAATGTTCTGCTTGGATAAATACCTTTTTAATTCTCTTGGAAAGTAACTTTTGGCTAGTATCAGTAGAAATCTGTAGTTCTTATATTAATGCTGTCTGCAGGATTTCAACAAAACAAATTTTATTGTGATACAAGATGAAGGCATGCACTCTTTTCTAAGAATGAAAGAAATAAATGGTAGAAAATTATAGGAGCAAATGATAGTGAAATCCAAGTAAAGATTTTAGTAACAATCAGAATTCCACAGATTCTTTTAAAAGGAAAAAAAATTAGTTGCAGAACATATCGGGGCATAATAGTCACTGCCGTATTTTGCTGGAGTTTGCATTTTGTGGTGGGTTAACTGGGTCTATTTTTATGGGCAAAGACCAGATAAACGGACACATTTAATCTTTGAACTGTATCTGCTTAAATATTTGGTAATGTTTTTGGTGATTATCAACATGACTATTATCACACACACACACACAAAAAAAGACAGAAAGGGAAGATAAATAGCCCTGTAACTGTCTGTGCTGGTTTAATCTTAGGAATTATGCTCTGATTTTACCCATCACCTGCAGGGCAGCATGTGTCTAAATGTGCTATCAGGTCACCAATGGCAACAAAAGTCCTGTTTAGAAAATCATGTGTGTATCAGATGGCGCATATTTTGTAAACCTGGCTAGAAGTTGAAATTTGATGTTTGCTATGGAAGTAATGCTGCATGAAGAAAAGAGCTTCTGAACTTTGAGCTTGCTGAAAAGCTTCTAATGAGCATGGAAGGTCATATAGCACATGAGGGCATGACTAGCTTTTCTGTGTGATGAAAAGTATAACAGAGGTGAGCAGCAAAGGCACTGTGCTGCTTTCACATTCAAGGAGTCCCTGAAATGAGAGCTGTTGCAGCATTTCTGCATGCTGCTTTATGTATTTTGATTGATAGTGAAAACTGCTGATATGCTAGAGAAACTCCCTATTGTGCATATTATAGCAACTTAATTCTTGCAGAAGGAGCTTTTCCTGACAGTTTACTGGAAGAAAACATGTAGTAGTGACTTACAACTTTTTTATTCTTTCAAAATCAACCTGAGGGAGAAAACGTTGCTGTGGCAGAGGGAATAGGGATAAGGAGGAGGAACACCTGGAAGCTGATACAAGGCTCAAACTATCCAGTATTCCTGAGAAGCATTGATAATTACTACTACACTTTTTTTCTGTGTCTGTATTTGGTGGTAAGCTACTTTTCACATATCAGTGTGGTAGGTAGGACCAGAAAGTTAACAGTTAACATGAGTAATTGAAGGGATGACTGCTTGCAAGGGAATTGCTTTTTTTTTTCATAAAACATGAGTAAAGTTGAGATCTAGTCTGCGATTTTACCAAAGTAAGGGGGATCTCTCAGTAGGCTTTTTTTCCCTTTTAAAACCCCATGTTTATAGTACATCAAGACATGATTATTTTGGGCAAGGTCAGACTTAAAATGTAAGTAGTCTCAAATTAGCATTGCACATGTTTTGCTGTATTACCGTAATGCTGTAATTAGTAAAACATATATTGTCTACCTAAAGAGAAGCGTTAATATATGTGTGTATATATATTTATATGTATACGTATATATGTATATATATATATATATATATATTTTTTTTCCCCCCAGGGTCTTTATCTTCTTGTCTTTATCTTGACCAACATGCTAGGTCCAATTTGAGAACTATAGTTTAACAAAGCATTATTTAAGGGTTCTACAATTTATATTGCCCTGTACTTTTAAATGTATCTTCAGTTTTGTCAGGTTCTAACTCTCAGGAGGAGGAGGAATGTAGACTTTTTAATGAAACTATAATGTGCTTAAATGTATACAGCTGAATACTGTACTAAAAGTGTCATGTTTTATACTGGACAATAATTGTAATGTCTACCAGTCGAAAAGAGTACTGAGGTGCACTACTTACTGCCTTTTATTTTTTAATTTGGTTTGTAACTACAAATCTCTGAGGATTATGGCAGTCAGACTAAAGACAGACTAAAGAAATGCAAATAGGAGTGTGTTTTTTTTTTTTTGGATATGTGTTTGCTGAAAAAAATGTAAGACTGAGTTGACTGGGAGATTTAAAATTTTTATGCTGAATATACTATTTTTTTTGTTGCACTGTCGACAGAATGATACTGGAGTATTTTCCCAAGTTATCTGTGGTTACTGCTTACCCTGAGTATGGAGGGTGCAGATTTTGTTATTTTCTTAAAAAGTTGATTTTCTTAAAAAGGTTCCTTCTTAAACAGGTTTGAATTTTAGGAGTTTTACTGGATGGAAATCTCTCCTTAGAGATGGTTTTATTCGATGTAAATAAATATTCACTGTGCTTGAGAGAATGTGAGCATAACAACATCCTGTTGGATAATTCATACAGTGGTGGCTCTATTCTGCCCCGCAATATGAAGTTATTTAGGGAAGCCCACTGTTTAACCAGCTGTTTTTCATAATGAATTAAAGTTACATCCTGAGAATTTTTACCAGCATGTGTTGCCATTAGTGAGCATCAGTAAACTTGTGTTACTTTACTTCAGCAACTGCTACACTAAGAAAGTAATATTGCTGGATAAAACAAGGTTTATTTATTAGACCATTGTACATATTCCTAGGAGATGAGAGTGTGTGGGTAGGAGTATTTTGTTTTGGTTGCACCGAATATCTAAGTGAACAGGATAATGGCTTAGTTGAGTCTGATGCTGAAATTCCCTGTGGCCTTACGGTTAGGGGATTCTCCAGGGGAAGTAAAAGATGTGGCATTGTATTTCCTCCAGAAGTGGAGATGACTGAACCAGAGCTGCTAAATCTGAGGTGAACACCAGAAGCCCAGAGTTACCGGGTGAGAAGTGGCCTGCCTTCCCAGTTGGTGTCAAAATACTACCACATTCACTTTTCATTTGTTATGGTCTCTCCAAAGTGAAGTTTCTAAATGGGGGGGGGAAGGTAAATTTTTTTGGTTGAAAAATGTGTGGAGCTGGCACATCAAAACAGATTTTATCCCCCCCTCCAATTTAGTAGGTGAACTGGTGAATGGAAAAGTCATTTACTTGCACAGTGATAGAAATGAGGCCTGTATCCTCTTTTTGTCTGGGATAACTTATGTTTTGTCATTTACTCCTGAATACATACTAACAATAATTACCAGGGCTACAGTGTTGTGGCAGCAGCAGCAATCATTCTTTCCCTGTAAATATCTAACACAATGAGGTCTTGTGGTACTTAGCTTCTCCACAGCTGCTCTGTGATGGGTGAGCTGGTAAGCAAGCTGGGATTGCTCCGCATTGTCCCTTCTCCCACCCCTGACCAGCTCCTCTGGTGGGAAGTAGTCCTGTGGAAAGGTCCTGACGTCTTCAGCAATCCTGTGCTGAGAAGAGCAGTATCTGTACCAGGCTTGGTTCACTGCTGAAGTACCAAATTACGAAGGAGACATGATAGTGCTAGAAATAAATTCATTCCAGTAATGGTGAGACATGCTTTATGTAAAATCTCAATGGCATTTTGTCTAATTCTTCATTTTAATAGTTCTTGAGAGAATGTGTGGTAAGGTCTTAAGGGCCCGATGTGACTTGTTACTGCCCCAGGCAGAGGATGGAGAACATGTTGCAGAATTTTGTGGGCTTCTCTCATTATCTTCAATTTTGCTGAATCTTCTAAAGACAATGACTTAGCTGATTTTAGCAGAGAAGCGCAATGGAAATATCTTCTATAATGAGTGGCCTCGCAGTTTAGAACTACCATTTTGCCTACTCCAAAAATGATGCAGTGAAGGCTGTGGGCTCTCCCAACTGTTTTCTGTAGTGGATTACGGTTTCCTATTTCTAGAATTTCTGAAGGTGTCCCACCTGCAGCTTGCTTGTATCATGCCACTTAAATGACTATTGTTACCAGCAAACTAACTTTGTAAAATGAAGCAAGTTTTATTTTCGCTTTGAATTCCTTGGGACATGTATTATTTGTTGTGCCATTTCAAGTTACTTGAAATTTCTTTTTGTTATGGAAATCTGAAAGTGATGTTTGATATGGTTTCATAAAAATGAAGTCAGCTCGCGTATTTAAAGGTTTTTGAGGTACTCTGTGTTCCCCTGTTCATCCACATTTTTCTATTTTAATTTATCCCCATAATTAATGAGTGTTTTTTTTTTTTTTTTTTTTTTTTTTTTTTCTTACTTAGCAAAATCTTCATTTCGTTTTGGATTCTAGTCTGATTTAATTGACTTGTGAATCTGTGAAGAAAATACTAACCCACAGTTTTACTCTGTGCCAAACTTCCATAGAAATAACTTGGTTTCTTAAATCTTTTTCGTTATAACTTTATGTAACTAATCTTGATCTTCACAAAGAAAATAATACATTTAGTTATATTTAGCATTCTGTCAACTGCTGAATTGTGGAGTTGGAAATTACTTCTGAATAGCACGGAACTTGCTGTGAATTGAATTCAGATAGGACATAAAAACTGGAAGTCTGTTATAACAGACCAGTTATCCATAGCATCTTTATTTTAAGTAGGTGAAGGGTTGTGTTCTCCCTTTCAGGACTTTGCTCATAAGTTTTTCTTAGCACATCTTTGTAAAGGCACCTGGCTGCCTTTATGCTACCTTAAACCTCTGCTGATTTTGCTGGCATATCTCACTCCCGTCTCTCTGCTCCCCTAGCTGATAGGGTGGCGTCTCAGTCAAATGCAAGATGACTTGTACACATGTTTTAGGCACAGATTTCAAGCGAGGTGAAAAATTCACTAAGTTATGTTATTCATGCAAACAGAACAATTTCTTACCTTACACCATGCATGATGGATGACCCAGTAAATTTATTTTTATGGCACACATGTGCTTATCAATCTTCAAAAGGTAGTCTGGGTTAATGCCGGGACTACCTTTCTAGTGCTGAATAAAGAAGAAAAAACAAACAACAACAAAACCATACTACAGAGCAAATATTTGTCATGCTCTGTTCTTTGTCTTTCCATGGCTTTCCTGAAAGAAGAATTTTTCATGGTCAATTTGAGTTATTAAAAACTAATATCAAAGACTTCTAATGAAAAGGTTTTAGTTCTATTTTCTAAAGTACATAGAAATTCTTCTTAAATGTGATGAGTCAAAATACTGGTATTCAGTACATTTAGCAAAAAATGCTAAAAATAACTTAAGACATGGATAATTTTAGTCTATCCTGCTCAACTATAAAAAAAATGCATTTTTTAATAGAAGAATAGTTAAAGTACATGTCAAAAAGTCTGCATAAAAAGTTCAATATCTGCAAGGATAACAGAAATGGACAAGTTCTATTTCTGTTAGCCATCTGAATAAATTCTGATTTTAAACCCTCACTTTCTCTGTATTCTCCTTCTACAGCAATCACCACATTTGTTCCTTACTGTTACACCATGCCTTTCTGCAACAAGAGAAGTGTGCCACTTGAGGGTTATAGACCCAGTATTTACCTAAAAGATGGAAAATTCCAACTGATGTGTGCTATTTTCTCTTTCATGTATCTATTATACATTTCCTTGAAGTGGGGTTTTGTTTAGTATTAGTGGGATTCTTTGGGAACAAACTCATTTGACTCTTGATTGTAATACACCATAAATGTTTGTTCATTGTCTTTTGTATTATAAAAACAAGGAGTTCTGTTTGAGGAGCGGGAATTGTGAAAGCTCCCTGCTGAAGTAAGGAGCTGTATAATGCTTGGCTAGACACTATGAAAATTCTTTTGCTTAATGTAACAAAAAAGAGAACCCCCTTCTCTCCTTCTGCATCTCAGTTGTCTCTTTTGTTCAAAGACACTGCTGCAAAGCTCATGTAACCATTAGTTGCTAAACTAGTGTATCAACATCCTGCCTTCCTGTCTCGCGCTGGGCCAACATGACCAAATGAAAAAAGAAGTTGAACCACAACGCCGAGGAAGACTACGACCTTCATCTTCATGACCACCAGAGGGACAGAGACGACCCCCTAGCAACAGTGCGCGCAGTCGCAGAATATACCAGGATGTGCTGCGTAATCCCGGAATTACCAAGATATAAAAAGGGACCCTGGCGGGGGTGAGGTGCGCGCCGTTGGCGGAGCCGAGACTCCCCGGCCGCCCAGCGCTGTTTTGCTTGCTGTTGGCTTACTCAATAAATTCCTTTCTCTGGTTAATACAATGCTCTCTGAAAAATTAATTAAGGGGGCAATTTATAACATTGATCACCTGACTCAAAATAAGTTTAGAAAAACAATACTCATAGGAAAGCTCTTTGAATTCAGAAGGTGATATACATATGTTACACACAGTTATGTGCATAAGAATCCTAAAATAGGGAGTATACTGCAATATATGTGAAATTTGACTGTCTCTCTTTTTTTTTTTTTTTCCTTGATCTTGAGAAGATAACTGTACAGAACCCAGAAACAACATCCTTTCCTGAAGAAAGAATGACTGAGAGGGATGTGCAAGATTCATTTTACTCAGAGTAGAAAGTAGCTTTTCAGGTCCTTCGTGCTGTTTATTTTTCTGGTTTAGGGCTGTATACTGGCTTTTAATCTTAGACTCTCTGAGCATTTTCTGTATCTCCCTTAAACACACATATGCAAATACGTGAGTAGACAGGCAAATTGGTAAGTTTGTACCTGTCAACCTACCTGAATATTGAAGCTTGATAAACACTTGTTCAGAGAATATCTTCGGGTTATTTGCTTATTTTTGAATCCGGCAAATTTCCATAAAATGTTTAAAATCTACTGAAGTAAACCTTGAAATGAGGGGTGCTATATGCAAACATTTTTCTGATACTGATTTAAAAGTTTTCCATTGCAAACTCAGTTTGCATTTTCATCCTAACAGGACTATTGATAGAGTGAATTATATTCAAGTGAGAATGAGAGAAAAATCATATGTACTCAAGAAAACTCATCTAGCAGTACTGAAATGCTTTTCATTACATTACGGCTGCTCAGAACTTTCCAGGAACGAGGGACACGTCTGCGCAACCTCCATATTTTTTTTCATTCTGCTATTTTAAAGTAAATTATTTAAAGTACCTAATTTGTAGTATTCAGAATCTCAACACATTTTGCGTGTTCTGGAAGACATAACTCTTCAGAGCATTTGTAACTAATCCCTGTTTTATTAAGCTTCTAAAGTGAACAGAACTCATCTACTTCTTTGTTCCTCATGGAACCTCTCACGAGATCTCTCTCTTGTTTCGGACACTTGAGAAAAAAACACAGTGTGTATATGGAAAAGAGGAAGAAAATTCTGTTCTACAAAGTGTATGTCCCTTCAGAACAGTTCACCTCACCCTTTAGTTATGTACCTGTCATACAACTTTCAGGAAAAATACTTATTTCAGATATAGTTCAGACTATGCAATGTATTATTTGTATAGATATTTAATAAAGTGTTAGATAGCTAACATGCTTAGCCCAGGTGACCAAACAGTGTCTTGGGTGTCAAGGAATGAAGAATTTATCTAGTCTTAGCAAAGGCAAGTTTTTTTTTTTTTTCTTTTTTTTTTTTTGAGAACTTATTTTTTCTGTTACAGTTCAGAACTGATACGCTGTCTTGTTTGCAAGCAACTATAAGAATTCATTATGTCTAGTTATTACAGCTAGCTGAACAATTATATTACATTAAATTCCTTAAGAGATGAGAAATGTCAACATTATTAAAAACCTATGTCCAAACCAGGAATGCTTAGTAATTCTACCTTGCATAGAAGTGCAAACTAATTAGGAGAATGCATGGGATGGGAAAGGGAGGAAGGAAGCTTTTCTAAAATGTTCTTAATGATTTTGTCATTTTCCCTTTAATAATTTCTAGAAGATGGAGAAAGAGGGGGGTGCATCATTTACCTGCTTACGTGGCCTGTTAATTACCAGGTTGTGCTGGAGCTGACCATTCAGCCATAAAATGGTCACCACTCAATAATAGTTCTACTCTTAAAGCCTCATGGTTTCAGGACAATAACTATGATGATGCATGGCTTCAAAGGCATTTTTCTTCAGTGACTTCCCCAAATTAAGTAAGTCAGGTCTTGCTTTCTCTGAAATAGCTAACATGTGAAGATACCACTGTAAATAAAGATGATAGTGGAATATCTTCAGTTTGCTGATCAAGAAAATATATTGTTAATGTTGCAGACTTGTAGAATTAGAACTAGTTGAAAGGACATAGTTTCCTCTTCAACCTGGAATTAAAAGCATGGTTAAGTTTTGTAGTTCACTGAAATTTTGTAGATGTCAGTGCCAACTTCTAATGTTTCTGGTTAAATAGGGAAGGTGCTTTAAAGGGATTTGATAGTAACTTCACCTAGTTAAAATAAGAATTAATTTTATTCTTTATTTTATTCTGTATGGATTCAGCTTCAGGTCTCAGTAATTTTAGTGGGACAAATATCTGTATTTAAACAGGAACACAAATTTGGGGTTGTGTAAGAATAATACTTTTAATAATAAGTATATATACATATTTATAATAAGTATATATATGTTATATATATATATGTTATATATATATTTATAAATGAGAATATATATATAAATGAGAATTACTTCCTCACTGCTGCCCTTATGGTGTGTGTTACAAATGCTACTTACTATGTTGTATGAAAGCCGTACTTGAAAATCCAGTGATTGTCTTGAACCAAAACAGATTGATTTTGGTATTAAGTATATATACCCTAATTACACAGCCTGGGCTTTCAGTTCAGTCTGAAACGTTGACCAAGCACAGGAAAAAGCACTAGAATGCACCTTCTTGCTTTTGAGAATTTGTCTGTGAGAGAGATGAATTCAGCTTAAGTAAGCTTACATGAAGAGTAAGAGTCTAGTTTGTCTATGCCTTTGAAGAGTTCACTAGCTTGGTTTAAAACTATCTGTTGTACTTAATATTCACCACTCAGCACTCTTTTATAGTTTCACAAATGGCACTGCCTGATATCCTGTAATTGTATGACAGGTTTGTTTTCATTTGTTGTTAGAGTATATGCATGTATTTTGTACAATTGTACTCTTTCAGTTCTTTCTTTAAATTAACTGTAAACACAGCTACTGTACTTCTGCACTTGTGTATTTGAATGTAATCCCCCCCCTTTTTCCCTCTTTTTTTTTTTTTTTTCCTACTATGTTCTCCAAATGGTTGCATACACTTCTCTCTTTCTTCTTCTGTTAAATAACATGTTTTTAGGCAAAATGTTTTTTCCTTCTCTGAACTGCTCAATGCCATTTTTCAGTACTCGGTCACAGGAATCAATTTCAGGAATCTGGAATATTCATATTTGTATTCTGTATATGGAGTACATACAAGTACATTGTTTTCTTCTGTGGACAAGATCACTATCACTTAGCCTAGATGGCCTGAAAAATGAATTTCAGTATAATGGCTTTAAAAAAAAGTGTCAAAAAACATAAAAGATAGTATGATATGCTTCCTTTCCTAATTCCATGATGTTCAGACATTATTCAGGTTTTTATTCTACACCAGGGAAAATTGATTTTATCAGAGTGATATATTGTGATATAGTGAATCAATTTACAGGTTGGGACAAATTCAAATTGTCTTCTCTTACATGAATTCAGAGCTGTATTTCATTTATTAGGTCAATTGATGCATTTGGAAATTCTTGAAGGCAACTGAGAATCAGTTTAGGACAACATGAGGTGAAATACTGTTTATTGCCATTAAAATTTGCTAACTAATCTTTAGACTCTTGCCATTTACAGAATTAGTTGCCTTTATATCTATTTTGTAAGTCTATTAGGGAAACATGGTGAAATTCTGGCTCCTCTAAAAGCAGTAGCTCTTTATTTTTTATTTTTTATTTTTTTGCCAAATATTTCAGAGTTCCCAGAGTTTTGCATAGCATCTTGAATGTTAATTTTAAATGAGGCAATATATAATCCAGAACTACTGTGTCATGTGGTTAACATCTTTGTTGCTGATTTGACGTGACATGCTGTGATGAAATTTGACCAGGAAATTTGAATGGATTTCACTATGAAAATGATTTGTGATAGAAGGCAAGCAAAGAAACAGAAAATGAAGAAACAGAAGGGTATGCAGAGGATACAGAGTGGTGAATTACCTCTGACAACACTGTTAAGCCATGATTATTCAGTATATTTTTGCTGTATGGCTTGAGGATGCTGCTACTTAATCCAAATGAGGATTGAGAGGTTTCAATACTTGATTGCATGCATGCATATGATGTATTACAAGGGCTAGAGGTGAATAGGGAAAAAAGAATTCAGTTTTCAGAAAGGCTATGTTTAAGTTCAATGTATTTTTCTGCCAGTTTGAGTGAATTTCTTCCCATCTTAACTGCACATTTTTGGAGTTAGCAGCACCAAGCCAAAAAGCCTTTGCTTCAGGCAGGCCCTATCTACACTGCTCTGGAGCCATCCAGTCTGGAAATTTCAGTGCAGGGCATCCAGGGGTCATGAGCCCTCTTCCAGACTGGTGGGTACTGCTCGGCATGGGAGACAAAATGATAAGGATCTCAGGGCAACTTGGGGTCTTCAGCAGGTCACAGCTGCTTTACCAGGGGGAAAAAAAAAAAAAAAAAAAAAAGAAGAAGAAGAAAAAAAGAGATTTTCTTGGGTTTTGCTGAATATTATTGAAACCAGGCTGTCTCAGAGGAAGCTCTTACCTTTAGTGAATCAACAGGTTTTATAGAGTAAAGAAGGATGGGGGCATTGAGGAGTGGGGGCGGGGAAGAAGGCTGTGTGTGGAGCTATGTGGAAACAAAACATGTACATTCCCTGTAGTTGGATTGCTCACTTAAACATCTTTCTGAGGGTGGAGTGGTTTTAGGAATCCATATACAGTTGGCTACTGATTTCTTTTTTGTTTAATCTTCTTTTTGGGCTTCTTGAAAATCTGTGTCAGCTCACTTGACACTCCCTATTGCTGTGAAAGTCAAAGAGATGTTAACTTCAATTTAATAGAGTAAGTGTGCTAAAGACTGGTGTCAAAAAAAAATAACAAACAAACAAACAAAAAATACACCAAAGATCCTGGATAAAGATCAGAGAAAATCTTTTAAGTAAGAAAAAAGTCTGTTGCTTCAGCAATGAAAGTAATAAGTAACTCCACCAAAGCTTTCAGTGTCGAGATAATAAAATTTCTTTAGGTGTCCTTTAATCACGCAACACCAAGCCCTCAGATCCTCCCAGGGAAACAGCCATATTCTCTGCTTGAGATACTGCTCTTCATCCTAAAATGAAAATCTTTGTGCTGAGAACTGAGTCCTTGGGTTCAGTCCCATGCCTTGCATCCATTCATCTCAGCAGGCAGGGTCAACTGTCTTTCTAGCTTCTTAGAGTCCTCTATGCTCCGCCAAAGGTGCAGTACTTTTCCCCTTCATAATCACGTAATTCAAGAATGAGCCTCCCTGGTGATGGAAAGGTTATATTGCAATATGGTGATGAATATCAAATGAAATTCAGTTAGTGAGATGAATAAGTTATTTCATAACTTCAGCTGTAGCCTTTAGGCAAAATAAGCTATGCTTTGAGCAATAGCTCTTACTTGGCTTCAACTACAGGTATCGTTATATATTACTCACTAAAACAAACAATTTACTGAAGAACAAAATCAACTTTAAAAATAAACAGAATTTGGGAAAAGAATAAAGTTATAATATTGAGATTCTGCTGTTGATTTTCAATATTATATGTTCAGAGAGAAAATGGTGGTGAACATTTTAGAAATGCAAGGGAAACTGAATGTAGGTGACTAATTACCAGTCTCTCTGATCTAATTCACTCTCATGTATATTTATTTGCTTCACTGTTTTTTATTTTTGTAATTCAATTCTGGTTGGTCTGAGGAGAAAAAATCTTGCTTTGTTAGCAGGCAAACTCAGCAACTCTCCATTCCAAGATCTGGGACAGATCATAATCTCATTTAATTAGTTCTAATAATTGATTTTAAAGTTTTGGGGCTAATGATTAGGGTGAGACATGACAGATACTACCATTTAGTGTAAAATAATTTTGAGTTTTGTTATCTTATTAGAGTACTGGTTACAAATCAGTGCTTTCCCAAAAGGTTAAAATAATAGTTCACTAGTTTTACTAGTGTAGTTCGGTTAGTCCTTTGATGTCTGATGTAGAGGAGTACAAGGTATTTTGCTGTCTTTGTTCTATGTTCAAAATGTTGAAAACATTTTGCCCTGATGGTTACTGATAATCTAAATAAGGTATTGTAGATATGCATTTGTGACAGATTTAGAAACCATTTGTTGTGAAATTATTCTAGAATGGTTTTGAAAATGAAGTCTTTGTTGTGAGCACAGTTTTTCTCTTAATCTTGTGATTGTTGTAGGGAGATTGATGACCATCCATCTAGCTTAATGACTTGACCGCAGCAAGAACAAGTAGGAGATGCTAGGTAAAGCATGCAAAAACAGAATAAATCAGAGGAGCCCTTCCCCTTTGGTTTTGAGCAATGAGCATATGAATGACTTTATTAGCCAGAGGCTCCATCTAACCACTGTATTTAGTGGCTGTGAATTGATATCTCTTTCATAAACTTATCTCATCCTTTTATAAATTCATTTATACGTTGGGTCTCTTGTGTGTTTCACTGTTTAATCACATTTTCTGTGGAGAATGTAATTCCTTCTGATGATTTTGAATTGCTGACTGGCAGTATCACAAGTTTCCTCTTCTGTGCTATGAAGAATAAGGAATACTTCACTGCTTACCTTTCTCTTTATCAGCCATGATGTAGCAGGCATTTGTTAAATCCCTTCACAGTTACCTTTTTTCAAAGCTAAAAAGTCGCAATCTATTGAGTCACTCCAAAGTATGAAAACTGTTCTGTATCTGTGCATTCTGTTACCCTTCTCCATCCTCCCTCCTCCCCCCATTCTTTACTTGGCTTACTTTGGGAGGGAATGGCCAGAACTATGTGCAGCATTGATAGCAGTAGATGTTACACTTCGTGGATTTCAATACAAGCACAGTCAGGGTTTGTTTGTTTGTTTGTTTGTTTGTTTGTTTCCTCCTTTGTCCTCAGTTACTTACTGGTAGCTCCTAGCATCTTATTGGTATTCTTGACCTCAGCCAAATACTTGCTACAGTGAGCAGGATGAGAAACATAATTTTCCTTTTTGTTCAAAAGTTAAATTTGCTTCAGATACAGTCAATTTTGAAATTTTGTTAACTTTCAGAGAAAAGCATCATGTCAGGGCAATGCAAAGTTTAAAGGCTTCTCAGCAAGTAGTGCTGCATCTTTTATTCCAAAGAGAGAGATTAAAATGAGAGACGCAAAACTGAGCATAAATTTAAAAGAAACAGCTCTGCAGTCAGGCAGAATTTGCCCTTTGTTGCAGCTTATTAACGTTCACTGATAGGAAATAAAGAGACAGACATGCTGAAAGATTAAGTCATTTACTGAGATCCTTCATTTTGGTTTGGGTTATAAAGGCCAGATAAATATATATATAGTTAAACAAAAAAAATGCCTGCTGCATGACTTGCTGTTATGTATTGCGGTGTGTATGGAAGAGTAGTGTTCATGGTCACTGGAGAACACTGGATTCTGACAACTGAACACTTGCTTCAGCATAATGGAAAAGAGTGGCATGCCTACCACCATAATGGGGCAAAACGATAGTTCTTCTCCACTGAGTTTATATTCGAATCACATGACCAATGGATTCAGTTCTATCAGAAGAATTGACTTCTGTTTTCAAAAGGAAAGGAAGAAAAAATTGAAGGAAGGTGGAAAAGACCTATTCAGGTGCCTCTCCTTCTCCTCTCTTAGTAGGGGTGTGCAACCTCTTTCCAAAGAAGTTTAAAACTTTAATGTTGTTAGATTTTATCAAAAGCATAGCAATAAGGTAACTTCTGAAATCTGGAGAGCGTAAAAGATTTTAAATAAATGGATTAACTAGAAAATTGTCATCCTGCCCATTTCTGTACTGTGGATATTTTTATTTCTCTTATTCTCAAAACTTCCACAGCTAGCACAGTTGTTAATGAATTCCTCAAAATTCTCTAAAAATCTGCCAATTTTTCATGGTGACTGGGACTTTTCTGCATGGCAGTTCCCCGTACTTGTGAAGCACTGTTCTCTGCATGTGCTGCAGCCCTTTGCTCACAGCCCCCTTTTCCTGCCTTCTTTCTTCCAGGAGCTTCTTGGTCTAAACAAGCTCAGAGGCGGGCATCCTGATTACAGGCATAAGCCTTTTCCTGGTGGAAGATGTGATGCCTTTCTAGGAAACAGCACATGCAGTGCATACTGGGGGCACAACTCAGTAGCATGTTCTTACAAAGGGAATTTTAAAGCAATTGAATAAATATCCAAAGCGTAATTTTGACCTTGTTACTGTAGCATGCATATGTGTATGTGCTTTGTCCTTAAAAAACAAGCATCAGAAAAAAAATCCCATTTTTATGTTGTTTTTCAGTATGGTTTACAACTTTTTTGTTTGTTTGTCTTTGTTGTTGTTGTTGTTTGTTTGCTTTTGATGCTAGGAAGAAAAGTGGAGATATGGATAGAATTTGACTGAGGAACGCAAGGAAGTTCTCTATATATGTACAGAGGCACAGATACTTTTTCATGTACTCCTGTCTTTGTGCATTGATCCTTGATTTGAGCCTTTAAGTATAACTGAAGTTTAAAAATAACATCCTTCTCAAGGTCTTCCTATATTTCTCTACAACATTTATTTAGAGAATCATAGAGTAACTCTCTCCTGATGAAAATAACTTCAGCTAGATATGTTTCAGATCTTACCATTACTGGAAGATAATTACAATTTTTGCACACCTGAGTGGAACACTGTTTAAGAAATGAGGGGCTCTCCTGTGGTCAGGGGTCTAACTTCAGCTAGAGGACAGTCAATTCAATAAGCTAACTAGCTTGGTTAAGGACTTGGAAACATTGGAAAGTTTTTCCAGATTAATTAACAGAATGTATGAAGCTTTAAATACACATAATTCAGAAACTGGGGAGGGAGGGAGAGCCAAGGAAACCTAATTTCTGGTAAATCACTTGCAGGGAAGAAATTTTCTTAAGCTAGCATTGAAATTCAAAGTTACGATGTATTTGAACAGAAACCAAGTATTGTTAATGGTTAAGTAATTACTTTCCATTCGCAAATCTGAAGTGCTGGTATGCAGTGCATCATGAACTTTATTATTACTGAATTATTAAGGTATATAAGTATGAAAAAGTACATGCGAAGTCATCAGAGTGTAGGAGTATCGGAAACTGTTTTACTACCACCTCATTAGAACACCACAAAGAAGCAACATGAAATGATAAAGATGCTATTGGGAATGAACCAAAACAGGTTAATTAATCTCATTTAAACAAAGCTAACAAAAGCTGATAAACTTTTTTCTCTCTGCATCTATGGCTGTTTAATATCATAACTCTTCATTCTAAAAGAAAGTACATGTGTTAAATTACTAAAAGTCTTGATATGCAAGTATAATGACCATTTTTTTCCCTAATCCTTTCTGCAGCATAGCTTCACTTCCATCTCTTCTGGAAAACAACTTACAATTTAATTGTTACAGAAAGTCAAGAGGATTAGTTAATAGAAGAAATAAATCAGCAGTTTTATTAGAGCATGAAATCAAGAATATTGAATGTAAAACAGAACCCCTATATTAAGTTTAACTTCCATGAGTAGACTCATTCAAGTCAATGGAAAGACATGCATAAATATTACTTTCCAGAATTAAGTCCTTGAATAACTCCTGTATCTGGATGTAATGGTAATACAGAAAATTCAATTGTTTAATAATAGTGTTTACAGCTCACTTTTTATTTTGTTAATGTTTAACTTGGTTTAAATCTGGTTAAATCTTCCTGTCTGATCTTACTTGGAAAATTTCCAAAGCCTTTGCTTATGTCTGTCTTAGTCATAGATCCAATGACAGCTAGGTTTGCCTTTGCTGGGTAGATGTTTCTGGATATGTTATTATTTATACATCCTAGTAAGGACTGGGGAGAGAGAAAAAAAAAAAAAGGTAGTAAATCAGATATGTCTTGACTAAAGTAACAAGGGAGAAAGTTATACGTTCCATATGATTATCTAGATTTTTTGCACAATACTTTGTCTAATTCTGTGTTGGTCTCAGATTACAAGCTAGGAAGTAATTAAAAAAAAAAAAAAAAAAAAAAAAAGGAAAAGGTTAGATAATGAATTCCTTGTTGTAAGCAGCTGTGACTTTTTTTTTTTTTTAAATAAAATGCACATGCTATAAGACTCTTACACTGCTAGCTACAGTGAGTAGCTACTGCGACTTTACAAGTAGTCATTTATCAGTCTTTACACATATGTAAAAAGTACTGTGCTGTTCACCATGAAAAAAATTTCTAGCAATAGTTATGGGAATTGATTAATTTGATATCTTTTCTTTTTCATTTTGTCTTGATTCCTTTGCTACTAAATCCTATTTCCAATAAGCAACAAGTCATTTCATATCCAAGGTATTTCACTTGGAGTATGATAACGTAGCATAAGCCAGAAAGAAATTTTCAGATATGTTGTTTTACTGACTTCTGACTGACAGGGATTACACCTCCATATCTCCATTAATAGGACCTGAAGAGAGATACTTGACTGTCTTTTGTATTTTTAAAAAAGTAAGGTGTGACCAGATGTAGAAGGGATTGGAAAGGCCTTTTTTTGTCTTAACTTTCTCACATGAATTTCTTACCACATCCTTCTTTAATAGATTTTATCTGTTTAGCATATTATTCAGATTTCTGAAGGTTCAGTTGTTGACAGTATTATTACCAGTCTTGTGTACATAGTATATTTTAGCATTTTTTTCAGTGAATTTCTTAGAGCAGCAGTATATAAAACTTCTTTTAGAATTTAAATTTATTTAGATTTGAAGGTTTGTGTTCTACAAATTACAAGAACCTGCTATATTCTAATTGTTAAGTTGTAACAGTATTTTTTTTTTTTTATTTTTGCACTTCAGATAGAAATGGACATAAAATTCTACAGTTTTTAAGGAATGGGGAGACTAAGATTTGTAGTTAATACATGGGAATTAAAACCCCTGTAAACCCAAAATGAATACCTGAATGAATTATGTGAATGGCTAAAACTTGTCAGTTCTATGTAGCTTAGCGTCAGAATAGTAGTATTGTAAACCTCAAAGCCTCCCAGGTAGCTAGTTCTGATTTCAGGATTACATAAAAAACAACTTGTATCACAATGCAATACTCACTTTCCCATTTTCTTCATCTCAAAAACAAACAAACCTGCATACACTATAAATTTCAGATTGCTAATGGTCCCCTAAGTAACTTTTTATAGCTGGAAAAATTGAATGTGTTTTTAAATGCACAGTGTTGTCAAAATGCTATCATGGAACTATACTTTAGTAATATTCAGGAACTTGAGAATCAAATATCTCCTGAAACTTTTACAGTTACAGAAGAAGGTCTGTAGATAATACCCAACCTAAAGTTTTTTTTCTGTAGCATGCTTTGCTGTGTTCTGGAGTAAAAGAGTTGGGCAGTCAACTGGAAAGAAATCTGCAATGTGTTCTTGCTTTCCGTAACTTACAGTAATTTTATTTAAAAAACAACACGAATGTTATCTTCTGCAAATAATAAACTGGCACAGTTCAAACCATTTGACTTTAGTACCATTTTAGTACTTTCAGGTGATTCTGGAACAATATTATTGCTTTTTTTGACTGCATAATAATGGACTGTTATCAGATAAATGTATATGGCTTCTGTTAAAAGTGGTGGTAGGATGGATTTTTCCCGATTTTGTATGTCTTCGATGAAAAGAATGTGCTAGTTAGCATTGGCTATTTTTATAGTCAGTGAAGAAAAATAGAGCATGATTCATCTGACCTGTTTCAGCCATTTATTTAGAGTTAGATAAATTGTGCCAAGAGGTTATATTTTTCCTTTCTCTAAAGTGAACTTAGGTGAGTAGCTTAAATGGAGATGTCTCTGCTGTTAAGAATCTGAATCTCAGGGATGTGAATCCTGCCCAGTATTTCTTCATGCTGAATGATATGAACAAGATATAAACAAGATCTTGTTTATGATATAAACAAGAGCTAGTGTGGTCATGGACCAGCACTGTGCACTGGAAAACTTTCCCTTTTGATTGGTTAGTTATCCACCTGTTTTGTCATGTAAATACAAGGGAAAAATCCAAAAGAGTACAGGACAGCTTTTTTATTTTTTATTATTTTATTTTTAAGGAAAATGGATGGTTGGTCCCAATATTTAAGATGTGAAAAGATTTAGCCTACATAGATCTACCTCAGTTTTCCACAAAACTTTTCAGAGAAAGCTATTTTTTTTTAGGAAAAAAAAAAAAAAAAAAAAGGAGAATATCTTCACTGTTTCCAGAATTCCAGTCCTACAGAGAACTAATTCGAACGTGTCTTACTGTTAAATGTTTGCATATATGTGACACTGCTGGCAGTGTTAACAAAGATGATCACTGGAGCTGGTGTGGCAGGCTGAAGTACAAAAATATGATTTGGGGAATAGAGAGAAAGTAGATAATCTCTGTTTAAATGTATACTCTTCTCTGTGCCCTTTGTGCTCACCTTCAAAGTAGTTATTTTGCCTTCATCCGTAAACATTGAAGAAGAATTTAGGTTGAGTCCAGCTAAGAGCTTGGACACGCACCAAAAAGACTGAACATGAAGAACTCTGAAGAAGGGTCTCAACGATGGTAACAAAACAAATCCAACAAAAGATCCAGCTTGTAGGGAGAAGGTAAACTACACGGGGCATACCTCCATGAAAGCAAACCCCTGTATATATTCACACTTAAGTTGCTTTGCCCTGCTTAGCATATGGCTGTGTCTGTTTCAAGTAAAAATTGCCTTACTGTCTGAAGGAGTGTGTCACTTCTGAGTTTTATGTTAGGAAAAAATTGCAAAATCTGAGTTCATGTGCTGCACCATAAGGGATACCTAGGGGAAGTAAAATCAGAAATGTATAATTATTGAGGAAAGAGTTTATATGTTCTTCGTAGTCTTTATTGCATAAACCCTAATGAAGTGAAGTAGAAATAAAAATAAGCAAAACTATAAAATATGTGATGAGAACAAGGGAATTATTTACTTATGCTAATAAAATTTATTTTTGAGGTCATTGAATAGCAGCTGAGCATAGTTAATTAGAAGCAAATCTGGTTGCATTACAGGTTCCGAAGTAATTTCCAGTGGTTGATTGCAAATCCTCTTTTAGTAGTCAAACAAGAATGAGTATTTTGTGTGCTTTGTAATAATACCTCTGTTTCCCAAAATTTTCCAAAGATTTGCAAAGCATGAAGTCTTGTCAACTTCAATATGCTCAAGTTTGAAAAGAAAAAATATAAAACCTGAGCTAGGCATTTGATGTGGTGTTTCAGATAGGCAGGTGTGGCAAGATAAGTCTGATTTGTGATGCTACAGCAGTTTAGAGAACAAGTAGGTGCAAAGTGCACGTGTTTAAATTGTTGAAGGGTCAAATTTGAATATTATTTTAAATGACTGCTTTTGAGTCCTAGAATGCAGAGCAAAGTGAGCAAATTAAATTAGGCAGGTGAGCTTAAATGAGTTGAAATAAACTGTCTCTGAGCTGCTGTATGGCAGCTGTTGCAGAAATATCTTGAAACAAAGTGCTAATCAGGAACATCCAAATTTGAGATGTAAAATTGTTTGTATACCATAGGATATACATAGTGCATGGTATTACTAGCAATTGGAGCTTAGATGGAAAGCAAACAAATTTGCTGTGGTAGAAAGTGATGATTTAAAAAAAAAAAAAAAGGAAAAAAAAAAAAAAGGACTGTTTGGAGAACATCTAACAAACAATTAGATGTTCATTAAGAAAGACCACACTCCAAATTTTCAGAACAGAGCTGCTAGTGTATCAACAGAGAAGCTTGGTTATTGAACTGTGGGAAAGGAAGGAGAAATAAAAGTAAATATTGTGAATGATTAAACTAATACCATGCAAAAAGGGCACTTTAGTCATTAAATTACTATGTTCTGTTCCTAGAAAAATTGGGAAAATATCAATTTTAATGTGTTTTGATAACATAGGAAATTAATTTGAATAGTCTACTATAATTTTGTAGCATGTGTGCAATTACTATTGCCTTCTCTGTAGGCCAGCATGTCTATAGAATGAGATGGTGCCATCACTGTAGTATAATACTGACAGTTGGGCATGAACAGGAACATATATTCCCAAGTGTAACACAAACATTTTTGACTGGGATCTGAAGGCTGAAACTGGTGAAGTCTTGGAGTTACAGTGTTCAACAGCGATGACCAAAGGCAGAATTTGGGCTTTTTGAACTATTTTTGGGTTGGCACCTAGGGACTTACCTGATTTTTCTTTTTCTTTAATCTAAAGACACTATTATCTTGGGAATATAGAATATAAGAGAAGATGCTTTGCTACTTATGTCAGTATTTGTGAGAGCTCTAGGAGTACTTATTGGATATATGTACAGATTGGGGGATAAGCTGGAGAGCAACCCCATGGAAAGGGATCGGAGGGTTCTGGTTGACGGCAAACTTAATGTGAGCCAGCAGTGTGTCCTGGCAGCCAAACGGGCCAACTGTACCCTGGAGTGCATCAGGGACAGCGTTGCTAGCTGGTTGAGGGAAGGATTGTCCCACCCTGCTCTGCACTGGTGCAGCCTCATCTCGAGTGCTGTGTGCAGTTTGGGGCACCACAATACAAAAAGGATGTACAGAGTGTGTCCGAAGGAGGGCTACAAAGATGGTGAAATGTCCATAGGGCAAGATGTATGAGGAGCAGCTGAAGTCACTTGGTTTGTTCTACCTAGAGCATAGCAGGCTGAGTGGAGGCCTCATGGCGGCCTGCAGCTCCCTCACGAGGGGAGCGGAGGGGCAGGCGCTGAGCTCTGCTCTCTGGGGACAGCAACAGGACCCGAGGGAATGGCATGGACCAGAGACAGGGGAAGTTCAGTCTGGGGGTTAGGGAAAGGGTCTGCACCAAGAGGGTGGTTGGGCACTGGGACAGGCTCCCTAGGGCAGTGGTTGCAGCACTGAGCCTGCCGGAGTTCAAGAAGTATTTGGACAACACAGTACTTCACAGAGGGAAACAGAGATGACATAAATTGATCTCAGGATTTGGAAATCCTAAATGTAGCCTAAAGTCACATTTGCATCCACTCTTCCCATCCTCATATCCCACACATCTGGGAGCCGGCTTCAGTGTATAACAGTCATGTAGCTGCCAAAACAAATTACCAGCTGAGAAAGTCAATTAAATTGATGCTTAAAAAAAATAATATTTGAAAAATCTACATGGTATTTTTAGCAGTCTTTATTAAGATTTCTTTCAACTATAGTGAGACAAAGAAGAAGGATCTAGTGATGTGAATTTAACCCTCATAGAACTAAAGAGAAACTGAAAGGAGAACTGCCAGAATGAGAAGGAAGCTCACTATGGAGGCTTGTTTCCAGGTTAATGGAATTGTTTAAAATTGTTAAATTGAGGGACAGTTCCTTTGTGTTGGTATTTTGAATTCAGTTCCCAAAGTCACTCAAGCATGCACCAAAGTGGATGTTGCTGCCTTTGTCATCCCTTTTTCATCTGCTCTCTGATGTGGTGCTGGATTCCGATGCAGAAAAAAATGCAAGTGTCTGTTGCCCTCTATCTGCCACTTGTTTTTTTTGCAGAGGAGTAGGTTTTCACATGAAAAAGCTAGGGAATCTCTATTTCAGGGATCTTAACTGCCGAGCCATACAGGCTGGGAGAAATGGACACCAGCTCACTAATTGAGAAAGTCAGCAAGTTTTTGACTTCTTGTCTCCAGGTTATTTTACACAGTAAGGCAATGAAGAGAAAGCATCAAAAAACCTTGATGTTCAGGGAATTACTTTTTTTTTTGGCGTTTAGCATATACTAAATATAGTATTTAGTATATTTTCAGGAGCTTGTCATAAAGCAATTCTTCATTAAAAATGTCTCAAGCAGGTAGAATTTTTAATTGAAAGTTTTATTCCAAAATACGAGTTTGCCAGGCTTTGGTCAGAGCGTTTGCATTTTATCAGGCTACTGATGAAAACTGAACTTCAATTTTCTCTTACCTCTGTTCTTCGTCTCCCCAGCTACACTTCATCTCCCATACTGTGATACTGCTCCTCATGAAAGTTCAAAGCCAGCAAAGACTGCCACATTGCCTTATAAGAAAAAAAAAAAATATATGTATATATTTTTTTGGTTTGGTTTGGTTTTCCGTTTATAATAGGCATTTCCTTCCTTATACGTAAAGTATGGCTTTTCTCATTCTCTTTGAGCCCCACACTTTACCACAGTATGGTCTGCAGGGATGTGGAGAGGACTTTCTCATCTGCTGGGGTGGTAGCTAGGATTGAGTACCTGCTCTGCAGCACAGGCTGTGAGAAAGCAGCATGCTATACCCCCTCCTTATGTGAAACACTGTAATGTACAAGGAAACTTCTGTGGTGCTGATCTCATACTGTGAAAGCTGTCTTACCAAGTAATCAATTGCTAAACTAATGATAAATAAAGCAGTGGTGATAGGAGCACACTCCTTTAAAGTCTCTCACAGGCTGTGCATACCTAACTCCCCTGCACAGCTTCACAGAAGAGGTTTCATCTCTGAAGAATATCTGGCAGGAAGCCTATATCTTTTGTAGCAGAAGCAAATGGGCACAGGGTTTTGCTTGGGTGTCCTTGAGGTAGAAGTGTATGGAAGGTGAATGTACAATACCCAGTGTTTACCTTGAAAATTTATTTTCTTTCATTCTCAGACTCCACACATTTAAGACAGCTGCCAAGTTTATTTTTACTTAAAGAAGGACGACTTACAGTTTTTCCTTAGAGAAGTATCTGCTTGAGTAGTATGCTGGTTGAATCAAATTAAAATTAATACATTATTCAGCACAGGGGTATAAATAAGCTGAAAAAATTGGTGTCTACCAGTTTCATTCATGTCAGCCTGATTTATTTTTTTTTGCAGCATCCATAAGTGGCTGATCTGCTTTTCTGCTTTTATTCACAGTAGCTGATGACCCATACCTTTTCACTGGTTTGACTTTCTGTGTATGTGCTCTGGATGATGGCTAGGAATTTCTGCATCAATTATTTCATTACCAGTGATCAGGGTGACTTGCACTCCTCAAATGACTCCTCAAACAGAGAAGGGTGGGGAATTTGGTCTTAATTACTGTAAGGAATTGGACTTAATGTTGTGAAAACGTGTATTCCTGCAGATTCCTTTTACTTGTCTGTTACAGGACTCAGTCCTTCCTGTGTAGTACTTGTATTGCAGCCCTCTTAACAGGATGCCTTCAGTACAGTAGTGTGGCTTTTTGTTCTGATCATATCTTCTTTACTTGCCCTTCTTCAGCTTGTCTGCATTCTTGAAGACTAAGCAATTTTTCAGTGATTGGAAGATGTTATCTTAATATATTCCCATATTAAAATAACACATTTGGGATTAAACAAATGCATTAAATGATGCAATAATCTTTGCGTCAAATTTGACTATTGAATGACAGTCATTGATACTTAATTATGAAATTCCTTTTATTTTTTTTCACTTTCACTTTGATATTTTATGGTAGGAGGTGGGACAGATATATCAGATGGAAAAACTGCAGCCCTTGGTCCTTTTGAGGAAGGGTGCATGACCAGTAAAGGAGTCTTTAAGGTAGGATTATCTTGCCTGGCTTGATCCTGGTCATGTCTGTGTCTGGGAAAGGTTTGTTTTGTTTTGTTTTGTTTTCTGACATCATTAACATATATCCCTCCCCTCCTCCTGCCCCCCCCCCCCCCCAGTCCCCTTATTCCCTTATTTCGAGGTTGTGCCAATCAGTTTGGCTCCTATTACAAGAAAGCTTTTGATGTCTTGCTTTCCTCCCCACATGCCCTGCATCCTAGATGCCTGGGCTGCATCTCCTCATAGCATGTCTCAGCATCCCCCACACTCCAGAAGCATTCCCTGGCTATAGATCCTGAAAGACTGATCTTTACCACATTTGAAAAGCTGTGTGCAAAACGCAAGAAGTAGGCAGCGTGTCTCTTTTGTTGCACAAATGGATCTTTTAAAAAAATAATAAATAGTAATAATAATGAAAAAGCAACAACCAACCAAACAAAAAAACCTGTATATACTATTTCTAAAGTTTTAACTTATTTTATAAGGGTATGGTTTGATTTGCATATTACAGTTTGGAGGGAATTATACTGAATCTGCAATACTGCCTACCTTGAGGTCAACTATCTATGAGCATCCACAGGGGTAATAAACGGATTAGATTAAGTACATTCATATTAAAATTCAGTTTGTTTTTATGTTTAGTTGTGTCAGTGAAGAAAGAAATGAATGAATCATTCTTTGAGAAGTATTTAAAAACAAACAAACAAACCAACAAATAACCAAAAATGCTCCTAACTCCTTATTTAAGAGTTGGAGAGCTCCAAGCACTTGCCAAAGAGGCCCAAATAAACTAAACAGGTTGAAATGTCAATATCATAAGAATAATTCATGAGTCATCACCTCAGTGAAAAAAATATTTGGTTGTTTATGTGACTGGGGGTTGTGGAACAAAGCTATTATGTTTCTAAAAGGTCAGCAACAATAAAGAAATAGTACATAGAAATACATGTCTAAGAATAGATGAATGAATGAGTAATTATGGATTTGAGATATATTTCTGAACATATTTATGTATGTGAATTTGTAAGTTAACAATATATATGTAAATTTATTGTATGCCTTTTCTTTTGAGTTTTCTGCTAAGAGAAAAAGACAAGGTAACCAGTCATTTTTTCTTCTCTATGAAACTACATTTTAAGTCAATACCACGTTAGACCTCCCGCTATTCAGATCATTATTTCTTAAACTAAGTCTTTTGAGGAGGATGATATTCTGCAATCTTTCTCCCTTTGCTTAAAGTGGATGTTAGTTTCAAAATACTGCAGGTAGCACAATGAATATTCAATGAGAAGTTTGCCTGTGACACCTACATCTCCTGTAGAGGTTTAAGACTGACTTTAAAAGCTGACAGAGGAATGGTATTATGTGCCTGTAAAAGCAATGAGTTTCATTTAAGGAGATATATATTAAGGCTGTCATAGATGGCCTGATTAATGTAGCACCTCAGTGAATTTATTATTTCCCAAGAAGCAGCACCAAGCAATATTTTATGTCAAAAACACATATCAGGATGGATTCTCCTGTTAACGCCTCAGTTTTATGGCTAATCTTCTGATTCTGTCAGCAAAATGGATCTTATTTCTTAGTTGGATTTAAAAAAAAAAAAAAAAAAAGCTTGAATTTTGTATATACATTTGTCTTTATTACGGAATTGCACTGTAACTAAGGGAAATATACCATCTTTTATCAGGAATTAGTGAAGTTTAGATGTGAAGATGGAATCCGACAAACTGTTTTTAATCTGTTTAATCATTAGGATTCTTTGGATGCAAGTAGGTCTGATATTTAGCACATGCCAATTGTATTACCAACCAAGTAATACATGCAGTGCTGTATCAAAGAAAAACAGTGCCAGGTAAGAAAGAAATATTTTGTATGCAATTTAGTAAAAGCTTGATTGAGCACAAGGTGTCAGGGACTCCCTGTACAACAGCTGGAGTTTCTTGAGATGTCCAGAAAATAAATAACTATGTGGTGTGTTTATATTCTTCCTGTTTCCTCTAGATAAAAGATCAGATACACATTGTCAATACAGAGACTAACAGTTTGGTAAGTGAGGAAGAGATTAGTGAGGAAGAGATTAGTGAGCATTTAATCTGCTGAGGAGAGTTAGCTAAATTGCTTTAAACAAAGAATTGTCACGGGCAGAAATGCATCTGAGAACTGCTGATTCCTAAAGTATTTTCTTCCTTGAATCCAAGTTATAAGATCTAATAGATGGGGGATTTGCAGTCTCATGCAATGATACCCTAACAGAAAAAGAATTGGTGTTTGACAAAACATGGTTATTTAAAATGTTAACTGAGTTATTAAAGATGAGAGCTCCCATGTCTTCAGTGAAAGCCAGTGAAAGTGGGTTGCTAAACACACGATGTAACTTGTTGAGTTTTATTAGGTGAAGAACCTAGAGCTATAACAAATGATCTTTCCTCTGGAATCCTCATTTACTGCTTTGCTAAACTGTCTGCATTACTCTGTCAACTGTCATGGCAGAGGAATACTCCATCCAGCTTAGAAAGCAGGAGCAGCTTAATCATGGCAGGATGGAGCGGGAACGTTTTTGGCCAGTAAGCCTGGTTGGATACCCCCATGCTGAGTTCCCTGCCAGTCATTCTGCTCCTTCCTGGATCTCATCCATTGCCATCTACTGCTGTGCTTGCAGAAGGGTGGGGAGCAGAAAATCAGTGTGATTTTTCAAACCTTTCTTTTTGACTATGGTGCTTATGAAGAGTAAGGGCGATTTCTTCTGGTTTGCTCAGAACCTTCAAATCTAAAAGCGTGTTGATCTTTTTATCATATGATAAAGCATCAGAAGATAACTTATTAGAATGGAACTGCTTGTGTAACCTTAGCTATAACTATAAATATAGTCAACGTGTGTATCTCTGGGGAGTGTGAGCCGCTTCCAGTATGCCCTTAGTAGCAATTCTGTGAAATTAAAGTTGTTTGTTCATTGTGCCTTTGAGAGTATGATGAACTGTTGGTATGCTGTGTAGCAAAAAGACTTTCTGTTTTCTGTCATTGCCCTCCAGACTGGTGTGCATCTGTATGGTGGCTTGCTACTGCCAGTGTTCCAGTCTGAAAAATAAAAAGGCAGAGATTTCATTTAATGGTGCAAATATAGGTGGATAATGGGAAGGAGGATGGGCTGAGTGTTTCTGGGTTGCTTTTTTTAAAAAAAAAAAAAAAATATTTTTTTATGTTTATGGCATAATTTGATAAATAATACCTGTGAATACAATTCTGTTTATTTCTATAACCTTGAACCGTAGTCTTTTTTTCCTTTTTATATATACAATATCCCTGGCACAGCACTCCCTTCTGACTCGTAGAAAAGTGCTTATAAAAATTATTTCTTTCCTGTATTTTGTATTGTCCCTTTTTCCTTCTAGGAGAAAGGTAAATTAAGACTACTAGTTTCCTCAGTATTTTATTTTATTTTATTTTATTTCTTTTACAAAAGTTTTAAGGAACAAACAGCAGGACACTTACTGCCTACTAGCTCAGGATGAGAGAGATTACTCAGAGTATCTCATAGATATTCTTTGGAAATATTAAGATAACAAATGTTTTCTACCAATAACAAACAAAAGAGAAGAAATTAAAGGAAATGTGCTCCCAGGGAACAGTTTCTGTGTTTGAAAGAAGTGAGGGTAATTTAGAAACACTGGAATGAAAGTGGCATGTGTGATTTTTTTTTTTCTTTTTTTTTTTTTTTTTTCCCCTCCAACTTAACTCTGCTCTTTGTGTTTTCTTCTTGCTTACTTGCTTACTCAAGGAAATCCCAGAAGAGATAAAGCAATTGGCTTCCAAACTCTCTTCACTCCAAATCCATCTTTCTTCTTGCATGATAATTATCCAGGCTTTTGTGCCTTAAAAGTACTCGTAGATCTAGAGTCTAGAAAATTGACTATATCTTGTCTTGAATTTGACTATGTCTTGAAAATATTGCTACCATGTACAGACTCTAACACTGAAGTTGTCAAAACCTGAAAACTTTATTTGCTTCAGGATGTAAGAAGAAACATGTTCCAGTCATGAGAACAGACAAGAATACACTTCTATTAAGGTCATGAGGCAAGCATCCTAGTTAAACTATCTTTTTTGGGGAAACACTGAGTTAATTAAATGCCATCAGGAACAGAGCTTAACGATGTAGCGGCATATATGCTTAGGTTATATGTATAAGAGTCTAAGAATAATATCGGTGGTTTTCATACCCATAGATCTGTATGATAACTTAATGATTATACAAAGACATGTTGTTTTTACTTCTCCTCTACATTCTTTAATATTATACTTTCTCATTCTTTGTCATTTATTCATATAAGTATTTCATAGGCATAAATTAAGAAATATAACAGTTTCAAGAAGCACACCTAATTATTGTTCAGGAATTGAAATAAATAATGACATCATTTCAGAAGTATGTGGGAGGAACAAAAATCAAATATTGCCAATTATTGCTGGATCAGATGAAGAGAAATTGATCATTCTAACCATTATTATATAAACGAACAAGCCACCATCAGTGTTAGAATTTAGTGAGCTTATCAGAATGAAAGAAAGCAAAGTACATGATTAGAAAAATTAAATATTTTCAGTCTGCATGTGTTAAAAATAATTTTTTTCCTCCTCTAACATGCTATGAAATCATACTAGAAACGTTTAAATCTCTAGAGTAAACTCATTTAACTTCAGCAAAAACATAACCGTATTGGTTTTGGTGATATGAAATGTTTTAAAAATAAAAAAAAATGTTTGCAGTTTTCTTGAAAGCTTCATTAGCAAACTCACACATTTTGTCTGTATGTGAAGGTTATCACCAGTGTAAGCAATATTTAAAAAAAAAAATAAAATCTCTTTTTGGAGAGATCAGTCCTGCAACAGTTCTAGCAAAACATTATCTTTAGAGGTACATTTTCTATGTTTATTCTTCCATTAAAGCATTCAAGCAGGTTGCAGTGTGCTTATATAAATGCATGTAACGTCATGTGCTCTCTCACTGTCAATGTCCTGCTTTTCTTCATGTGGTGTCATTGGCAGCTGTAGTGAAGAACTTCTTCTTGCTTTTGGACTATAGTTATATGGCCACAGAAGAGAATGAGAAGAGTGAGCACTCCCTGTTTTTAAAAGTTTTAAAAGCCTTTCAGTGATGTGTAACACACTTGGTAAAATACGTGGTGCAGGGGATCAAGCAGGCTATTTTCTAGCCAACAACCAATTCTCATCTCTGCAGTCTTGTCAGCTGTTGTTTGGTACCCTGTGTCCTGTGGTTTGCAGTGCAGATTGCTTTCTGCACACGTTTTCTGTATCACTGTGTGCATGCAGGTAGCAGTGAGGTTACATTCCAACTCAAATTTAACTTCAGACTGGGAGCTTGAGAAGTAGAGACTGCCTCCCAACCAAGTAATGACCAATATTATTGATCTTTGTTCTAACACGTGAAGGCACGGAAACCAAGTATATTTATGGGGACTATCTGAGAATAAAACTCATCCAGCATGGTAAGTTATATGAAACTTAGTTGCTATCAGCATGTGAATTAATGGTGCTACTAGCAAAAGAAGGAATTGCTTACATTAATGTACTTTTTTCCTTTCTTCTTCTAATAAACAGCTTACATTTTTTAATATTAAGAAATAATAATGTGGCATCTTTGTCAGATTATAGTCATATAATACTGTATTCTCATCACCATCTCTTGGTACTTTGACTTGCTTTGTGCACAGATAATTACTTAGCATTAAAATTAGAAGTATGAATGGCATTAGGTGCTATAGGAACAAAGATGTTAATGGTCAGTGAAGAAAGGAGATATATTTGACATATTAGATTTTTATTTTTAGGAACTGGAAGAACACATTTTGATAAATGTGTACTGACCTAGATCAGAAACTAAAACCAACACTGAGCATGGGAGCTGTAGGCTTACTGACATCTGAGAGGAACTTTGACTTTAGTTTTTGATATGCCTGGACTAAATTTTGATACCTGCAAGTAGATGAATAGTTCCATCTTTATGCTGTCATATATTGGTATTGATAAATTGAAGATGCTATATCCAGTAGGCCTAGGAATACTTGCAACTTTACAAGGAGAATTTGATACTCAAAGTGAAGTGTCTCATTTATTCAGTAGAATCTCTCTCTCTCTCTCTCTCTTTTTTTTTTTTTTTTTCCCATTCACATCTGTCCGGATGTGACTGCCAGTGACCTCTGTAGCGTGATGCTGACTCTGGGAGAAATACCCTGTTTGTAGCTTAATAAGAAGGAATGGTGAAAAGGTACCAAATGTAAAAAGATGTCATATTTCTCTAAATTACAGTAATTTCCTGGGTAAGTGCTAAATGAAGAGAAGGGAATAAAAATCATAAGTAAGAAAGGATAACTTTTTAATTAATAGGTCATTTTTGAAAGGTTCTGAGGTTTTGTCTTGTTTTGCAGTATTTATCTGAAGTAGCAATTAAAATAGTTTTTGGTGGTGAGAAACAAAAATAAAAACTAAAGCACTTTCCCCCTTCCTCCCTTTTCTGAGGCTCAACTTGAGGTCTCTTCCAACCTAGAAATTCTGTGAACTTCACTCCTTCATCCCCAGCTCTTCCACCTCCTCCACCACCAAGCAGTATAGAGATGTGGAATGAAGGCTATGGTCAGTCCCTCACAGCACTGCTCTGTCGTTCCTTCCTCTTCGTACTTGCCCCTGTTCTACAAGGAGGTTTTCTATGCGCTGCAGTGTGGACACCTGCTCCACCCTGATCTCCACAGGCTGCAGAGGAACCTCTGCTCTGGTGCCAGGAGCACCTCATTCCCCTCTTCCTCTCCTCTTGCTGTCTGTGCAGGGCCGCTCCTCACACCGCTCCCCTCACCGCCGCCTGCCCTGCGGTGTTTGCCCTCCCTTCCCCAGGCTGCCCCCGAGGCGAGGCGCCGCCATCTTGGTGCCCTGCTGTGGGGCCGTTGGGGCCGGCATGGGGCAGCCCCGGCATTGCCTCATGCAGCAGCCCTGTAACGCCCCACTGCCAGCACCTGGGCACCTGCACCCATGCTCATAAATAGGAATTTCTATTCTTATATAAGAAATGAAGAAAAAGAAAAATAAATCACTGTCAGTCTGGAAAATTTGCTGTTTTCACTCAAACTACCTCATTAAATGATGCTACCAAGGAATCAACAGAGAAAGATAGCTAAAAGTGTTTTTTTTTTTTTTTTTTTTTTTTTTTCAGATCCCTTGTAATTAGCGAGGAAAATTAACATTTTGCCTGCAGGAAATATTTCTACAGCTGATTATTACTTTGAGTGAAGAACAAACAAACAGAAGTAGGAATATTATATTTTCAGTGCATGACGTATAAAAAGCTGAACAGAAAAATATGAGTTTTGTGGATAATTTCGCTGTGGAAGTGAGAAAATCAGCAAAACTACTTCAAGCAAAAGTTTTTTTGTGATAAGCGGAAATAAAGACAGATAGGAATTAAGTAGGGGAGGGAAGCATGCCAAAGTTGAGAGTGTATTCATCCCATCTCATTCAAATGCTTGACCTGCTCTCCAGCCAGGCAGGTGCATGCAGATATCCAGCACAGATGCTCATTTTCATCGAATGGATCACCAAAACTAGAATTTAATATTGGCTTTGGAGACAGAATTTCTTTTAAAATAAATAAATAAAAAAAAGGCAATTAAAAATAAGATGATTTTTTTTTCCTTCTTTTTTTCTCTCTCTCTAATATACTGATGTTAGTGTCCTGTTGGTGCCTAGACAGCCTGAGTCAGAGGTGAAGAGGAAAAGAGTGAGGATTTAGATAATTCATTTGGCTGACAAACAAAATAACAAAAACTGAACAGTGCTGAAATGGTGAAATGGTATGAAATAAGAATACAGCTATTTTGCTTCTGGAATTTTTTTACTTGAACTCATAACCACTAGACAAAAGAAAAAATAACCATACAAAAATAACTATACAACAACAGTGCAGCTTTGATGACCATCCTCAGATGGATAAAGTAAATCTGGCCTTAAGACTCCCAGAACCAGATCAAACAAGTTACAAATAAAAAAGCAAGTTCTAATTTTAAATAGTTAATCTTGTTTAAATTAGATTTGCATAAATCTTTTAGTGGCAGCTGTATTTTGGAACAGGACCATCAGTCCTGTTCAAAATTTCACAGTTTTACAGATAGACATTCTCATAACCAAGCTAGTTAGGATTATTACTGTTGGATTCCTCAGTTGCTTAAAGATCCAGTATTAAGATACCTGATCAGTAGGCAAAAGGTTTTAAGAAGCTGATCATGTAAGTACTGTGTGTTAATTAAGTGAAGAAACCCAGTGCTTTCAGATTGTGGTATTTGGAGAAAAATGCCAGTGTGATCCAAAACTTAATGGCAACTAAAGGGGACTAAAAAGAAAGGAGACTTTACTTGACAGTTATCTATGAAAGTACAAAATCACTGAAAGGTTTTTTTGTTTTTTTTTTTTTTGATTCTATAGACATATTTTATCTAACAAGTGAAAACAATAACTTCTACTAATGCTTATTTTTATTCCATTTTATCACTATTTTGAAGAAGTAATGTCATAGAATTTATAGTAGTAATTGTCTTCTGTATAACGTTTGTCAGCAAACTTCAAGAAAACATTCAGGACTTCTCCTAAACATTAATAATTTTGTTTTCAGAAGAGAGGAAAAGCCCAAGGCTGCAGACAAGCAATCACTGGAACTCTGACTGTGATACCGCATGAGATGAAGAGGAGGTTCTCCTCTTGTTTTCTATTATCTCAAAGTTTTACTTAGAATCAGCAAGCTTTGAGAAAGCTGCTAATAATGTTGATGTTTGAGAGGAGCTCACAAGAATGTGCATTAGTAGCTTGTTTGTCATAGCAGCTTGACCAGGGGTGTCACAGTTCTGATCGAAATGGAGGCTCTGTCCCTAGCAGCTGTTTCGTGTACTGTCTGCTGATTACCATTATGAATGCCAAAGCCTCCATCCCTCACAGCACTCTAAGTATATTCCCACTTGAGCCACGTAAGAAAGGACCATGCATGCCAGTTTCTTGCTACTTCCAAATTCTTTTCCATTGTTTACTATTTTCTAATGTTTAAATTCTCACCCATATATTATAAAACCTACTATAAAACTACGGGATCTATCAAACAAATATCAGTTTTCACTTCTACTTGTATTTCTGTCCTTGTTTTGGTTTCAAATAAGTAGAGACAGTGTCTTCAGTCTTAACATAAAATGCACCAAAGCAATCATTTTCAAAGGATTTTTTTTCTTCAACTTGTTCTGCTTATCAACTTTTTCCTAAAAAGTCTTATCTAACTCACATGGTTGTATTTTCCATGCAGGAGATTAGATTGTGGGAGAACTCATGACTTTCTACAACCTTTTGGTAAATATGACAATCTGTTTGATAAACACATGAAAGAAATCATATTGTTGAGTATTAGTATAGTTATGTCTCAGTGCTTTAGGTTCATTTTTTGTTTTGTTTTAATGTACAATATATTTTTTATGTATAAAAGTTCCTGCATGTAGATGTCAAAGGGAAACAGAAGTTGAAAGAATTGTTTATTATTATTTATTATTCCAAATAAATAGCAGAAATTGACTTGCATATAATTGGTGTTGAACAGCTAGAGAAAAATTCCTGGAGCAAAAGAACATAAAATCAGAAAGCTAATTACAGGATGCAGGGATTAAATTAGACAATTTGGTTATTCAGGATTACTGAAATATTCCTTGGCTTTCTAGGCAGGTGTGTACGCCCTAAAAGAAGGAACATAAAAATCAGTGTCAAAGAGTATAAGAGGTATACTGCTGAAACTCGGCTGGTGCAAAACCAAGAACTGCAGCTGAACAGGTTTTTGAACCTGCACCCATTTTGTCTGTGTGTTTTGTCTGTTTTACCGTGTTTCCTCAGGGCTGTAGCTTGTGTATTTTATGCCAGACTTGGTACCACTTAAGTTGCACTAGAGCACTTGCTCCTGTCCGTAGGAGCTGCAGAAAAGCATGAGACACCTAATCTATACTCTTCCTGAGCTAAAAAAAAAAAGAGAGAAATCTTGGTTATTTGCTCTTCTGTTTGTGCAGGCACGCACACTAATTTATCTAGAGAACTCCAAATGGGTATTCAAATTGAAATACTAAAAATAGTAGGTGATAATATCCATGTTGGCAGGTGTCATTCAGTAAACAATGCTTTGAAATTGCCTTAAAATTCAAATTTTTTGGAACTATTGAGGAAAGAAATCAGTCTGATTTTAGACTTTCCTCTGGGAATCAACATATAAAATGTGCTGCTAGGAGAAGATGGTATAAGCCTTCATCAGCAGAAAAGGTGACCTTTTATGATCCTTTTTACTGGTTTGCTGCCAGGTTCATTACTGCTGCTCAATAGCACAGGATGATTTTTCTTCAGACAGCTGCTGTAGTAAACTATAGAATACTGTTTTTAGGGAAAATTCTGCTTATAACAAATAGAGAAATGATGACTGTTTTGCTAATAACTTTTATTAAATATTCTGAAACTAATACACAGCCAGTGCAAAACTATCCAGCTTTTTCTACTGCTCTAGTTTTCAATGTAGTATTAAAACCCATCCATGTCTACTCTGTCCATTTGTAGGATTCATTCAATTAACCACTCAGGGCCAATGTTTCTCTATCTTTTTTCTTGTTTTTCATTAAAATTGGTATTTGCATTTTTCTTTGGTATTTGTTAATATGAGTAAAGCTACAAGGAAGATTAGCATGTTGTCCAATCAAACCTATTAACTTTAAAAACAGATATTTTGTTTTCAAAAGCTCAGTGAAAAAGGAAATCTTACTGCGGACAGCTGATTGCAATACACAGTTTGCAATATTACTTGTTTTGTATTTCCTCTGTGAGAACTGATGACTGTCTCACAAAGGTTATTCAGAAAGCAGAAAATTAAGAAAGACAATAAGAATAATTAAGGCCCTGGAAAACTTCCCCAATGAACTAAAACTTAAAATGTTTGCCTATTTTAGGAAACCAATAAGTGTTTAAAACATGATTAATGTCTGTGTAGCCCTCTAACCAGCTTTAATGCCACAAGGGTCTCAGTTCATTGGTCTTTAATTAACATCTCTTCAGGCCCAGACCAGAACCTTGGGAAAGTGAAACTAAACTGCTTTCATTACTCTGTGAGCTATTTCTTACTTGCAAAGGCAGACTTAAATGGCTTAGCAAAGCGATGAGAGAACACAAAGTGGGAAGATGAATTAGATGGGGTGTAATACACAATTTTCCTAAGAGTCATGGCTTTGAGTTTCCCCTCTCTGGCTTGATGAAGCAACTGCTGGAACATGTTGGTTTCTTTTTCCTGTGCTGTTAATATCCCCTTCATGCTCAGCATTTCTCGGCCCAGAAGCGGCGCTTATACCTTTTCGAGCTGGGTGATGGAGCCTCAGCCCAACCATGCCTGACACTTCATTGCCAGCTGCCTGCCAGCCACCACAGCCATCTCCTTCCTTACCTCTTGAAGCTCTTCTAACAGCTTTAATTCTTCAGTGACTTTGGTTATTGCAGAGTACATCACCGTACAGGATCACAGAAACACCTTCATGCCCAAGAAAGGTTGTAAAATGCAGTCTTGTGGTATTTAAAGACAGGGTTTTACACTTGAACCCTGTAAGTCATTTCAGACATTAGGGTGGCTGCATACATGAGACATAGTTGAACCTAGCTGTTCTGCCCACTGCTACTGCATTTCCACTTTTTTTCAGGTGTGTTTTTAGCACAATATAAAACTGAATTAAATTTAAGTTTGTCTTGACCATTAATATCATTTATCCAGCTCTATTTTTGTCTACCAGCTACCAACGGAATACACAGCTTTTTGCATTTCTGTGGGCTTGCAATCCTTTTGTTTTATACTTATGGCCCAAATGTGTATATTGTTTGAGACCCCTAATGTGTTGAATTTCAGATCCCTACATTTGTTAAAGGTATATGTCTTGGAATTGAAAGGAAGCAAATGGCAATGAATAAGAAGAAATATGGGTAATTAGGGTTCAATTGAATAAAAAAAAAATAGTAATATTATTTTTAAAAATATATATATAAATAAGAGACATTGATGGAATTACTAAGTATAACAAATTTTGGAATAGTTGTTAAGCCCAATGTTTCACATGTTAAACTAAACTCTACAGGTGGCCTGTGTTATCCAGATTTGCTTACATCTAAAGTCTTATTTTTTCATTTTGAATATTTTGTACTGGCTATTAATTCAGTATTCTGTCACCAATAATAGTTCAATGTGTGAAACCTTAGGCTTAACAGCTCTTCCCAAACCAGTCTGTTACTCATTCTAGTATCAATCCATTTGATACAATCTTAAGAAGTTCTTGAATTCAACTGCATCCTGTCTGGATGGCAGTTTCCTAGATGTCCTGTGTGCTTTGGCAGTTCCTAAGGAACCTTCGTTTGTCAGCTATTTGTTCTCTCGGACTGTTGTAAGGATGCACTCAAATATTAAACGTAAGGCTTGCTTGTTTCCAATAAGATAGTACTAGCATGTTCTTCTCACACTCACTGCCTCCCTCCCCAGGCAGAGTTGCACATCAATTGAGATTGCTCCAGATAGTGCACTGAGTCACATAGAGGGGTTCAAATCTAGTCATGTGTATCCCCACCCCCCGCCATACATCTTGTAGGTTTTTTCCTCTAGTTTTATTGGCTGCTATTGAGGAGACTTGAAGAAGCAGAAGAAGGAAACATCTCTTTTGTATGCAGTTTTCAGGTGTACATCAAGCAGTGCACTTGGGGGAATTTCTTCTCTGTTGAAAACGGGATCTAACAGAAAATCACAACCATTAAAGCAGAGATTTATTTTTCCAGCTACTCCACTTGTGGTAACTTAAATGAGATTTCTTGAGAAAGAAGCAGTTTACAGTGAATACTCTCAGGAACAAGCAGAGTGTCAGTGCAGGTTTGGCAGGTTAATTCTTTCTGTGCGTCTCCTGTACCCAGCGGGTTCTAGTTTAATACAGTACCTTTGTTCAGCCTAACATTTAAATGTGTTTAGGTGATTTGCTAAACAGTAAGTGCAGAATTAGAGTGCATTTTTTTTTTTTTTTGTTTGTTCATTTTGGCTGATAATAGCAGCCATTGACTTGTGAAAGGTCTCATTGCCTTGGACTCTGTGAGCGTTACTGACATGTTCTCCAATGGATTTTTTATCCTGATGTAGGAAGAAAAAAGTCAGCTCACTGAAAAAGGTTAGAGCAGGGAAGGTGGAAAATTTCCCAAATATGGACCAATAACAGTGTCAATAAAAAGGTGCTGATGTTAAGACTATGGAAGAGCAGACACTCAAACAGGCCAGAAGAATATGAAGAAGCTCCTGAGGTTCTTCTGTTCTTTACAACACTCTTGCAAGTTTAAAATTTAGCAATACACACCTCTCTTGGAGAAGGTAATTCACGATTCAGGAGATTTGAAGGTTGCAAAGGGTTTTTCTGTAACAATGGGCATAACATAAATCCATTGCTAAGGAAATCTAAGAATTTAGGATTTGTTGTGTCTGGAGCTGTTTGTCACCTCATGCCTAAGAACAACTATTCAAAAGTGCTGTGTGCATATGTCTCGTGCAGCTACACTGCTCTCCCAAGAGTTAATCTCTGCAGTTAAACCAAGTTAAAAAGCATGAGGAGCTGCCACATCTTCCATGCACTGAACTCCTGAGCTGTAGGGTTCAGCTTTCAGAAAGAGGGACCTTGGCAGAATGAATGCCCTGAAGTCAGGGTGTGGACTGACTGAGCAATTGGATCAATGTGGCATGTGTGTGAGGTAGGTGTGAGGTAGATGAGCATGTGTAAAGTGCTTCTTAGAAACAGGTGCTTGACTAAGATGGTTTCTGCATTGGGCTTTTAACATTTTTTTCAGTGGTCTTGTGTCCTCATGTCACATCTGCTATTCTTGTGGCTCGTAACAGTGTGAGATAGCATGAGAGTGCCCTTTGGAGCGTCTCTGAACTGTTTATTATTAATCAGCTGGAGTGGTTGCTTTGAATGTCATAAAACAACTCTCCAACTTTAACCTGGGGGTGAGTGTGTTGCCTTGAAGAGTTCTCATCTTCTCTGGCCTGTAAATTAGTAGAGGGGGATTGAAATGGTGATTTGATGTTGTGTGTCTCTATTTGTGTTTTGATGTGGAAATATGGAGTGCTTCTTATTAGTAAGTTTCTGGATTAGTATTTGCTCGCATTTTTGCTCTTCTTGAGCATTGGCTAAATCTCAGCTCTCAATCTCACTTGAACAAGTGAACAGCAATAAAAATACACTGACTTTTCTAGATTTGCAGGAAATACTTTTCAATATTACAACCTTGCTCTAGCTCAGGGTAGTTTTGCAGGGGCAGTCTTTTTCTGTCATTTGATTCATATGTAAATTGACACACAGTTTTCTGTAAAATACCAAATAATCACTTAACTCTGTACCTGAACTGTTATTCTTAGAGAACAATTACTGTTTACTGAACTATCCTGGACATACTACAAACTCTTTCTCATTTTTTTTCTTTCTATTAAATATGTCCCTTTGGTCTATATTTGCAATAAGATGCATTCAAAACAGTTGAGGTCACAATTAGTTTCAAGGAATTTTACTTTTTTTTTTTTGTCTTTTTTTTTTTCTCCTGACCACTTTATTGTCCTTTCCTTCTATTGACCATTGAGCCCTGTGAATGTTAAAAGGTTGTTCTCCAAAAAATAAACCTTCTACAATTAAAAAAGATTCCAGATAGGCTGTCTCTAGTTTACTATTATCTGCCTTCAAAGAGGTAGTGCTTTTCTTCCCTCTGCTTTCCCTGAGCTGTGCGGATTTGAACATCAACAGATACTGCGGGATGCAGTTCAGAATACACTATAGCATCCTATCACATGGCAAGAGGGCATGAACTCCAGATTTCAATGCCGTAACTAACTGGGCCATTCTGCATTTGATGAAAAATGGGTATTTACGTACTATGATGATTTTATTGGCACAATGCTTGCAGTTCTAGGTTTCAGATGTTTCCAGGGCAGCTGAGCACGGTTGTGAGGATCTGAATTTTTAGGTTAGAGAGTAGTCTCTCAGTAGACACTTAGTGTGTCTGCATTCGTATGGATCCTAGCCCTGTGTGCAGCTTCCAGAAGGGCCTGATGTCACTCTCAAATCTTTACCTGTCTGTATCACTAAGTTCATAAATTCTTTTCATGGTTTTGTTCTATTTGTACAGCTCCATTCTAGTTTCAATGGGAGACAAGAAATTAAATCCCTTGGTTTCACAGAACTTACAATTTAAGAAGTGCTACAAACTTCAGTGGGTTAAGCTGAGCTTTGAAGTTAAATCTGTTACCAGTGATTTGTGGCTGAGAGAGTGTGGTGTAAATGCCTGAAGTAACTAGGAAAATAAAACTAACATTCACTTTTTTAAGGAAAAGGTACAGCATTGAAGAGGCTTTCAGGGTAGGGCATAACTGCATTATCTGAGCGTTCCCTAGGCTCCCAACCTTTGATGCTATCGCGCTGGGGAAACTTGGTGTGCTAGCTCTAAGGCACAGCACGGAGTATAGAGTGGAGTGGAGATACCACGGCTAGGCTCTGTAATCAGGTGGGGCCTCGATTGTTCTTGTGCACAAAGCTGCACTTTTTGCCACCCTAAGCCAAAGACCTGTCATGTTTTAACAAATGCTGTACCCTAGAGTACTTTTTGCTCATTATAATATCATTATAATACCAAAACACATCTCCATCCCAAAAGCTACCCGCCTCCAAGGTGCGACCACCCCTCACTGAGCATGCGCTCTGAATTCCTCGGAGCCTATTACTTTAAACGGAGACGGGAAAACTTTACACCAATCATAACTAAGATATGCTTGACTAGAGACACTCAAGCTCCACCTAAAAGATAGAAAATAATATAAATTGGCCCAAGAGAAAGGGGATGTTAGGGAAGATACCACCGTCAGGGGAGATACCATCCCGAGGACAACATCCTTAGGACCTCCTGACTCCTGGGATCAGTCGACGGGCTGAGCCTCTCTTCCCCCCCCATTGGGACGCCTTTGGGTGAGATCTGAATACTTGCTTATAAATCTCTATAGAGTCTTTGATCCTTTTAACGCGTTTATTTCTAGGCTGCACACCTGTGACACCTGTAAACACCTGTAACATCTATAACATCTATAACATCTATAACACCTGTAACATCTGTAACACCTACAAAACCTATAACACCTGTGTATTTTATGCATACTAGCTTGCTTTTGCAGACAGTCACTATCGCTGGCAATCCAAAAGAACCTGATTATCTGTTGCTGTAATAAACCATACTTGATTGCATTGTGATAACTCTCATTAAGTGCAAAGAGGGTGAGGGTGGTTATCCGTGATAGTTCAGTGTTCTGAATCTAACCAGACCCCTAGGCGGTTAATGCATTTTTGGTGAATGTCCGAACGGACCCCCAGATGGTTAATGCGTTTTTGGTGAATGTCTGAACAGACCCCCAGACGGTTAATGTGTTTTTGGTGAATGTCTGAACGGACCCCCAGGCCGTTAATGCGTTGATGGTGAATGTCTGACTGGACCCCCAGACAGTTAATGTGTTTTTGGTGAATGTCCGACTGGTTCAGTACCCTGAATCTGACCAGGCCTGTAACGGTTAATCAGCTACACCCCTTAACGCGACAGAGAGTGAGATCTGTGTGTATGTCTGGCTATGTTAACTTCTTTACTAACTGCATCATCTCAAGAATTTAACTGAAGGAAATTGTTTCTGTGGCTTAAAAAGTATAAAGGTTTATATAATTGCTACATACTTTCTCAACTGTATATCTTAGATTTATAAACAGTTAAAAATCAGGTATGGTAGGCAAGAATCACAGTGCAGTATGTGATATACAAAAAGAATGTTTTTTTTTTTTTTCTTTTTAGTTTGTATAGAAAACTGAAATTGAATGTTATATAAACAAATTCTAATTTGGAAGGTATAAAGTTATCAGCACCTTTGTACTATGGTGATATATTTAGTATATTTTCATCTCAAGAGTATATATTACTGGATTCAATTTTATCCTTAAATACAACCTATTTGAATCGTGCAAATAATTCTTTGGAACAGCAGTGTAAGTTTTTTATATACTATTTTCCATTGTTCTATAGGACTGTTTTGGTAAGATAGAACTTGTAAACTACAGTATAACTTTGCTCTGATTAGGTCAATTATTTTATATTCTGTGTGATTTATTTGTAATTACTCATATTCAGAAGAAATTGATGAATAATGTTCTGGGGTAGAGAATTTAGTGAAAAAGTGCAGTCTTTCACACCAATGTTCCCAACTTTCATTGTTTATAAGTAAGAAAATTATAATTGGCAAAGTTTATTGGAAGACAGATATATCCTTTCTGTATTCTTAAGATAGTTGAAGGCAACTAGTTCTTAAGCGGATGAATGGATGTATTCATCCTAATCTAAGGTATTTAATCAATCATACTGAGCCATAAAAAGGAGAGGCAGCCTGTTCACAAGTTATCTACATGGCAGAACTCCTTGGAAAGACAGGGAAAACCTAAAAGATGAACTATTTTGAAATGCAGTACTTCAGCAGAATGAGTGTCTACAGGCACCACTATGAAGACAAATGGTCAAAATTGTCATTCCTCCTTAAAATACTTGTGAAACAGTCTTCACAAGACTTCAGGGAGTTAAAGTACCTGGGTAATTCAAATGGTCTATTAGATATAAAAGCAGGCAGTACAGTATAGAATCACAGAGTAATATAAGCTGGAAAGGACCTTCAGAGTCTCTAATTTAACCAATGGCTCGAAGTAAGCCATTTGAATCAAGTCAATTGGTCTTGTCCAGTCGAGCTTTTTCATAGTGTCCCTGGGCAAGCTCTGCAGGTTTCATGTAGCATCCTCATGGTGAAAAAGATTCTTGTCAGAATTTCCAGTGTTCCAGTTTGTGCCCATTGCCTCCCTGCTTCCCACTGAACACCTCTGATAGGGTTGTGGATCCACTTTCACAGTATCCTCCAATGGTAGGGAGTTATAGGGAGCAATCAGCTCTTCCCTGATCCTCTTCTGTTTTTGAGGCTGGATAAATTCAGTTTTCTGAGCTTCTCTTTGTACACTGTGTGCTGTGGTGCTTGGAGCTGAATGTGCTCTGGTCTCTCAGTGTCTTTTGCTTATTGGGTAAAGTCTCAAGATAAATAGAAGACTGCAGGTGTGGCCTCACAAGGGCCAGGCAGAAAGGGAGCATCACTGCCCCAGACCTGCTGTCTACACTCTTGCTAATACAACCCAGGGTGTGATTGACCTGCCTTGTTGCAAAGGGACATCACTGGTTTCTGTTCAGCCTGTTGTTTACTGGCATCCCCTCGTCTTATTCTTTTTCTGAAAAGCTGCTTTCTGATGAGATGTCTAATTTATTTTTATTTATTTATTTATTAAATATTTTAATATTATTTCTGTGGACTAATTTGCACTGCTACTTTTATCTGCTTAGAAAATATTGTCTCTGCCCAGGTTATGAGTTGACATTTTGGGAGGATTATTTACATTGATACTTAATGTGGGATATAGAGTCTTAGGCTGAAGTGCAAGTTACTTATATGTAACTACGGTTTTGATTGACATGCCCATAATTAAGCATTAAAATGTTTCACTAGTTGATATATATGACAGCAGTTGATATGGTAGGCAAGGTAAGAAAACGTCATGTTATACCAATTCAATTTTCTTTTGAGGAGACTTAGCTAAGCAGCATGTACAGGTCTCCTAGTTAAATCTAATCATATCCCTCGTTTTATAGTGTTCCAAGCAGTGGAGCATGCACACTACTAATGCAAAATCTTGAGACAGAAAAAGAATAGAATAGGAATTATTCTAAGTTAGCATAGATTGTTTTCTTTGAAACAACTTCTGTTTATGAAAAATTAATAATTTGAGAGCATAGCAGCCCAGCATGCTAGGAGCTAATTTAACTGATGACTGCAGCTCAGCTTCTGACATGCTGGTTTGCAGGGTATGAAAACTGCAGTTAGCTCTGATTTTGCAATTGATGACATACATTGAGTGAGTCAGGAGAGTTCTCTCTCATACTTTACAAAAATAAAAATGATGGAAGAAAGTGACAGCTTTATGCTCAAAGCTGTTAAAGTTCTTGGCACTTCGCTCTCATGAGACTGTAATCTTAAGATGTTGCATACTATTAGTGGCAGTGGCCATTAAATATGCACAGAAGGACAAATAACACGAAAAAAAGGCTATATAAAAAAGAAACTATTTCAGCACTGCAAGTTCATAGCTAGGAAAGAGGTTGTGATTGAACTGACAATGAAATGAAAGACTGAGTTCTCTTCAACTGAAATGTACAGGGCAGAGGACAGAAGCAAGTTAATAATCACAGAAGGTAAGGCTGTGTGACCTCAAGATGTCATTGAGTCCCACTCGATCCTCCAAGGCAGGGTCAAATACACAGACCCCTTCTTTTATCTATTTTGTTCTAAAAATTGCCAGTAATGGAGATTCAACAAACCTGTGGTTAATTTTAATTCTAGATTTTTTTTCAGATAACATCTAACACGAAAATTCCTTCATGCAGTTTAACTTGATTACTTCTTGTCCTATCTTGAGTGAATGTGGAGAACATACACTTTTTTTTTTTTTTTTTTTTAAGGAAGCTTTTAGCACATATTTAGGACAGTTATACTTTTCCCCAGTCTTCAAATAAATCTCCTTTTATTGCCCACACATCTTTTTCTGTAGATCTGCTATTTGGTGGCTAAGTGCTTGTATTTGCACAGCAGATTATTCTTGCCTAATAACAATTTTCTCTTCCTCTTAACCAAATTACATCCTACATAATTCAGGGTATTGCTTCAATTAGTCGAGCATTTTTTTAAATCACATCCTTCCTGGCAGCACTGAAAGCACTTTACACACCTTTCCCCTACCTCCTATATTCAAATTGCCTTCAAATTCAAGAAAGGTCCTTTGTTATCTAACTCATTAATGAAAGTACTGAGAAGTATTGAATCCAGGATAAACACTTGACTGATCTTATTCAACACATTTTTTGTTTGTTTGTTTGCTTTATTTTTACTGTGAACCTATGCTAACTGCTTTAGTGTTTTTTACCACATATGAACCCATTAAAACTTTAATCTACAGTGGTTTAGTCAACATGCTTCTCAGAAGAATGCCATTCACAAGAATGCCAAAAGCATTGAAATAACAGTGAAATTGCATAGTGTCAACATACTTTTTAGTTCTAAGTGCTGTTTATAAAGTGCAACAGGAAAATAAAAAAATGACTCACCTTTCACTCTAGTTGTTCACCAACAGTCATTTGGGATACCCCAGGATCTTTCTGGATGCTGAAGAATGAAAGAAAAAGAAAAGATTTTTACTGCTCTCACTTTTCCTTTCAAAGCACTTCATTCTGTGCTGTGATCATTAAGGAAGGATTTAGTAGCTTGTTTTATCGTTTTCCTTTTTTTTTATATGTTGTAATTTTAAAAATATGTATTCTCGGTGTGTGTATTAAGTAGTAAGTTAACTCTTTTATTAAGCATGTTTGTTTCTTGGTGTTGACTGTGTACCAGTGAGACACTTCTTTTCTTTGTATAATGTCTTTATCTAGGATGCTTCCCAGGTAAAAGTTCTGAAACATCAGATGGTGGAGCGAGGTAGTACATAGGGTGTCTCACTGTAGACAGGACTGTTGTAGTATGGAACTTTGGTTCTGTTTTATAAGGTTTTTAAAAGATTTTCTTTTATATTAAGTTTTGACTTTTTTTTTTTTTTCCAAAGCAAAGACCATGAAAATAAAGACAAAAGACTGAGCTTAGGTTTTTGCATTTTTTTTTTAATTATAATAACCGTATATTTCACACATTATTTAGATATGGTAATCAAGTTCTTCTACACCTTCAAAAATATATGCCTGTATTTTCTAAACAATATTAAGAGTTTAAACAAATGTATTCCCTTTTCATTGATCTTAGGGAAGAAATTCAAATAGTGTGCACTGAAATGGGAAAGGTGTTTATGATATTTCTTACTGAACTTGGGGAGAATGGATTTACTGAAGTATGGCATCCTAGTTGTAGGTATGTCTAGATGTTGAGATACTATGGGCAAAGGAAGTTCAAAATGTGATTCATTTGCTGAGATGCAGTACACTACTGAGGTCTTGTTTGAACGATGTTCCCTATATATTTTTTAACAGGCATTCAAGCCCCAGTAAATTGGACTTGTTTTTAGTCATTGAAACAGAACTGGATGGTAGAGAACATGCATGTCTCTTACATATTGTGTCTATTTAATTAGTTCTCTGGAAAGCTCTCAAATAGATTTCAGATTGTGGTATTCCTTTTGTATTTCAGATCCTGGCCTTTTCCCACAAATGCTATTTATTTAATTGTTTAATTTTTTGTTACATCTTATGAAAGCTATCTGAAATAATTACTTCATCTAATCAAGGAGTTAATGAATTCTTGATAGGAAGAAACAAATATGATTTGAACTGAGCCACAGGCAAGACTGTTATCATCATTACACTTGTTCAAAAAAAAGCTAAAAAAAAAACTAAAACAAATCACTTTCTGAAACAAGGAATTAGTAATTTTCTTTCCATTATTATTATTATTTTTTTTCTTCCCCCTCAGTAGTCTGTCTGTTCTTAGTATTTGAGGACTAACTATGAAGCTGCAGGAAACATACAATTGTTGTATTAGAGCCAGTACAAAGCTAATAGGTATGGTCCAGTTTAGTTGCAGAAAACTCAGTTGTCAAAATCTTCTTTAATATACTTTCTTGAGATAGTTTTAGTGTTTGCTTGTGCAGATTTTGATTTAAAACCTTTTATGTATTTGCTCTGAACAGTGAATTAAAATATGATGGCTTGGTGTTCAGTCACACTACAAGGACAAATAAAGTGTATTCTCTGCAGATGATATATTTGAGTCACTCTAATGCCTGTATAAACATTTTTGTAACTTGAGATTTCTTAAATTCAAATCAAACCAGTGGATGCTCTGTTACTGTAATGGCAGTTTTATGAATTCTCCTCTGTTGATATCCATGTTTCCTTTCTACTATACTGCAAATTTCTGCTTGATACATGATGGGTCTGAAGAATAGAATTTGCTCTCTCATGTTGCCCAGATCTTATACTAACAGTCAACTTTTTAATTTTGTTAATATATATTTTTATAGCAGTCACACTCTCCCTGCTTACAATTTCTCTTAGGAATTGAGGGAAATGAGTCCTAAAAAGAAATGCAAAGGGCTTATAAATGGATATAAATAGCAGAAAATCAATGACAATTACTCTCCTCTTTTATTCTTTCTTTCTTTTTCTTTCTTGAACTTTTTAGCTTAGTAGAGACAAAGTTACTATTCAAATTCCTATCCCCACGTCTCTTGCTCCTCATTTCTTGGTCTCTTTAGCCTTCAGCCATCATAATGCCTGCAGTTGACATGATGATCAAAAGATACTCTTTTACTAGATAAATTAGTCTCAGTGTGAATTAGTACAACAGTGGAAGAAGAAATATTTCTACCTACTTGTAAAAAGTGTTTATGTGTTTATGACTTTAGTATAACTACTTTGATATGCTAATCCACTGTATACAACACTATGCACTTATTCCATATTTTTTCTAGAATATGTTATTGATTCAGGTAAAGGTAATACCCAAATTCTAAAGCAAGACAAGACTGTGCATGCAATAAGCTTCTGTGCTAGTTTGTATGTAATTTAATGGTTTACTGATGGAAATTGGTGACTGACAACTGATATACTATTCAGATGGTTTATACATGTAAAGTACATGTGTGAAAACATCTATATTCAACCAGAAGCCCATATAACTTTTGAAAATCATTACTGCATTTAATCCTCTTTCATTGTAGAATACAATTGCTACCTTTTAAACTTGTTTGCCCCAAACACAACATTGTTGTTATCCTTCTTCATAAAATTGAGTTGGCTAGCATGCAGTTCTCGAGTAGGATAAAAAGGAAAAGGATTATTGAGCTAGTCAGAGATGAGCAGCTATCTACATATGGCTTTTCATTGTCTTTTATTTTATTTTTTCACAGTATTGACTGTTCTTTTAATAATGTCTCTATCCACATAGCATACCTGAGGTTATCTTTGTTTTGGACTGTTTAGTAAAGTCAATAAGAAATGATCTTAGTGGACAATTTCCCTCTTACCCTTCATTTGATTTTTGTTGTGATTACCAGGGAAGTTCAAAGAGTAAGTTGCCATTTATCTTATGAAGTAGTATTTTGATTTTATTCCAGCATTAGTTTTAGAACTTGAAATATATTTAGTGTCAGATATCCTACTATGTAATAAGGAAGAGGACAGATACTTATTTCAAAGGCATGTTTTTTGTCTTCAGCAACTATGTACAAAATCTATTAAAAATAATGATACATAAAATACTGAAATGAAGATGGAAAGTGTGCTACTTATGCTGCTACTCTTCATCAGCATTTAGCTTTTGACGGATTCTCTAATGCTCTTTGCCAATTTTTGACTATATAATACTTTCTCATCTCTGTAAATATATTTTATGAGTCTACCGCTTTTGTTTCAAACTACTTTCCATTTTTGATGGTTTGATAGAGCAACTATTGATACGGAGTCAGTTCTGCAGACATCTCCTTAACTTTTCTCTGTTCAGTTTTTGCTTCATATATGAAATTACTTTTTAAAATCTCCTGTCTTTAGTCTGAAATTTTTATCATGGGTATTGAGCCTGGTTGACTACATGCTGTCACTGAGAAATAATGTCAGAGCAGGTATTTGAAGAGTTCTCTTTGCTTGAATGCAACTTTAAAAGAATCCTTCAAGTGTTGATGATTATGAACCCTGTATATTATGCATGACACAGATAAAGTATGCTGCCTTTAGTCTGGAAAAAGTTCAAGACAAAAGGAAACAAAATGTTGATTTAAAAAGTCAATAAGGGAGCAAAAATGACAAAGGAGAATGAAAATGTAAATTGACAGAGACACTCAGAATGAAAAAAATACAAGTCTTCTGTTAAATTCATTTGATGACTTCTACTGTATTGATGTGAATTCTCCGTATTGATTTGCTCTTGGCATTAACTATGTAAACCACTCTAGGACTGAGGTTATACAATGCATGTGTGATATGGTGATTTATATTGAAAATATGGTGATTTATATTGAAAAGGATTTAGGAATAAGAATCAATGAGCTTTCTTTGTGTACTCTGATTTCCTCCCTAATGGGGCAGGATGGCAGTAGCAATAGCAACAACACTTCAGCAGATACTCATTTACTCATTTTCAATTTTTTTTTTTTTTTGGTAAGTCTTCTAGAAATGTGATGTTGCTATGATGATTCATGATATAGCTGTTATTTGGGATGAAATTTAGATGTTGATTAATAGGATGGATTTTTGACTTGTTAATCTTTAAAGTTTCTTCAGAATGAAATAAAGTGAAGTAGATGGCATACTTCATAGTAAATGGTACTTCAGCATGCAGTCAGAAATTTTATTTATTGTAAAATATATGGATCTGTACTTGATAATACCTTCTCTTCTGTATTAAGGATAAATTATTGCAAGTGTTGTTCTAGAGAGTACATTTAATTTTAAACACCTATCCATGAGCAAAACCAGTTTATGTAACTTGTAGATTTTTGTGCTTTAGTATACATTTCAGTTAAACTACAAATCTGACAAAATCAAGGACATTCTCAGCACAAGCTAAAATGGAGGGTGACACTTGGAATTAACTTACTTGCTTTCATTTCCATACAGGATAAACACTTCCTTCAAAACAAAACCAAACTTACCGTGGGACAAGTAAAATAATTATAAGTTATAGGCTTTGGATTCTAAGCTTTTTCTGTGCCAGCATGGTAGACAAGCCTTCCTTTTGCTTAAGTTCTTTTTTTTTTTTTTTTAAATACAAAGTCAGGGAAGCTGGTTCATTGTCATGATTCTATAAAATTCCTTTTAGCAAAATTTTGCTTTGTTATCACATGTATGGCTTTGACATATATCTCAGATATCAAATCTTTTCAAGCCTATTTAGTGTTTCATCTTTTGTGTAATTGGAACAAGAAAAATACTGGTTTTGTATTTCATACAATAATATTTTTAATATGTGTCAATAGGTATGTTGAAACAGACTTAGACTCTCATGAGGTGATTGCTAAGAAAGACTCTTCAGGAGAGAAATGATTTCCACATAACAGTGATTTAGGAGCGATGATGAGGCCTAAGAAGTGTCTATGGGCAAATGCTGTAGTCTGGTTTTGATTAGATTGTGCTTGTGAGTTAATATGTCAGACAACAACCTGAGATATTTTAGGAAACAATGATTAGACTTTGGGATGTACAAATGGCAAAGTATCCTCATAAGAAACCATTAAAATTCTGCTTGCTTAAGATTCTAATAAAATATTGAACTACATTGGTCCTATTGAGATGCAGAGTTTTGAAACTGTGGTAATGATCATCCCTATTACAATACGGTTCAGAAATTAGCAATGTTTACTTTGATAGATCCTATATTTCTACCATTTAAAATGTATGAAGAAAAGCCTTCTGCTTAGGAATCTCATGACCTGTTTAGACCCAGGCACAAGTCAAACTATTAAACTGGGCAAACCAAGGTTTAGGAGAGATGAAAAGCCAGGAGCTTGTGGAGGCCAAATAACTAACTAGTTGGGGCACAGGGGAAGATAGGGGAAAGAGGATACTCAGTTCATGGTTTGAAAGAAGAATAAACAAGTAACCAAAAATCTACTGTTTTTCACAGTGATCTTCTCCTCCAAATGGAAATGTAGAAGGAAATCCACAAAGAAGTTGAAAAAAAGTATTTGTGTTCATGTTGGGATGAAAGAAAGTTCAGAGTTTTCATTAAGGAGCATATTGGAACTAACTACTTCCATGAAGGTTAATGATGTCTGCTACATGAGTGATGTACAAAATACAGTCTTTACAAAATACTTATGCTTGTGCCAGTGTGTTTGCCTTACAACAGGAGCTCAAGAAAACAAACCGCTGCATTTTCAGCATGTCAGATTACATTTTTATCATGTCAGAGTACAGTTTTATCTCTAAGCTAGAAGTAAGAGAGGAAGACAATTTGAGGCGGAAAGCATTGAGCTGAAGTAGGTTACGTGCAGAATATTTGTACCAGACAACAGATTTGTTGGTTTTGTAGTGAGGATGCCCAGTGGCAAAATAAGAGTTTAACTGATAATCAGGAAATGGCAGTGGGTAGGTGTTTATATGGGTACCCTCTGGTGTTACTGAGAACTGCATGCTTCTGGCTTCCTCTTGAGTGCAGAGGTAGTTGCCATAACTCTTTGTATTGGTGATCTTCAAGGATGCAGGAGAAAGGTTCTGGCCTCAGAGTTCAAGGTGTTAGTGGGGAGATAAAACGATAAAACTCCCGAGTGTCCTGAAAAAAAAAAAAAAAAAAAAAAAAAGTGATAGGTTTTCTTTTGATAAGAAGCTACTTTTATTTATTTATTTATTTATTTATTTTTGGTAAAAAATTAGAGTTTTTCAAAAAGAAAACTATAACAACAACAAGAGAAAAGAATGGCTTTGTCTAAACATAGTGATGCAGTCAGTAATAAAATATAACTATAAAGGCTGTAAAACAGTACACAAGGACAGATGAAAATGGCATTCAAAACTACTCCTGTTGTACAGATAAATCAAGGGAAGGTAAAAGTCCTCTTCAACCTGTAAATAAATTGGAACACTGAATAATAATAATTAGGTTTGTAGATAATACAAAATAGTACAGCATAGTCAAAGCCAAACTTCTGAGTTATTTCACTATTCTGATATCTTAATGACTGAGTAAAAAAATGGCAGATGAAAAAAGGCAAAGACAACCCTAGGTACTTCATCACTGAGAAACTGTGTATTAGCCTTCACTTACCACGCAGGAAAGAGGTCTTAGTGCCAGTAGAACACCAGCTAAGTGCTCAGAAGTTGTCAAAATGCATGCAGGAATTTTCTGGAATGGAAGAAAGGAAAGGGAAAAACAACAGACACTGTTGTAAGTCATATATATATTTGTGGCACTTTAAAAATCTTTAATGTTATATTATGTTGTGATCTACTCACCACCAATGTGTAACAAACTAGAAAAAGGTAGGAAGGGATATGAAGATTACCAGATGTATAGAAGAGGTATAAGAGATACTAATAAGTAAATAAAGATACTTTGAAAAAGTACTGTTCAACGTGGATAAAGATATAAGGGAGCATATTTAAATAATGATATCCAAAATCAAGAAAAAGATTTTGGGAAATGATTACCCATGATGTATTATAAAACAAGAAGTGAAAAGTATAAAATGAAATGATGAGAGGTTTTAACAGGAACAAAAGGAAGTGCTGCTTCAAACCATGATTAATTAAGCTGTGGAATTCTGTGCCAAAGGATGCTGTTGATGCCAAAGTATAAATTGGTTTAAAAGCAATTAGGGAAATTCATGGAAGAAAAGACCTTCAGTACTTATTAAATACACAGATCAGGCTAAAACCACTTACTAATGAAGTATCTAAACCACAGGATTATATTTAACTACATTAAGGAAATACCTGTACTTAAATGTGTTCTGGCATGCAAGTACTTTTTATGTGCTATCACTGCTCCTTAATTTCCTTACTGCAGGGTTTGGTGTGAAGCTGCTTTTTTTCATACAATTGACCAACATCAAGGTTTTGTATACATGAATCTTTTCCCCTTCAACCTTTTCCTCTTCGATCTGAAATGTCCCTGACTTTTCTGTATTCTCTTTATAAAGCAACTGCTCCACATCTCTGATCATTTCAGTTGTCCTCTGAATTTTCTCTAATTCCATGATGTCTTTAAGATAGAGATCAAAATTACATACAGTGCTAGAGAGATGAGTGTACTGAGGATTTAGAAGGTGCTTGTTGTATTGTTTTTCCTGTATCCTTTCTGATGATGCTCAGCTCTTTGTTGACATTTTTTAGCTGCTATTACAAAATAACTGAAAGATTTCAGAGAACTGTCAATAATGACTGCAGGATCCTGAGCTATGTCTGCAGTTTCAGAGGTCAGAATTGCACAGGCATAGCTTTGATCATTTTTACTTTTTTTATTACTTACTGCTTATCTACCTTGAAGCACATCTACCATCTTGTGCTCACACAGTCAATCAAAATAGAGGACTGCAGGTAAGGTCCCACAAGGGCCAGACAGAAGGGGAGCATCACTGCCCTGAAACCGCTGGCTACACTGTCTAATACAGCCCAGGATTTGCTTGGCCCACCTTGTTGCAAAGGGACATGGCTGGCTTCTTTTCAGCGTGTTGTCTACTGGGATCCCCACATCTTTTTTCTGAAAAGCGGCTTACCATCAACCCCTCCCTTGTATGGTCCATTTATAGAAGCCATAACTCACAAATTTGACTGTGAGAATACTTACAGGAGAAAGTATGGAAGACCTTACTAAATGAAAAATTCTACTGCTCTCCTTTTATCTTCAGAGCCGTCTTAGTACAGAAGGCAGTAAGACTAGTTAGGCACAACTTGACCTATTGCTTTCTAAGAAACTGTTCTCCACAAAAGTAGTGATAGTATTCTGTACTCTATTCTTCTCTGTCTTACTAGAGATCCCTTCCTGCAGACAGGAGTTTACACTGACAATCAATAGTCTTATGGCACAGTAGCTATTTGCATGAACAGGTTGTATACCTGGGCTAGCAATTTTTCAACTTGATATGACAGTTCCTTTCTATAAATGTTGTTTGATCCTGGTGACTTACTAATATCTAATTTCTGTTTGGTCTGGTATTTCCTCTATAGTCACCACAATGTGAAATTGCTCTTCTGAGTTAAATGACACAAAGAATGTGCCAGGTACAGGAATCCTCATGACATTTTCAGCAGGTGAGATCAAAGCATAGCTTTTCTGTTGCGTCTTTACCATCCCAACCTGCTTTCAAAACCTTTGTGAACAAGGTGGTTCCACTAGTTCCTTCAGTGTTCCTGCTTCTGATGCACTTAAAGAATTTCTTCTTATCAGTTTGAACATATTTTACAAGGTACTCTTTACTATTTTTTTTTAAGCTGCCTTGATTTCTTGTTTACTCTTGACCTCCAATGTTTTCTAGGCTTTTCTGTTCTCCACCATTTTACAAGGTTTCCTTCATTTCTTCTTCTCTCTTTTTTTTTTTTTTTTTTTTTTTTCCCATCTTCAGCTGTTCAGTTGATCCAGTCATTTATTATTTATTTTTTTTTGCTTTTGCACACTATTTTTTTCCACTATTATAGGAGGTTCCTGTCTCAGAATGGGCTGTCTACAGGCAGGATTTGTTTGGCACACTCTCATACCATGAGGTTGAACCTTAATTATACTGTAGTGACTATTTTTATAGTGGATCTCCCATTACTACCAGTGGAATAAGGTCCTCTACAGCACTGAACCAAATACGGAGAGGAATCTTCTCTTTTTTGTTCCAAAGCTACTTTTCCTTTTGATTAAACATTTTTGCTCATCTGTAAGTTTACATCTTATTCTGATTAGACATTGTTACAGTCATGGAAATTTTTTACTTTTCTAAACTGATATACTTTTCATCATCCTGAATCTCACTCAGCATTTCCTGATCTCTGTAGCCTGAAGCTTGGTATTACATTTCTAGTAGTCTGTTTTTATTATGTATGTTGTGGGATTTTCATCCACAATTTCACTGTGCTCCTCTTTTCATATAAAAGTTGTGTGCTGTTGAAATTGATAAAACTGTTTACCTACTGTGCTGCTTTTCCCACACTTTCTCTATGTCCAAATTTATCATTCTTATAAGTGGATTTATCATTTATTTGTAAGAATCCATCACTCTTACAAATTTGGTAATGTGACAACATGATATTTCACTGGTTTATTCTCTGGCTTTCTAAGATGCCCCAGAGAGGCAGGTTTGGTAGCTGATGCCAAGCATTCTTATTCCCATCTTGCTTTTTAGTCTTTTGTCATTGACCTCAAAGTACTTGTCTTTTTTGCCCTTGCTCTGTTTCTTAATATTTCGTATGTCAGTCAAGTCCATGTTTTCTAATTTGCAATTCATTTTTATTTTGATGATGAAGTTTGTTTTCCTCCTGACCTTTTCAGTGGTGTACTGAAAGTTAGTCATGTGTGCTTAACCTAGCAGGTCACATCAGTCTGTATCAGGCTATTCCAGGCCTGTTGGCTTTCCCTGTTTTTTAAGTTTAAATATTCCTTTCTGAACTTCATTGTCTTCATTGTAAGCAGCCCAGCTGTACTGTGTTTAAAATATAGTCTATACTTCCTAGGTAGTGTTCATGTATCTTGCTTAAATAGTGCAGTGTAAGAGCACTGATGTAGGTTCTGCTTGTATGGACCTGCTGTATGGTTCTGCTTGAATGCAGTTGGTAGCTGTGGCTTGGAAGCAGAAAGGGACATCCTTCTTACTGTCTGCTAAACCATGCATGCAGTAGTAGAAACCTGGATCATGTGACAGGTGACTTTTCATTCTACCACTAAAGTTATTCCCCCATTTCCCTTACATAACCGTACTGTAGCATGGTACTATTGTGTGTTTTTTGCTTCACTTGGCATTCTAGTGCAGTAGTGCAGTAGTGTGCAGGTGTTCGTTTTTTTTTTTTTTGTTTTGTTTTGTTTTGTTTTTTTGGTGCGTTTTTTTTTTTTCCTCCTCAGGAATGGTTAGATGTTTTTAACTCAATTATATGCTCCTGTGAGCATATTTCTAAAACAAAGTCAAAACTCATTATTACAAAACAAATTTGGTACAAAGGAAGTACATGAGAGAAAAACATAGTAAACACATACAGACTGGAATCAGCTAATTCAGGTGCTTGGGAGTGGGAGGGGATGGAGGGGAAGCAAGAAAAAAAAAATAGATGTCTACATAACTCTTTGCTTTACTAAAGATGTTTCATTCTTTCTGCACTTTGTAAAATGACATATCAAACCCTTTAGGTGAGAGTATTTAAATTCACATATGCTGACTTTCATTCTCCTTGAAGTCAGAGTGGGTCTGTTTTCCCCATCCTCCACATTTGCCTTTTTAACATTTGCACATGTGTTATGAGTGGAGGAGTATACTTTATTACTGCTTTAATGCAGCCTTCTAGTGCACGTTTGTGAGTAAGTGCAGTCAGAACTAATTTGCGTCCATGAAATGGTCCTCCTCCAGGAGCATATTGTTATTGGTATCCTGAAGGGCTGATATTTGATAATATTCATATTCTCTTCTTACCACAGTACCCTTTTAATTGCTAATTAGGTCTCATATTCCATGACCTGAAGTGCAAGCTCAACAAGTTTTTGTGCTAGGTTCTTTAACTTAGACTGAAATAGATGCTGTCTGTATTCGGTTTTCCACTTTGCACAAGATCAATATTAATCTGTTGTTCTTTCCCCTGTCAGCCACCTCCACCTGATGGGCTGTGGTGGGTAACTTTAGCTCTTGTGACAAATTCTCTTTTATCCCTCCAGGGAAGAACTTCGCTGGGCCTGGCAGTGAAGTCTGGAGAGGGGCCCAATCTCATTTGTTTGATTGAAAGTGTAAATCTCTGTAAGTGAAAGGACATGTTTTACCCAGAAACAGGTGGAAGATTAATTTTCAGAGTCTTTCACTGGAACATGCTTTTCAGAGACACAGGCTTGACAAACAAACAAGAACTAAATCTCAGGGAGGAGCCGAAATGATGTTTGGAGAATCAAACATAATACAGTCATGCCTCATCTGTGGTTGCCAAGGGAACCAGCTTTGGGATCCTGTCAGTGGGATTCTTCTAAATCATCAAAGGAGACACCGCCAGTGTCTGACAGTTAAGCCACCTACTGCTGTAAAGATCAATTTCTTGCTCCTTTTTGTCAGGGGTAGTCAATATATTGGTTTTCTAAGAGAAAGAGAATATCACCAGAAAATCATCACCTCTGCGAGGTGGCTGCGATGCCATCTGTCCCAGCTAGCAGCACTTACGCTCCCATCAAAGCAGCAGTGGATGAAGAGATACGGTTCTGTAAAAAGCCTCCAGTTCTGATGGTGTTCAGGTCGTGTGTTTGGCAGTGTAAAACTCCATGGAGATTCAGTGTTATAAAATATCAATATGGCCTTGAATCGTGTAGGTCACTGCTGATTTCCTTGATCACATCTGTCTTTTTCTTATAATCACATTGTAAGAGCATCTGTATTTAAAATTCATTATGCTTAGTAGTTAAAAAAAAATAAATAAATACTTTGGAATATTGCATTTTTGTTGTTGCTGTTAGCTGGGTTAGTTAGCTGTGTTTGAACTAAGTTTGTCTGCCTACTTGCTGCTGTCTAGTGACCTGTTCAGCTGTCGTCTTCATTTCTGTCACTCATTCAGCTTCCCACAATCCTGTTTCACCAACTTGCTCATCAAGCACTGCTCTTGTCAGCTTTCCTTTTCAATCTGCCCACTTCATAGCTCCTCTTGTCTCTTCACAGCCTCTCTTTTGCAGTAATCTTCTGGTTTGTTTGTTTCTCTCCTTTCCATTCTTTTAACATATGTAATATTTGATGGAGATTACAGGTGAGAGTAGAAGTCTTCCAATAGAACAATGCAATGGAAGGATGAAGAAGGGAAAGTGGCCAAAAAAAAAAAAAAAAAAAAAAAAAAGGCTATGTAACTTTTCAGGCTGGTAACTAGACTGAAGAGACCTTTTAAAAAGAGATTTGAATTGACTGAATTTGAAGTCATCTATGATCCTAAGTAGAGAAGAAGAAGCCAGATAGAAATACAGGTTGCTTTTGAGACCAGGGCAGAGTAGTACAAAATGAAATGCTGATTTTTGGTACACAAAATTGGGTGGAATTCCTTCTACTGATCAGGAAAATAATACCTCTGAACCGAATGTCTTCTTTCTTATAAGAACTTAGAAGTATTACTTTAGTTATAATGGAGCAATTAATATTTTATGAATCACTTACATAACCTGAACATATCCTAGGATGACTAGCCTGCTGCTAAGTGTGCTCCTATGGGAAGATAGCCCTCCTGGTGTGAATATTTTAATTACATAAATATTTTAATTAAGCAGTGCTGATGTGCAATTGAGAAGTCTAGCCATCCTCTCATCTTTTCTGTATCTTGTGTGATAGTGCTTAACATGGTCTAAGAAAACTGAAATCAGCTCTCCTCAAACAGAGGAGAGGCTAGCCCTAATTTTCCACTTCTGCATAAGTATTCAAATATCTGATCTGTTAGATAAAGGACCCTACCTCTGCTCTTCCAGCAACTACTTGAAGCCAGTCCTAAAAAAATATATTTTTTTGGAGTGACCTGATATTCTCATCCAGAGTTGCAAACTCAGTTTGAAAGATTTGCAATGTAGTTTTTTTCCAAAATCATTTTTTGGAGATGTGTGTGTGCGAAAAATGTACAAAGAAAAAATCATAAATATATTGAAAATCCAGAAAAAACATCAATTGTGTCTAGCCCACCCAGTAAAAATTTAATTCTGTCTCCCATCTATTTCTGCTATTTGTTTTTGGGAATAAAGGAATGGAACTGAGCTTTATCTCTATTTTAGCCACCTTTCTCTTTGTAACTATTACTATTACTATTACTATTACTATTACTGTAACTATTACTATTCTCTTTGTAATAGTGCTTGATCCAAGGACAGTTTGCTGTGAGGAATATGAAGCTGTTCTGTATTATATGGGGTTTCTTTTCTGATTCCTCTCTTGCTTTGCTCCTGCAAGAAGAGGTTGGGAGAAGATGGGTGGGTGCTCTGGACTTCAGGCTTCCAGAGGGTGCATCTTAATGTCAGTTTTCAGCTTCTAGGTGACATTAGCTCAACTGTTAATACATTGTTTGGAGTGAGTGGGATTGACGTATTAAGTACAAAGTAATTGCTTGAAGGAACAGGGCTCAGTTTTAATGGGCTGTTCAGAGTAATGTGCTACCTGGTACGGCTCCTGGATGAGTTCTGTAATAGATGGAGCCTGCACATAGATAAAGCAATTCTCCCCCTCCAACAAAGACTGCTGTATAGGTTGATTTTGTCATTCTGATACAGAGTTGAGACATTTAGAGAATAACTGATCTCTCTGTTGGCAGTGTGTGGTTAAGCATAACAAGAAATGAAAGGGATATTTATCTTTTTTAAAGATAAAGAAAATCCTAAACAGCAGAACCTTTTCTGGCAGGGGTTTAGAGGAGTTGCATGTCCGTTAGATTAGTAGAGCTGAGCAGGAATTTTTGGTAGTGATCCTTAGATAGAATTTCAGTGTCTGAAAAAGTAAAAATTATCCTTAGGGAAAAAGACATTATGATGGTGGGAAGTATTAGGATTCTTTTGGATGGAAACACTCACGAAAGCTTGTTGGAGTTGTTGTATGTAGGTTTTTCAGGAATGTATACACAAAGATGGTGACTTCTAGCTGGAGTAAAGGCAAGATCTAAAAAAAAAAAGAACAAAAAAGAATCTCTTTTAAAAGGCAAGGCTAAAAGGATTTAGCTTTTGCTCATAACTAAAGACTGGTATATGATCTCTCTTTAAATGAGTAAGGGAAAGTAACATAAGCTGAGAACACCACCTGCTTTGGATAAATTTAAATGGAAAATTCTGACCATGAGGATCTTCAGTGGATCTTTTGATAAAAATGATGTTAAAGAAAGTGAATACTCTAAGACAGGTTTTGATGTTGGCTATTAAAGGAAGTGGATGACCAAATATCTGGGGTGTCTGGTGTACCTTATTTAAAATAGATTGAGGCTTCTTAGAGTCAATATAGTTTAAATGTGTATGTCTATGTGTAAAATGAAAATGAAAATAATATTTTGCACCCTGAAAAAAATATGATCTAAAATGACAATATTAATGCATTGAAAGTTTTGAATAAAATAGTTATTGAATTTTATTGTTACTCAAAATTATATGTATAACATAAAATACGTAATTATATATCTGGACTTATATATGTGTATCTATTCCAATAACTGATGGAAACCAATAAGAAATATCGGTGTTTCCTGTGAAGCAGAAAATTCAATTTCCTTTAGACAGTAACAATTGCACAGTATTTATGTGACTTGTGTGTCAAAATTACCTTGACGTTATTTCAGCTGCTGATAATTGGCTACAGGACTTTCTTACCAACATTCCGATCATCGGCAGCTTTCCAAGTTTATTAGCAGAACTTCGAAAGGTAGGAACTAATGGCTGTTTATATTTTCCTTCCTTTTTTTTTTTTTTTTTTTTTTTGTAAAGTCTGTAATTTAATATATTTGTATATGTGTATATTTGTGGATTGTATTTAATTTTCTCAGTTATGCCATGAGACCGGGAGTCTTTCAGTTAATGGGCAGTAGTGGAGCAGTAAAAAAGAGATAGCATACTTGCTTTCTGAAAGAATCCAGTGCATCATGGGACCTTCTGCAGGAAGTGTGTGTAACAAATCTTTATTTTTTAGAAACAGTTCTACCCAGAAAGTTTTGCAACAAGCTTACCTGCTTTGTTGGTTTGGCTTTTATCTCTCTTTAATTATGAACAAAATCTGATTTAGAAAAGAATTAAATGAAAATGGGCTGTAATAAGCATGAATGTTTGTCCTGATTTTAATGATTTTTTTTTAAGAGTATGTAGAACATTTTGAAATATTTAAATGGCACTCAATACATATGCGAGCATTTAAATTGGAATCAGTAGATTCTCTGTGTGTTTTTGTACTATTTAGTTATCAGCTGACCTGTCTTTTGTCAATATATAATCCTTATACTTAAAAATATATCCCTTCTGATTGTATCTTCTCAGTCAGTTAATTGTTAAATTAATGGCTCTCTACATTGACTGTGGTCCTTATAACTTTTTCCAAATGTGAAGTTTCATAAATTATTCCCTTTTTGCTTTGTTGAGACAAGTAAAGTTCTTGCTTGCTTCACTGGCTACAACTCTAAGCTATGGCTGGGTACAGCTGAGCTTCATCTGATTTCAGCAGACTTTCAGCTACTGATTATGGCCATTACTAGTAAAGTTCAGAAACATTTCTGGTGTCCAAATGATAAGTTCTCCAGTCATAAAATGAACTATTCTTTGGAAAGTGAAATGTCACTGAAAAGTAAATTTGTGACAGAACTGATTGTGAAGATTGTTGGAAACTAAGGTGTGCTGGAAGACACCTCAGTTTCCAACTGTCGGGGAGAGCTGGATGAAGTGGAGGCAATATTTTTGCTCACAGCCAGAACAACCTACGCCAGCTTCCCACTTGCAAAAGGGCAGTTCAATACAATATTACCAGAATAAAAGGTAAGAGAATAATCCAAACACAAACACCAATAACCATTTTATCAGACTGGTAAATGTAAATGTCTTTTTTTCTTAGTTGTGACAATATCAATACTCAGTCTCATGTCTGAAAGCTGTAGGTTACTTACTACAAGGTACCTTGTAGGTGACAATGCTATCTGCTGACATTCTGACATTATTCAACATCATGAAAGTTGAATTTCTGGATACCTTTCTAAGATACACACCTAAAGAGGGAGAAATCAATTCTTCTGCTGTTGTGTGCTACAAATTACTTACCTGATATAGTAGGTGATCGTCCAAATGTGTTGAGAGACATAGGTGTAATATGGTATAATATGAATGTTCTTTCCAAAAATTTTTGAGAAGTTATTTGAGATTAGGATCTTAACAAGTTCAAGAGGCCTAGAAATTAAATACTAGTAGATCATTGTCTTTATGCAGGTAATTCATTGTCTTTATGCAGGTAATTACTTGGTATTTCTCACTGAAATCACAGAATTAACAGTTATAAAAGGAGAAACATTCTTCAAATGAAATCTCTTTAAACACACACACACATCTGCGAATGTGCACACGTTACATGCTAGATGTTTCAAACTTCACTTCTGTCAAAGGCAGAGAATCTTTTTTCTGGGTTATAGAAGTGTTTGTGACTTAGGTGAAATACTGAATATTGCACTTTTTTCTTAGTTTTGATCAATTTTTAGTCCTTATTAAAATGGATTCAAAATCAAAGCAAAAATGTAAGCATGGGAAATTACCTGAAACAAAGGTCTTACTCATTCTTTTAACTGAAGTTATCAAGGTAAGCAGGACTTGGATTCATCAGCAGATGCTCTTTTACTAACCTTCTTATAAAATTGTTAACCCTGAGACAAAGCACATATGAATACATAACCACAGCCAGGAGATTGAGATGGAAGTGCAGCTGGGAGTTACGCAGGGCTGCCTGTGCTGTGTACTGCTGCATGGTTCACAAGCTGCACAAATTAAGTTTCAGACCACTCACAAAACCCTAGCATTTAGCCTGCTCCATGTAATATCATCAGAGAAATTGTTTCTTGCCTGTGTGCACTTACAGTCAAGCAAAACACGCAGTACAAAACATGTAATACATTTTGTGGTTACTGGAGAAAGGAAAAAGGAGAAGGCAGGTAAGTGAACTGTCATTCAAACAGAGGCAGGAAGATCTTCCTGTTATTACTTTTGTTACTGATCCTGTTACATCTGCCAAGTTACTCCTATTCTTTGTGATCGCTCAAGGGTAAGGGCACTTCAAAATGAAAAGGGGATTCTGGACTGCATATTAACAACTGCATATTGATGTACTTCAGTGTGCGTGTGCCTTTTTTTATCTCCTGGTTCTCTTTCTTTCTTGCCAACATTTGTATACATATTCTTTAGGAGCGAGTTTTGATGAAAGCATTGACAGTTTATTATTGCTCTGCTTCTGAAAAGCAAAGTATATAGCTTGGAGCAACGTAATTTTTACTGCGACCTGTTAAAGATGTTTAATTAAGGTGAATCAAAACAAACAGGAAAGTAAATGTATAATGTTTCAGCTGTTTAGATATGTGTGCTGTAACTTTTCCTATGCTAAAATCATAGTGGAAGACTATCTTATGAAAATAAATATAAACACATAGCAGAAGTTATTTACTACATAGATTTTTATTTTTATTTTTTTTCTAATAAAGATCACATGTATAGGAAAAGAATATCAACTAGGATGGATTTTTTTGGTTGTTCATTGCATGGTACAGGTACCAGCCATTTGCTTTTACTGCTGACTGAAGTGTATTCACTTCAATAAATGGAGTATGGTGCTTTATATTTGGTGTGCTGCTGAGGCAAAGTCTGTGCAGTGCTCACAGGTGTGGTGCAGCTGGGAAATGAGAGTAAATTAGAGGTAGTAACGTGGAGCTCCTGGTGGCAACTTAAGCTAGGAGGTGCTCTCTATTACCACATCTGAATCACATCTTGTGCTTTACTTAGGGTAAGTGGCCACTGGGTAAGTAAGCCCAAGAAAAATCAACTTTGTTGTTTTTCCTTTGTGAGCATACTGAATGCTGCCGTATTGGGCTATGTAACATTTTCTTTACCAGTGTTTTGTGATGTCACTATATCATAATAAAGTATGAGAGCTTTGTTCTTCTCTTCTTCCACGTTCATTCCTGTTGTGTCTGGGTTGGAGGAGCTGATGCATTCTAATCAATGCTGCATATGAACATGTAGGTGTCTTCATTGTAGTACAATGCTTCATTACAGAATTTTTTGATTATAAAATAAACGAATGAATGTTTTCTCTGCTATATTATCTATTTCTTCATGCTGAACAAATATCCATTACATGCTTTACAATATCCTTTCTTAGCCAATCTTCTTGTGGGATCGCCTCAGTTACCAGTTAGTATGTTAGAAACCATACTATAGATGAGGTAGCTATTCTTAGCTAATCCGTATCGCCAGCACTGAGATTGAGGCTGAGTCATTGTGTATGTATTTTTGACAGTGGCTTCCATAGCAGGGAGTGTTTTGCTGTGGTTTTAGTGACAGGCCCTAGGAAGCCAGTGATGCACAGAATACCACTTGCACTGAGCCTGAGCAACTGGACAAGCCCATCACATAATGAAACTTTGTTCATCTGGGTAAACACTGTCTTTGTTGGGATCATTTGGAATTTACTTACTGTTTTCATGTTAGACTTTGCTAAGCTCAGCACTTGATCTGCTTCCACTCCTCGTGGTAATCTTGTTCTTTAAAAGCACTGGGGCTTTCTCCACTTCAAATTTGAAGGCCCTGCATGTTTCCCACCAGTCCAGAGGCAGATTTTTTCCTGGACTTGCTGGAACAGTTTTCAGGCAACAAAGAATCATTCCCTCCAGAAAAATCTCATTTCACGGCTGAGAGAAGCGCTTCTGAAAGTTACACCATCTGTAAAATCTTCTTACCTTAAACTCTCCAGAATAAAGAGTTAGCTCTTCTTAATTTTGTAGGGATAACACAGGGGATGCTACTTTATCTTTTTTTTTAATATATATTTTTTAATCAGTAAATCTCCAGAATCAACATGTCTGTTTGGAAGAAGACTATGGAAATAAGGAATGCAAAACATGCAAAAGCAAATAACTAATCTCACGAGTCATACATGCACTGAAACAGGTAATGCAGCAAGTGCTCTCTTTTTGCTGTTTTTACGAACTGTTCTGATAACTGTTTTCTCTGTTTTGCCTGATATTAGACTATAATTTTGGAATCTGAGTAATTCTTTGTAACTGTGGCCATAATAAACAGAGAATATTAATGATCAAGTTTGTGTCTAGATTGCTGCATACTTTAATTGCACCCATACTCGTGCTACATCATGCTCATTGTTGTGCTTGGTTATGAATGAATGCCTCACTGTAGTAGACAAATATTAAAAAGGAAATGGGATTATTCTGGAAATGAAAATGGGAAGAATAGTGTGGTTATGTTTGAGAAAACAGCACACCAAATTTTTGTATGGAAGGTTTATGATAATTGAGTAAAGAAGCTCGCTTGGAGAGGACAGTGTAAAGGAACTAAGGAGGAGAAAAATATGTTTTTTCAGAATACCTCCATCAATTCTATTGCAATTTTATCTGTTAGTGTTAGTAAGACTTTCTGAGCTCACTGTATGCTGTTTGTCGAGAGACTCTTCTTGTTTTGTAATATCCAGTTATTTTCACTGTAAGCAAAATTACACCTATTGCCTTTCTCCCTTTCTCTCACAAATGTATAGTTTCAAAAACTATTATTCCCAAGTAATTCTTACTCAATTGTTTTTTTTTTTTTTTTTTTTTTTTAACAAAAGAAGAAATGAGAAATGTTTTCATAGAATTGTGGAGGCAGATTGGTGGATGGCAAAAGATGACAAATGCAGAAGTGTTTGGATATTTGCTTACATTAATTTAGACATGACAGTGGTTTTCTGAAACTGGTTTTCAGTTTGTTTGTTTTTCCTGGAAATTTTACACGAAAACATTGACTGTCAGATGCTAGAAGCAGTAGTGTCTGACACTTGAGCGCTGTCTTCCTTAGTATTATCAGCTACTGGCACAATGCAAGAGTCAGCTGTAAAGCATACCACCACTGCATGACAGAGCTGAATAACAATGACATTTCTGGTTTTAAGGTACTCTGATTAATTTTTTCAAACCAAGTAGGCTTGTTGGTTGCAAGGACCATAATATTACATAACCAAACAGTTTTTATTAGCTAGTTCTGTGAGAAAGACTTTTTGGATGGAGTACAACATGAATATTAGCTTAAAAATAATGAAATAATGTGATCAGAATAATTAAAAAAAAAAAAAAAAAGAAAAGAAAAGAAACATCAGCAATGCCATTTTTAGCAATTTAGTGTCGACAGTATGTTATTATTTAATGTTCTTCAGAAATTGGATTGAGGATAATGAAAGAAATATAGCCATCAAAACAAAATTGGGATGGAAGAAAATGAGGAAAGTATATATACATAGGCATACTTCATCATTATACATAGACAACTTAATCATTTAGTATTTGCTTTCTGTTATATATACGCATAACCCAATGAAATGTTTTATGTTACTGGAAAGGAAACAATAGTTCTAGTCGATAGATAAGGTCTGTGACCTTTCAGCTAACTTGTTACCCAGTTACACAAAACCTTTTTTGAGCTTGGTTGGGTCCTCTGTCTTTGCAGTTCTTTGGCAAGCGATGAGCAATGTGCCTGCCCCAATGCTCAGGCTGCAGTGGCTGGGGAGGGAAAGGGAAGGTGGTGCTGGGGGCGGTTGGTCTGTCTAGCTGGAGCCTTCTTTCTACACTACTGCATCCCTCTAAACGAAGCATTGGAGATGATGCTCTGTGGTGTTCCAGAGCCCAGTAAACCAAGTACATCTACCAAACCAAAGTCAAACATCATCATTCAGGTTACATCTCACACATTTAAAAAACAAACAAACAAAAGCCCTGCAGAAATTAAGAGTTGAGAATTAACTTTTTTTTTTTTTTTTTTTTTTAATGTTTAGAAAATATATACTGAAGGAATGCTTATTGTGAATTAGAAAAAAAAATGTGGGGGGTTTTGGTTTTGTTATGGAACTTTTTTCATGAACTTCTCTTGCCTCCAGGAAAACCCCTTAGGAATGGAAATAGGTATGTTTTGAATGGCTACATTTCAAAATCTTATTTTCCATAGTAAAAGTTGTACTTTGTTTGTTTTACTGCACTTAACATAGTTTTGTGCTCTTTGATAACTGTTCTGGGTGAAGTGGACGGGGCAACGGGTCAGTAGTGTCATCTGTTTATCTTGTGCATATCCTCTTCTTCCCTTAAAGTCTGATGGATTTTCAGCAGTTGCATATACGAGATACTTTAACATGTCACGTGGATCATTTTAACATATTCCAAACTGCACATTCAATTAAAATTAAACTGAAGCAATGAAGTCACAGCTGCTCTGCTGCCTGAAATAAAAACTAGAAAATTACTGAGTTAGACTTGCTTGCATTTAGAGGATGCATGTATAAACAGAAGAATTATATCTGCTGTTTCTGAATGTCCATACATCTTTTGTTCATCTGCAGACCACAGTAAATGCTAATCTTGAAACGAATAATTCACTTGTTTCAAATACATTCTTCATAGTTGCAAAGAGGTTAGAATTTTTAAAGAAGAGAAGGAATAAATTCAGCTATATTTAATGGAATTCATGAACTTGGAGGTAAATTGACACAATGCATATAAATTAATCTGTTTAAAAGAATATCCAGTTTTGTGTATAGTTGTCTGTTTTGTACTGTGTGTGAGGAGATTACTTCATTTATTTTTAATCTGTTAGCATTTTCATGTGTCCAAGCAAATATGGATTCTAGTTACCTATTTCAAAAGTAACCAAGACCTGAATCATTGAATACTATTTACATGCCAATCCAAGATTTTATATATACAAGTATTCGGAGATATTCAGGTGCTTAACATCTACTAATATGCCTTTACATAACTAGGATTTAGAAGGACTTATGCCTTATTTATTGTGGGGTGTAGGAAAAAAACATAATGCTTTAGGGATATTATTTCTGTTAGTTATCTTAGGTAGTGAAATCATAGTAGTGTAGATCTGAATGGGTGCTTTCAATAAATACAATCCAGTTCCCAGATACTCTTTTTTTTTTTTTTTAAGCAGTCTAAAGAAATGTTGGTATCTTCATTGCGGTGATGTTAACATTGGGTGCCAAACTGGCAAAATATAAGAGTAAGCTTTAGAATTTGATTTAGCAATCAAACTGGAAAGGGTAAATCTTAGTGGACAGAAGGAGGCATAGAGACATTTGGAAAATATGCCTCAAAGCTAGATAATTGCATCTTACTTGCAGTTGGGCAGATGGCAAGATCTAATGAGCCAGGTCATCTTGAGCCAAGACATCTAGGTTTGACCACCATTGACTTTGAAAAACCAACTGCCAAGTCAAAATAGAGAAGAAGTATGTGCCTATTTATTTAATAGGCAAATGATCCAGCATTTAATTGAATGGAATAATTCATGATACGTGGGCAAGCTTACCACCTTCAGTGTTTTGAAGAGAGGTGTGATACTCATGGTGGCAGGGGTTAATGCAGTCACAAGTGAGAGTGCACATTTAAAAGCAGAAGAAACGATACCAAACTTTAGGAGTTTTAACTTCAAAACCTGGAGAAAAGTCTTCATATATAATGCTTTTAATATATAAAATATGTATACAAAGGTATCCAGATCTGGTCCATGTTATGCTTTCCTGTGTTGTTGTTAGTGGGCTGTTATCAGGTACTTAAAATGAAAGTTAAGTGGCTTGTCTGCTCACCATGCAAGATAAAATGCAATGCTTCTGGTAATGCAAACACTTCCTATTACTCTTGTGTTTACGGGCAGAGTGAATTATTCAATGAAAGTTAACCTTCCCAATTGTGTGTGTAGTTGAAACCTGTCAGTTGCATCATTGGGCATCAGCAGTCAATTTTTCCACACTGAAATTGACTGAAACACATTGACACCTGTGCACCTTGATTTTATTTATTTATTTTAACACCACATGCATAGATAAATAACTGGCAGAGTGAAAGGTAATTCTCAGTAAAACTAAACTATTGTTTAGTCAATTAATTTTGGCTTGTCAATTAATTTTGGCATCCCTGGGGAATGTGCTAATGTTTCTCAGCCTAAGTCATTGTAAGAAAGCTCTGTGTTACCAGGATGTTGCTGACAAACTATTATAGTTCATTTGGCTTGCAGGAGACCGTAGTAACTAATTGATAAGACCTTGTGTCTACTGTCTTTACCTACTATAGTTATTTTATATGAGGGTGTTGTGGGTTTACGTGGCAAGGCTTTGGTAGCAGGGGGCTACAGGGGTGGTTTCTGTGAGAAGGATCTAGAAGCTGCCCCATGTTCGGTAAGGGCCCCACTGCTGACCAGAGCTGAGCCAATAAGCAATGTTGTTTTGCGCCTCTGTGAGAGCATATTTAAGACGGGAAGAAACACTGTGCCACACAGCAGCTGGGAGAGTGAGAGGAGTGAGGAACAGCCTTGCAGGTGCCAAGGTCAGTGTAGAAGGAGGGGGAGAGGTGCTCCAGGCGCCGGAGCAGAAGTCCCCTGCGGCCTGTGGTGAGGACCATGGTGAAGCAGGATGTCCCCCTGCAGCCCATGGAGTACCACGGTGGAGCAGGGTTCCATGCTGCAGCCCGTGGAGGATACCACGGTGGAGCAGGTGGCCCTGCACCGACGGAGGCTGCTGCCTGTGGAGGATCCCTGCCAGAGTAGATTCTGGGACGGAGCTGCAGCCCGTGGAGAGGAGACCATGCAGGAGCAGGGGGCCTGGCAGGAGCTGCTGCCTGTAGGGGAGCCAGGTTGGAGCAGTTTTCTTCTGACGGATGGACCCCGTGGTACGGACCCATATCTGGAGCAGTTCTGGCAGAGCTGCTGCCTGTGGGAAGCCCACGCCGGATCAGTTCAGCAAGGACTGTATCCCGTGGGTGGGACCCCACAGCACAGGGGACGAGAGTGACTGAGAAGGAGCGGCAGAGAAGAAGTGCTGTAGACTGACCATAACCCCCATTCCCCCGTTCCCCTGTGCTGCTCGGGGGGAGGAGGTGGAAGAGGGTGGATGGGGGGGAAGGTGCTTTTGGTTTATTTGCTTTGTTTCTCACTTCTCTAGCTTGTTAGTAATAAGCAATAAATCTTACTATCTCCTTATGCCGAGTCTGTTTTGCCCATTATAATAATTACTGCATGATTTTCTCGTCCTTCCCTCAACCCTTGAGCCCTTTTCACGTATTTTCTCCCCATTCCTCTTTGAGGAGGGGGAGTGAGAGAGGGGCTGTGGTGGAGCTCGGCTGTCCACTTGAGCGGAACCACGACAGAGGGACATAAGAAAGAAATCATATTAAAACACAGTGTGTGTCAAGTGTAGAACTTGAAACTTTGCTTTAGAACCAGGACCACGTGGTGAGGAGGACTTCATGCATGCAAAACCAAATAGGTTGGAGCAGTTTTGAGCTTTATGACTTTTTCTTTCCTGGTGGCACAACAGAAGAAATAATGGTGGTGGTTTGGTTATTCAACTCCTACCTCTGTGGGACTGGCAAGAATTAGACCACTGTTGCTCCTTCCTGTCCAGAGCTCTCAGGCCAAGCTGATCAGGTCTCACTTTGGGATGCCATGGTGCAGCAGGTACTGAGCCAGCCTCTGGCCTGAGGCAACCTCAGCTAAGTTTGTGGAATATTGTCTGTTTTTGGAAGCTGTTTGTAATCTTCCCTCTCCTTGCTGTGGTAATGCTTTCAGTTCCAGGCAGCTCTGAATCTCATCGTGTTCTCCTGTGTTTGACTTGCTTATTTGAATGAAAATTGTTTCATTTGTCCTGCTTCAAAGAATGTAGGTTTTAAAATTCCATCTATGAAGACCACACTTTTTTTGACTTCACGTTTCTTTTTCACTGTAACTTACATGATACTCTTAATCCATCCATATCCACTTCAGAAACAAATTAAATGTGGAAATTATTTGGTTTCCCTTTATTCAAGCCGAAGTTTGGTGTTAAACCCATTGCTTTATTTTCTACCAATTCTCATAGAATAGAATGTGAACACAAACTTCTTCCCCTACTTAATATTTCTCTCCAAACCGAACCAATTTTGTGAAAGAGTTTTTAAAATATTTTTAAGACCATTTTTATATGTTGCCATAGCCTATGAAAGCTTTGGGAGACAGCTTTTGCCTACATTTTATGTGAAATTAGCTTTAATTTCCTTTGTAGCTAGTAGAAACATGTTTTACAAGTCTCTAGACAAAGACTCTGAACTCTGCCTCCCATTGTCTATTAAAAATACAAAGTGCTTGATGTATTTCGCTTTACTTGAATGAGCTTCACTCAAATGTGGATGCTTAAGCTGAGCACACTGGATTCCACCTTCCCCGTGCACTCTCACATTTTCATTTTTGTCTGGTGGCTGATGGAGCCTCCTTCTTGGAAAACGTTTGTCTGTCCAATTTTTCTCTCTCTGGCATTTTCGTTTCTGCTCTGTGTAATATTTTTGTCTTTGTTTATCTAGTTATTTTGACTCAGTCTTTATAGTCTTCCTGAAATGGCTTGTTGAAGGCCTCTGGTAATTTTCTTACCAGGTTTTGAATTGCTTTCTTAAGTATTACTCATCTGCTCTGCAGTAAAACCCCTCTGTTATCACAAATTGAAGTCCTGAAATGTTTTCCAGTCATCATTTCATATAGCATATCAAAATTAAATGTGGCTTTTTGGGGGAATAAAAAAAGTGTAGATGTTTTATTTTGTTATTAGTTGATTTTTGCGTAGATAATTTCAACCACTGATTCAGTTATTTCAGACTTCCAACAGTTTACTCCCCCCAAAACAAAACAAAACAAAAAACAACAAAACACACAACCACCTCTCTCAAAACATAACTGAGCTAAAACAAAAACAAACCAACAACAAAAACCTAACACTTTTGGACATATATTAAGATGTATTTCATATGACTTTTCATACTGCAGAATTGTGCATTTTTAAACTCATATAGTTCATATTGTTACAACTGAACATATTGCTACATATTGGGAGAGAGTCAAGATGGTTGTAAATGGATGTATTAATGTAACTAATGCTATTACTGAACACATTCTTAACCAAGATGGAAACAAAAGAACGGAATGTTAGAGTTCCATTTTAAGGGTCTAGATTTTAGATCGATGCATGGGAATATATGAATTGTACCCACAGGTAAACTCACTGAAATACACACTGATATTGTCATTTTAAGCATCTAAAGTCTATCTTTGTTAATGTTTACATTTAGTGGAAACTGCAGTGAAGATAAATGCTGCCAACAAGCTCTAGCTGGGGAGTTGTGCAAATATTTTCTACCTGCTTCATTTAAAAATTAAGTTATGTTGTTTACACCTTTTTCAAAATACTTTTGAACATCCATGTATTGAGGAAATGGGGAGATACAGTGAAATAAGTGATGGAGAGAGATTACATCAAAATAAACTTTTCAAAATCATGGAAATGAAGTAACTCAGTTGTTTGAATTCATTTCCAGAATCTGATTCAGTAAATTTGCCCTTTCAGAAGAGTAAAAATCATGCATATTTTCCCAAGGAGGGGAACACCTCTCCTGTTAATTTCTTTGAAGCCACTTTGAATGTTGAATTCTTTGCCTTTGCAAAATGTTTTCAGAACCCTACCACTCCCAAGCCCATTTTGATGCAGTCTATATGGAGCAACATGGTAGCAAAGTTCAATGTCTACTTCAGAAAGTCCTTTTTTTTTTAAAAAAAAAAAAAAATCCAATTAATGATACAGCTATTATTTTATGATAGAAACTGCACTGTCTTGAGTGATAATGTGATTCAATTTCATATTATACATGTCGGTGGTTGCAAAAAATGTAATTTCCCTTTGATTCGTGAGCATAAAAGTATGCGTTTTTCTTATAGCCTTTCACATTATTCTTTATAGGTGTGATAATTTTACTAAATTCTAGTTAGCAGTGCTTAGTTAAGTTTGGCCTTCCATTTTCAAAAAATCTTGGAAAGCCTGCATAGCTCTGATTAAGCAGTTTGCAAAGTGACCGCTGGTACATCGTCTCAATGAGACACCTCAGGGGAGGTATCACCCAGGCTCTCACTGAAATACATTACCACAAGTCAAGCTTGTCGAGAATTATTACCTTTGAGCATATTACTACTTACTGGGAGAGAGTACAAGATGATGAAAATCATAATGAGCATATTATTTGCTAATAGCTGACATGTTTTGGAATAAAAGAAAGAAGAGGAGGCATTAAAGTGAGATCGATTTTAAAGTCATGCTAATTTAAAGTTAGCTCATGGTCTTTTATATCTATATTGTGTCCATGTACAAATGGTTGCAAGTATATAAGAAAAAGATATCTGTAAGCTTTTACTTTATCAGCCATTCCTTGTGAAGATATTTTCAGACATAAAATCTCACTGTAGTCCAAGATATTTGAGATCTTACAATGGAGACTAACAACAGTTTCCCATAAAAGTAAATCCATATACCAAAATTCATATTCTGGACCTAATTATTAAAAAAAAAAAAAAAAAAAAGAAGATTTTAGTGATTTCTTGGGGGTTTTATGTGATATTATATGATTATAATTATAATTATTTGAATAATTTTTATAATTATTAATTATTATAAGTGATAATTATTTGAATTATTTTGAAACAGTTTTTCTTCCTCACAAACTGGTTCATATTTATTAATATTTATTACATCTTCAAAAAAATTAATTTTCCCACTTCTTTCCTTCCTACATTTTTAATAGTGCTAGCTGTGTGTTTTCAAAATGTCTGTGTGTGAAATGCTTCATTTGTAAATTGGCTTAATATGTGCAAATAGTTACTTGATTTTCATTGAATTGTGAGCAAAATGCAACCTCAACTGATCTTTTTTCTTTCTTTTTTTTTCATGCCCGTTTCAAATGAAAACAACTTGAAACAATTCAGACAACTGTCATTGACATTTCAAATACTTATCTTGTAGATTTTATTTAAAAATACAGAGAAGTGGTTTGGAAAGTGCACATGAGAACTAGTCCTGCACCATAACCTAATTCTGTGTGCAGAGAACACTGTAGTGCAGCCATTTAAATAACATTAGCCTGTTACCAAAGTATGTCAATCTGCAATTGAGTTTAAATAAGTATAATAATCTTTTCTGCAAACAGATATTCTTTCATTCCATTCTAATAAGTTGACATAAAATATGTGTGAAGCTGTTTGAAGGAAAACTTCCTTGCATAAGTAAAGTACAAATAATAATGGGCAGAAAATGAATTCGACTCATAGTCCACCTAGTCGTAATGGCTACTGTTTTGTTTGCTGTCAAAATTTGTTTACCCTGAACCGGTTTGAACTGCAATTATGTTGTTGTTTTACTTTTGTATTAGCTGCAATCATCTAGTCATATCAAAGTATTTAACTAGCAATTAATTGAGACTATCTGTTTCATGGAAGTTCTCTGAGGAACATGAACATACATTTTATCCACAACTCACGTTCTATTACTCTGTGTTGTTTGCTGTTACTAATAATGTCCATAGCACAAAGGCTAAATTAAAGTAAGATTTTAGGAGAAACTCATTTTCTACTGCTCTTAAAATCTGTAAGTTGCAGTGCATTGAATGAGAATGGCTTCAAAATTCCAGTGGTTCACAAAAGCTGAACATGGTAGGTCTGGCTGGTCTCACTACACAGCAAAATGCACTTACTGCATTTTCACTGACCTCACCTTTCTCTTATGTATAAATCTTCAAGCACTGTAAATGGTGAGACACGATGAAAAAACATCTTGGTGCACACCACCAGTACTCCACCTTCTCCCCCTCCTCTTTCTGTCCCACGCTGTCTCCTTGACTTCCTTTTGTTCCCTCCAACTCAGGGCTGGGTGGGCAAGGCGTGTGCCATATGCGTGGACCTGGAGGGGATTGTGGGTGGCTTGAGCTGCCACACTGCTGGCAGGGCCCACGCTGAACAGGTAACAAACAAGCCTGTTGCAGCCTTTCTTGTTCTCACTGTCAACACTTTTTGACATTCTTTGACAATTTTCAAAAAAAAAAATTAAAAAAAAAAATCAGAAATGCAGCAATGTTTTAAATTATAGGGGTGTGTTACAGTCAGTCGTTTTGAAACTGGGTTCAGAAAGTACTGTGGAGAGAAGACCACCGATGGTTGTCAGCTCAGTCACAGGAGCCTGTTCTTGAGAAATTAAATTAATGAATAGAAAACCACAGCACCTCTGTTCACAGGTATTCCTAAGTACAAAATTCAAACAGAGACTACAGGTGGGATTCTCTCCACTACTGATTAAGGAAAAAAGCTTTCTTGAACCGGGAGCTAGAAACATGTGGTCTTGGACATGCAGAAGCTGGAGGTGCCTTGCAAGAGAATTGTTCTTCAAGCAGGAGTCAGGGCTGTGCAACACAGTCCAAGGTAACTGTAAAATTTCCACATCCAGTTTGGTGAAGAAATGTGGTGAGCTGATTTTGTGTGTGTGTGTGTATTTGATTGTATACATGCATGCAGGCTGCCAAGTAGTGTTTTGTAAATGAGGTACAAATACTTGCTTGAGTAAGGTGGTAAAAACTGCCTAGCAGAGGACACAGACATAGACCTCATTGCATGAGGCTTGCCCGAATCAACTTTAGTGTGTCTTGGCTTAGCGCCTGTCAAGAAGGCCTTCCAGCATTCTGGAAGCAGCTGTCTCCAACCTCCACCCCATTGTCCCTGAAATGATAGAGGTGTCTGTCATCAACTGGGGCAGTCCAAACAGGAGATTGCAGTCCTCATGCTTCCAGGCATCTTCCAGCTATTCATTTTAGATGTAGTCAAAATACAGAATCACAGAATTTCTAGGTTGGAAGAGACCTCAAGATCATCAAGTCCAACCTCTGACCTAACACTAACAAGTCCTCCACTAAAACCATATCCCTAAGCTCTACATCTAAACGTCTTTTAAAGACCTCCAGGGCTGGTGACTCCACCACTTCCCTGGGCAGCCCGTTCCAATGTCTAACAACCCTTTCGGTAAAGAAGTTCTTCCTAAGATCCAACCTAAAACTCCCCTGGCGCAATTTAAGCCCATTCCCCCTCGTCCTGTCACCAGGCACGTGGGAGAACAGATCAACCCCCACCTCGCTACAGCCTCCCTTGAGGTACCTGTAGGGAGTGATAACGTCACCCCTGAGCCTCCTTTTCTCCAGGCTGAACAAGCCCAGCTCCCTCAGCCGCTCCTCGTAGGACTTGTTCTCTAGACCCCTCACCTGCTTCGTCGCCCTTCTCTGGACTCTTTCAAGCACCTCGATGTCCTTCTTGTAGCGAGGGGCCCAAAACTGAACACAGTATTGAGGTGCGGCCTCACCAGAGCCGAGTAAAATAATCATAGCTTAAAACACAGCAGACATTTTTAATTCCTATTTACTGATTAAAACTGCTGTTGCATTAGTTCTGCTTATAGACTTTTAAACAAAAATGCTGCCTTTGCTTTACCAGTTAAGGTTTCTCTGTGTAACTTAAAATCCTGTTATCCTGCTTAAACTGCCAAATCTACACATCTTTTATATTTCAATAAAATTCAGGTATTAGCAACCTCCATTGAAAACATCCTAAATTGTATCCCCAGGTGTAATGTTGCCAGAACAGCTGTGGAAAAGATGAATCAGTTGTTCCTGGTTTAAATAAAGCAAGTCATTTAAAAAGTACTCCCTCACTAGGTCGGTAGTTACCTTGTTAGTCAAAATTAATGGCAGTATGAACAAACTGTATCTTGCATTATCATGGATGCGTTATCACGTGTCTTTGTGGAAAGATGGAAGTAGTGGTGCTAGGGGTACGTCCGCTTTTGTGACACTGATGCATTGAGGGTGGAAATCAAATAGGAATAAATGTTGTGGTTAGGATGGAGGTTGCAGAAGTTTTGTCTCAAATCAGTTTCTGATTCCTGGCTGTGTGTCATATAAAGAAGTGCCTTTGGGGAGGATTGATGAGCAATCCCGTCTGAAGTTACGAGTTTGGTTTAAAATGTAAGTAGAATATGTGGTCCTGAAGACAAAGGATGTATTGCTAATCCTGTGAGAAGTGCTGAGCTGTTATGCCTTACGGAAGCCTCCTTGAGTGACATTTTGAAACATTGCTTATTAGAAGATCTTTTGTTTAACCAATCGATGGGATGAAAAATTGTATTGAAACAAAGTGATGAGAAAAACACTCATGGCTTCTAGAGGGGAAGTAATTAGAATTGTTTCCAGGGGAAAAGTACATATTGTGTATAAATATTTGACATAACTTTCATACCATTCAGAATGAATTGCCTTTAGCAATATATGCTGCAGTGCAAGCTGACTGTTATTCAAACAAAAAGAACAATATGAATCACTGTACGTAAGAGGGGAAATAAGGATGCAGTTTCCTGTATTTTGCTATAGCTCCTTGTTAGCTAGCTGCTGCAATGTAAAAGAGATTGCTGCTAATACTTGCTATACTGTTATAGTCTGCAGAAGTATTTTTCATGCATAATAACATGAGTTACCAAAAGTAAAAGTTTTAGCAGTATTAAAATGTTTCTAGTAATACCTTTAAAAGCTTCCTCAGGTATTTTAGAGTTGCCCTAAAGGGCAAAAAATATTGGGAATTGCATAAATGAAATTTCATGAAAATCAGTTTGAAGGTGATGAGAAACCAGACATTTCTACTTGGCAATTTGAATATAAACATGAATATTCCAGTCTTCAATTTCTACTTTCCAGTAAGCACTCCAGTAAAAAAAGTGATTTAAACTTTGATATTTCCAATTATTTTGAAGAGAAAATATATTTTCAAAGAAGAAAAATCAAGTTTATAATCTTAGTTCTCTCTCCCAAATACATAGAATTCCTCTAATTACAATTAATTGCCGTCCGATTCTGTGTTTTGAAAAGATGATATAATCTGTGTCATAATTGTTTGAATCTGGATGTGCACGAGTCATTTTCCTGGAGAAGTAAAATACCTTTAAAAAGGTATCATATAGCAGTTGTTCAAACTAGTAAATGGATAAAGATGCTCAAACAGTCTTGTTAATCTGAAGAACATGTAAATAGCAAAGTCTAAGCTTTGGGATGTATAAAAATATCCCTTGGGGAAAAAGGAGAAAAAAAAAAAAAAAAGAATCAAAAAATGAACAAAAATAGTTAAAAAGCAAGAGCAAGGAAAAGGCCAAGCTGTCTTTTCACTGTATCTCCTGAACCTGATATGTACTTTGATCCTTTCTTGGATGATAGAAAGTTATGGTGTTGTTTGCAATTCCCTATCATGCAGCTGGGACACAGTAGTTTCATGGGTTTGAGTTCCTCAGATCAAAAGCTTGGGTATCAGCTGAACAGCCATTCATGGGAACAACCCTTTCAACAAAGACTGTATAGTCTTTGCAAGTATAGTGCCCTTGTGATGGTCACAGTAGTTACCATTTTTTCTTCATAATGGCATGCATGGGACGCCTTTTGCAAAATCCATGCCCTGATCCCTGTTTCTCTTAAAGCTAACATACCATACAACTAGAACAAGATCTAAACAATCTGGACAATTTAGAACAATCTAAATTGTTCTAAATTAATCTAAATTGTCCAGACCATCTGGAAATCCTTGATGTGCTGGGGTAAGTTAGGGAGGGCACTGCTGAGCGGTAAGTCCCTGTCTGGACCAGCTCTGCGACCTTGATAGCATATAAACAGGATAAATGTAGGCTTGGTGTCCAGTTGCCTCCTTCCGGAAAACCATGTTTATTCCTCCCCAGAAACTTTGTAAGTGATTGGAGGGGGTGACTGGAAGGAGATACTCACAGCTTTGTGATTTGTCACAAGAAATACTCAATGTCTCCTGCAAATTTTGTTGTACTTGAAGGGGCAAATACACTTTCCAAATCGTTAACCAAGTTTGTAAGTTTTTCAGAGACTAAACATGTTTTTTGTCAACATTTTACAGCTCTGTGTGCATTTGTAATGCCATGCAAGTAAATAGTTACCTGAGATCGAGGACTATGTAGTAAATCTGGTCACAGACTTCCCCTTCCTCCACACAGAGTAACAGAAATTGCAACATGTCACGTTCTTACCAATAATTTTACAACAAAATATTTCAGTCAACATTTGGCTGCAGACATCTTGTTAAAATAAAGCAGTAAAGCATAGCAATCATAAAACAAGAAAGCCTGATTAAAAAAAGGGGGGGGGGGGGGGAGGGGGATAGCTGGTTTGAGTTCTAATGCAAGAATTTTTTACACTGATGCTTCAAATACATCTACAATCCCCATTTGGAATTATTAAGTGCTCTGTTTTCCCATGCTCTCCTACCACAGACCCTGGTAATATAGAGAGGGGGGAAAAAGGGCAGTAAAAAAGATTGCTTTTCAGTGGAAATCCACAGATCATTTTCATGCAAATGTACCTTCTCTGTGCATATTTGATGAGTTATTTCACTCACAAAAGATTTTTCTGTTAATTGTTGTATATGCCACTTATAAAATCTGCTTGCTAAATTACAAAGTCAGTCTTCGCAGCGGGTGTGCTGCCAGCCACTTCTTTCACAAAAGATCTTTATTCTAATTGTTTTATCTGCTGCTTGCTAAATCCGCTTGCTAAATTATACCTTTCACTGAACTTACACCAAAACCTTCTCAGGAAGCCATTAGTAGTTACTGACATTATATTGAACAGCTTATGCATCTCAGATTGTGTGAAGGTCTGAAAGATAGATGTACAAACAAAGTAGCAGCCAAAAAGACTGCATGAGAACCATATCAGGGAGTTTTACTTGGGGTATATTGTAGTTGGCCAGATACTGTTTTCAAGAAATGTGCTCTGCATTCCTCAAGAATGATAGCATTTCACTTTAGATGAAATGTGTGTCTGGACAGGTTCTGGCATCTTTGCTCATGTCTTGCTGCTGTTACATTGTTAGGATTGATCCTACCTGAGGAATGGACTTGAGAAAAGGTAAAGCTGGGCATTGTGTTACTCAACAATTGATCTTTGCTCTTACATTGGGGAAAAAAAAAAAAAAAAAAAAAAAAAAAGAACAAACAACAACAACAACACTTAAATGCTTAGATTCAGTAAGGAAATTTCTAGTGGATGCATTTTAAAAGCTATATTGCTGCCATAGGTCTCCTTCCAGACTGTGTGCTATGGATGTGAGCCACTGGTGGGTCAGAGGACTAGAACTCTGTCCCACTGGGTCTGGCCTCATCACAGAGCCCAGACACTGGATTCCCCATTCCTTCACTAAGGCTGTGCTGCATGTTAGCACTGTTCAGCTTATTCTGAGCAGCTACTTGGTAAATACCTCTGTAAATCTTTTGTCTTCCCTCATTTTCTAAACAGAAGCAAAAAATAACTCTTCACGGTTAAAACTGAAGAATGCCACCCCTATCTGCATCTCTAACTTCATTTATAACCTTGCAGTGAAGTTGCACAGTGCATTTAATTTTTTTTTTCTTTATAGACTCTGTGGCATTAGAAAAGACAAACTGTTATCATTGCCGCAATAATTGTAACACAGCACAGCAGAGGGCAGGTTTAAAAAGCCATCTTGCAAATGAAAGCTAAGCTGACACATCTGTTGCGTCCAGGGGGCTTCTTTAATACATCAGTGAAAAAAATATTTATATGTGTATGTGTGTAGATAGATGAAGGTGGCAGTATGTTAACACCAGGCACTGTTTTGCTTCAAACAGTCACTATTTAGCTTCTCAGGTCAGCTCAAATAACTGTTAAGTCTTTTTTTTTTTTTTTTTTTTTCCTTTTTTCTTTCTTTTTTTTTTTTTTTTTAATTCTATTGGTAAGTGGAGCATATCCTTCATATAGCACCATGGAACATCAACATATGTTGAGGAGGCAGAGAGAGATGAATCATGGAACCAGAGAAAAGAAAATACAGTGCTGTTGGTAACAATGAGATCATCTTTTTTGGGCACCCGCAAATTACTCATTGCAGACATCTCTTAAGCTTTCATCTCAGTTTGTAAGATTCAGTCTGTACATCTAGACTACAGAATATCCAATTCTAAAATATTTTAGACCTTCTGGAGAACTTGCAATAGAATTAGTACGTGGCAGAGAAAAGCAGTTGCTGTTCAGTTAGCCTAAGGATGCATGGAAAGGCACAAATAATGGAGTATTTAAACAGTAAGGATTATGGCAGTCTTGGGTCAATAGAAGCTGTAACTTTTTCATGTATTTCTAAAACTGCATTTAATTCTGTATTATTGTGTAGAGTTATTGTCTAATTTTGTTTAATAATTGTTTCATTAAAAATCAATCAATTAATCAGTCAACTGTCAGGCACACATTTGTCCACTGCCAGAACGTCTACTGCCTCACCTACTTGGAAGACTTTCTTCTCAGTCTTACAAATGCACTCAAGCTAAGTTGTCTGTATTGAAGTACTGAATTTGTGTTGTCTGTTATTATTTTCCAGTTTGTTATTCTTGGCATTACCTGTTCAATTTATTTTAAGGGGATTTTTTGTATGTTTTTTCTGAAACACATGAGAATTCTTTTGTGAATCACAGTCTGTTTCCTGTATTTAGTTTTTGCTATTTGTTCTTCACTAAAGTTACCACTGAAGTTTCATCTCTGATGGAATTTGGTAGTGTTATTTTTCTGCATCCCTTGAGAGCAGGGAGTGGTCTGTTTTAAATTCGTGTAGTCTTAGGTCATGAATTATAATTATGTGGTAAGGGGAGGCCTGGTTTGTGGAGTTATGGCCCCACTGAATGCAATGGAAGCCTTGCATGCAATACTTTTGAGACTAGGATTTCAACCAAAGCTACAAGAAAGTGAAAGAAAGAGCAGAGTTGACATGGTCTATCTCAAGATAATCACAGGTTTAGGATTATCTCAGGATAGCTGAGATGAAGTGTTTATAGGAAGGAACTAATATAATTATAATCAGTCTTGCAAGTTAACAATTAGACATCCTAATACCTTTTTCTTTTATCATCTGTAATTGATGACTAACAAAGCAAGTGCTTTTCTTAGACTAGAAGTACAGAATGGAACTAAATCTTTCTCTGTTCAAAGAGGTACTGTCTGTAATATACAGGATGTAAGAGATCTTGGGTCCTCTGTTTTATTGTTTTTACTCATGTTATATAAATCAATATTTCCTTGTACCAGGCACTGTGAAAGTGGAGAACCTGAATAATTCCAGGATATGTGATAAAAGTATCTTAACTTTTCAAGTCATGCTAATGTCCTGTAACCTCAGTAGCGGTAAAGCATTGTTCTTTTGAAGAAAGAAGATAGAAGACATTGTTTTTAATGTTTATTATGTAAGGCATGAAATTAAACTTTATGCTAAAGGACTTTAATTTTTCACTATCAGTTGACCAACAAGCATTAGTATTTTAAATACAAAATGAGGTACTGAGACTAAACAATATTTGAAATGAAGGGAAGGAGACCCATTCTTTGCTTGTGTCTCAAAGTGTTTGTTTGTTTGTTTGTTTTTTAGGGAATTTAATGTTTTTGTAAAGCAACAACAAAAATAAATATAGGGATCTATAAACCTTGTGTTAAGCAGGCTTTTACAAACAGGTTCTACTAGTGAAATTCTTCAATTTTCACCTGTAATGATCTGCCTTGTAAGCTTTTGCTAGCTTGCCAGTGAATAGAGGTTTATGATAGGGTGAAAAATCACTGGTAGGGTCTAGACTGAAGTTTTGTTGTTCTTGTTGCTTTGTTTTCCCTAAAGAACATTATATACTGCTTTCTTGCTTCTAGCCACTTCTGTCATCATGCTTTTAAAGCCTGGTATCATTGTTTTTCCTCAATACAAATATAAAACCCTATAGACAGATCCCATTCTGGTTTTTGCTTTCCTTTCCTCCAGAGCACTTAGAACAACACTCACTCCCAGGAACAGCTATCAGATAAGCACTTGCGCCTGACAGAGTACCAAATCACCAACTCGACAGTTTTTATTACAGATGCAGCAATTTCAATCATTTCCCTTTCCTGCCAGAACAGCATTGCTGTTGCTACCACGCTATGCATGGAAGCAGGCAGATGCTCTTAATGCTGATTGAGTTTGGCCCCTGTGGAAGCAGACTCATGCACTTTTGTAGAAGATGGGGCAGCAAAAAAGCATTGTTACCTTTATCAGGCAGAGATCAATTAAGAAATGAAAATAATTTCATTTATCTGTACGTTTTCTTACTTAGACATAAGCTTTGTTTATGGTTTATGTATGTTTCACTGTGACACTAAATGTGAACTGCAGAAATGTAGTAAAATTTATGCACAGCTTCTTCCAGATGGTTTTATTTAATCATCCTTCCAATTACTGTTTACATAAATAATTCAAACACTGTGAGTGGAGGAAAAAGGTGAGATTGTGTGATGTATATATTTTGTATATACTGTAAAAGGAATGTTGTTATCCTGTATAGTGGTTTCAATTAAATATGAGGCAATTATGTTGTGTTACAGTTGCTATTAAACTTTACTCTGGTGAGGTAAGAACATGTGGTTAAAACGCTGATCTTGGAAGTTGCTCTCAGCTTTGAGTCTATGGCCTGACCTTGGGCAAATTGCTGCTGTGTGTAAAGGCGTAAATAAGAATATGTATCTCTCAAAACTGGAACGCAGATTTTAGCAGAAAAACTGGGAAGATGTTTAATACCTTGTCTCTGACTTTCCCGTTTTTGAATGTTCTTGTGTCTTGTCAATAGCTGAGTAGTGTGGTGTCTGTTTTGTTTAAACTGTATTGAAATACCCAAATTGTGACTAGAAATAAATCTGCTACCTTATTCTTGGAAAATAATAATAATAAATATAAATCTTTGTGCAGGTTTTTTGTGAGCACATCTATGTGCTCAGTATGCCCTATGTAAGTCAGTGTATGATGCCTGCAGTGGTTATAACTCTTGTTCAAAAATATAGCCAGAGAACATGTGTGTTTTTCCTTCAGACCATTTCCAAGTGGTTCTGATATTTAGGCTGCAGCTGACCTTCATTTTCTTCTTTCATCCATGTTTCCCACTATCAGGGGAGGAGAATACTCCAGGGCATGACTCTGGTCTTTGTTCTAAAGTCTGGCGTATTTTATTTATTGTAAAATGCATTCAAAGTCTTTAGAGTGAGTGCTGAAATGCACACTCTCCTCTCAGGGATGTAGAATTGTTTTTTCTCCTTTCTTTTCATGACCAGCCTACTAGTCTCTGATTCTTCTCAGCAAAATTTGACAAGTTCAGCAGGAAAGCTAGAGAAAGTTCTTATCCCAGCACAGTCTGCAGATGGAAAACGAGGGTAGGTTCCTGCTGGGTGGGAGATGAAGGCTGAAAACCGTGCAAAGAAACATAGGAGCTGGGTCTGCCAGTGTTGGCACAAGTGCTGTAATCACCAAGCTAGCTCCCTCCCCCCTCCTCCACATCTCTCTCTGTGCTGTAGCTGGCCTCTCTTCGGTCAATTAAAAAAAAAATAAAAAATAATAAAGCTCATTAATAATGATTCTCTGTAAAATAGCTTAGTGGTTTGGTTTTTTTTTTTTTTTTTTTTTTTTTTTTTTTTTTTTTCTCACTGTAGCTGAGTCCTTAACTAGGGAAGGCTGTGGATACTTTGCTTGAGTCAAGATGTTGGTTTTGTGAAAATAACCTGCAAAATGGAGTGAGTGATCACCTTACATCACACAGTCAAGGGCAAATGCATTTAAAAGTATGATAAATTCGCATGGCATCATAGGAAGGGAGTATTAATACAAAAAGAGTAGGTGTGCTTTTTGGAATAATTGCTGCTGTGCTTGTCTGTGTTTTGTTTTGATTTTTTTTTTCCAGCTTTTGTATTCAGTAGTGTGTAATAAACCTGTGGTGCTACACTTTTCAGTTTGAAAGGGAAGAAGAAAATGAGATTGTATTAAGAAAACTGGACTAAAAGTTTTGTAGTGTTGTTAGCACTTGTGATTTCACTGCAAGTTCCACAATATTCGCTGTTTTTTCTAAAAATACTAGGTCCTAAAGACTTGTGTTTGCATCAGCTGTGCACAATATATGTAAAATGAAAAAACAGAGGATTGCTGTGTAAAAAAGCATCTGTAGGAATGCCGTCAATTATAGTATCTTAAATTGTTGTGGTTGCCTAGTAATTATCAGGGATAGACACTTGGGAAACATTCTTTAATCAAAGAATTTTAATCAGTCTAATCACTCCTCTACAATGACTATGCAAATGTTAATTCTGGTTGTGTTTTTTAATTTGAAACCATAGGTTTCCTTATTAAGGAACACAAAAAAGTTAGTGGCGTTAATAACACTGTTGTGGCTACAGCATGAAATCTACAAAACAAAAAATGAGAGGAATATAAAATAGCAAAACATTTCCAGAATAAAAATATTATTTCAGACATTTGGCCAAAGACAAAATATGTTTTCCATTGCTAGCAGATGCCTGAACAAAGCTGTTCCTAGCTTCATTTCTATTCTAGGAGACATGAGTCTTTTTATAGACTAATCATTTACAGTTGTTTTGGAGTAAAATGCGTTTTCTGTATGCAGCTGTTCTAATACAAGATTTATTTATTTTTTTAATAAGTCTGTGTCAGCAAAATTATCTTAATTCCTCTGTCTTATTTCTGTATGAATTATTGTTGATTGGGCAAATTTCAAGTTACAGCTTAATGTTAGGAACTGTTTGTATAACCTTAGATGGGCATTCAGGGTTCATAGTATAAGGACCCAAGGGCTGTTAAGATATGTTCTTGCACTAGTACATCAGTAAAGAGCTTCTTTCCTTTTTCTGAGACTTAATTCAACATCAGAGAATTGCAGCAGCCAGGTCTTTCTTCTACATTTGATATTTTGGGTCTGCTTTTTGTGTGTGTGTGTTTTGTTTTGTGTGTGTTTTGCAGATATACTGTCACTGAAAGCAAGCAAAACTAAAGGATCCTAGTATCTCTGAAATTTGGAAAATTTTAGCTTTCTCTCAGTATAAAGAATGAGAGAATAATATAGGAACAAAACAGAATATCCAGATATCAGTACAGGATACTCCTGAAGGAATTAACAATAGTAGTTAAGCTTATCAGTATCATCTGTTTGGAAGCAACCATATTCCTATGTGAGAATATATTTGCTAGTTTGCTTAAGTTATTCAATAGGGGAATTATGTTTGTGCACACAGTTTTGCAGGATTAGGGTTTGTATGACAAATTTTCATTCTGCAATAGCTATCATAATTACAGTATTAAACAAAACCATGTAATATTGATTTATAAAAATTATAGAACAGTGCACTTTTTTGTCTGTTGTTTGTTTTGTTTTTGTTTTAGTTTATGTGGTATTTAGTCAGGTCAGTTTGTCACATTTTCTTCTTGATTTTTAATAAAAAATCAAAATATTTCTAGAAAATGTGGAAATATATATTTAAAAAATAAAAAATGAAGTGTTGCATTAGGACTTCGTTACATTCATGCATTTCGCATAGTGCCTTATTGTAGCTGAAGTTCATATATCCCATAACCTGTGGGTTCTAAGAACCTGGGGTACTTCAGTTGTAGTACTGTCTCCCCCATGAGGCATGAAAAAAGGTCTGAGTATGTTGCAGAGATGTAATGGTCTGGACAACAGAGAAGATGGGAAGCATGAGTTGCTGCTGTGGAACTGATTAGTATTGAGCTGACCTAAATGAAATAGGTGGGTTTATTATCAAACAGGAAGAGATCCTCAACTGAAATGGGCAAATTTTAGTTGAGAAACATTCTCCATATTTTAGGGTTGCTGGGACAGTAGTATAACTTTACTCTTTCATGTTTTTTCCAGACATGCCAAGATGTTGGCTTCCTGTCTTTTCGAATCTGAAAGTATCATCTTGCTCTTTTTCTCTCTTCTTGTTAATTTATAGCATCTTATAACATTAAATTAATTATTTTATCTCCCACTGTTCAAATACTTTATTTTGTGTTTTAAAAATATTTTAAATATATTTTATTTTGCTTTATTGATTTGATATCTAAATATACTTCAGATAGTTAAGTACCTAAATAACAAATATACTATTTTTTAAAAGACAAGACATTACCTAAATGCCTGATTTCACTGATTCTTTGAGTATTTTGTGATCTCAATTGTATATGTATTTGTAAGATTTTGGACTCTTTTCTCTTTTCTCATGACTTCTAATTGTTAGCATTCACAAATAGGACATCACTCAGCATTAGATGGCCAAATCTATCAGTACATGACACAATTGTATAACAGAGAATGAGTAGGAAGATACATAAGCTAGGTTTAGAGATAGTCCTGGTATGGAAATGCGGCCATCTCTCATTATCCATGGGTGGTTTATCTGGCTTGCAAATGAGCAGGGCTGTGGATGCAGAGATGGGGAGGTGGTTCCACAGAGACTCGTGAAGGAGGCAGGATTTATTAACGCAAATGCAGCACCACGCAGGCATAATTATATTCCTTCCAAGGCCTTCTCAGCAACACAACCACTTCTAGCAGCATCACAGCAGATAAGCTCTGAGCTCATTTGAGCTTTTCCCCAGACTAACATCCACTTTATAAACTTGCTTTCCGTAGTACAAATTGTTAATGATAACATTAGAACAAAAAAAATATTCTCTTGTTAATGATAATATTTAAACAAAAAAATCTTCTCAAGGGTTTTAAATGGACATTTTTTTTTATTATCTCTGGCTCAGTAGTGGGGATTCATTACATAAATACCTAAGCATCAGCTAGTTGCCTGTGGATGTCTTTTTAGTACCAATAAGGAGGAGGAGAAACCTCCAGCAGAAATAGCAGGCTAGCATATTGTCAGCACCCACTCAGCTGTGCAAACTGGTTCACTCCTGCTATCACTGCATAAGGCAACATGCAGTGACTGAATTTAGCATGATCAGTATTGTGGCAAATGATACTGTAGACTGGAGATTTTTAAGACAGCATGGCAAAATCTAGGGCAAATCTGTTCAAATTTTTGCTTTGACTTTGTCTAACTGCAAGTAAGATGGAATTGCTTGGGTAGGTATACTAAATGGCCAGATCCTACAGAGCTTGAATTAGTTTGGATAGTGTTAGTATTTACATGTTGACAGTGCTTTTTCCCCATGTCATGAAAATGCAACCATGGTGGCATTGTGATCATAGCTGCGTCTTACAATGTCAGGTCTGGAGTTTCAGGAGTGGAGCAAGTGATACCTGCACAGCACAGTGAAAAGGTCTGTCCAGTAGGATTTTTCATCTCAGTCACCATTGCCAGTGGACTAACACTCAAAATGAAAAAGTTTGCAGTAAAATGTGGTTAACTAGATTCCCCCAAATACAAATGCAAGTAGCCATGGCCCTTATATTTTGTGTCCATAAATTGTGTATTCGATTGTAAGGTTTTTCCTCCTGTGTGGAATGGCTTATGCTGCATGTAAGTTAACTAAACAGTTTCATCTATATAAAAGTAATCCCTATGCTGAACTCAGCAGTTCCTTTGCAGAAGAGATGCTAAGAAATTCAAGAGGACTTGTGCAAAAAGTAGTGAATGACAGAACCAATACTGAAATATATTGGATTACTCTTTCCGTGCAAGTGAGGTTAAAGATAGGAACAAACAGAAATCAGTTTTCCTCAGTTCTCTCATATCAAAGTATATTCTCAATGCAGTAAGGTGTCAGAGTTTCATTTTCAAAGGAAACATCAGAAGATCTGTCTAGAACACTCTCCAACAAAACTACCTTCCACAGTAGAGCAGTTGCCAGTGAAGCAAGCAGGTGAAGTGTTTATAGACCACAAAGTTACTGATGTGGAAATGTCACAGTGGATGAGCTGTGGAACAAATTGGTTTGTAGAAAGAGTGGTCCAATTCTGCTTTCGTTTATACTGATGTAACTTTGGGCTAGCTTGCTGAAGTTAGTTGAGTTACACTGAGGCAAGTATTTAATTTAATTTAAGGTATTCACTTGGGTGTTTTACTCCTTTTAATGTTTCTGTGCATTCAGGTTTATGTTAGAGTGATTCAAGAGGCTTTCGTGGAATCAGAATCAGATCTAATGTATTAAATAACTGCTGGGAACTTGTTTATTGAAATTAAATTCAGATATTATGCAGAAAAAACCATAAGGGGGCACATATTAATTGAAACTCGTGCATGAAGATTTGGCTGAATAACTCCCATTAACAATAATAAGAGTTGCAGAATTAATTTCCTAGGTCCTGCTAAAAATTCACCCAAGGACATTGTATTCTCTGTCTTTAGATTCAGATCCTCTTTGTGTTAGCTGTTTCAGGAAATCAAATCTCTTTATGCAATCATTGCTGGAAGAGTCTATCTTGAACAGCAGTTTATTTTTAAATAATTATTAAATCATAGCTACATTGGCAGGTTTTAGTTTATTCCAAATTTGTTTTCAAATCTTCATTTGATTTTGATTGTAACTACTGAAAATAGTTTATGGGAATAAAGTGGGATAAGCAATATCTTTTTTTTTTTTTTTTTTTTTTTTGTACGCTTAATAATATACAATAAATATTTGATTATTATTAAACAATCTTAATGGGAGAAAAATTTTTCAGAAGTCATATTTAAATTACACTTATTTTTATGCAGAGGGCATTTGTAGACCAGGTTCTTGAGCAGGTCTGTAATATAAATACATTTAGACTGGAAGTGGCTTTATGCTGCATAGTACCGGACACATCACAGCACTGCTACTTCCTTAGATTCTTAAAACAGTTGGTTTATTCAACTGTGTTCATTCTGCAAAAGAATTTTTTACCTTATTTCTGAGGTCAGACTGCAGAGATCTGTCACACTGCTGTGGATTTTGTTCATTTAAGGTACAGTCTCTACCTCGATCTTTTTATATGATTATAAAGTAGTCATTGTGCCAAACAGATTTCCTGGTTAGTTCACTTCCATGAAATACTGCACTTGTTAGTAGATCTCTCAAATCATCTCCAGATATGGTTGTATAAAAATGCTGATCTGAAGGGGAAATTGTGATTGCAAGTCAATGTATTCAGGCTAGCCAAGCTTACCTGTAACACAGCAACCAGCTTTTACAGATCAGTAGGTGCTGGAGTGTAGCAAGGCTATTTGCTATTTTATGTATATAAACTAATTCATAGATTGAAATTCAAAATCTAATCTAAGGGGATAATTTTGCTTAGTTCCTGAAACACACTAGATTTGTAAACCTAGGAATGGATTACTAAGATAGAAGGCCTTCATGTCATTTATTTGGTGACATAAATTCTTGCTTTCATGTTGTCCACTTTACATAAATGGAAAATATATACATTTTTGAGACCTCAGTGCTTTGACACAATCACAATCTTGACACAAGACACAATCTTTAAATGTGAAACAGTGAAGAACTATTTATGGCATGAAAATTGATGCCTGTAGTAACCAGTTTTCTCAGGTGAGTTTAATGGGCAATAGTTTTCTAATTCATTTACAGCACATTGCAACTATTATATAATAGCAAACATTTGTGGAAAACATGAGGTGAAGTTGCAATTGCTTCTTGTCACATATTGGGCTGGCAATAATAAGAGCGAGATTTCATAATTTGCGTTTAAGGATATATCAATACCAGGTCTGAATTTTCACCCTGAGTGAAAATTCACCACTGACTTGACAGACAGATACACACACACCTGCATGCATACAGCTACATCTGCCCTCATCTGAGGCTCTTGATTTATGCTCACAAGTAAACCTCACAAAAGCCATACTATTTCTTTTTCTCTAGTGATTGTTTTCGTAATTTTTAAAAGTCCTGTCTTCATAAGTGTTCCTTGAGTTTCAGAAGGGACTGCGGTAATTTTAGACTCTTCTTGTGTTGTAGGAATTGAAATAGATGAGCAGGAGAGATGAGGTTGCCATCTGAAAGGCTTTAAGTGTTTAGGCTTTAACTGTTTTCTATGTCATCAGCAGAAGCATTATCTTCATTATCATCCCATAGTGGGGAACCACTCAATGTCCTGTTATGACAGCATGTTGCATCAAGATCTGCCAGGAAGAATTACCTCAGAGTTGCTCTTAACATGCCAGTTCTGCAAATTAGATGCATTTTACATTGGTTATTAAACCAAAAGAGAAGAGAGGTCTTTGTGTGCCCCAAATATTCACCAGCTCTGAATTTTCATTGGAGATCAAAGGAATTAGGGTACCATTGCTACTTCAATTCTCTATCTAATGTCATAGCTTCTTACATCATTTTAACCTGGTATTTCTTAGAATTTCTGAAGGCTGGTATAGCCTTTACTGTAGGATACTTAAATGATATGTATGGAAGGAGATCTTAAATGATACAAGGCTGGATAAACAACTATACTATTTCTAGTATATTCAAAGTTGTCCACAGTGTTTTCTGAGTGTTAATGAAGAAAATACAGGCTGGTCTGGATGCTACAAAACAGATTCCTTTGTGTGACAAGGTAGCCCATTTGTCCTTTCCATGACTGAAAGAAAAATCATGCTTTCACTACCAATTTCTGCTCTGGTGTGAACTCCTGCAAATGAGATGTATTTTACATGGGAAGGAATCCAACAGTACCGGTGAAAAGGTTTTGAATATTTTCCTAATCTTTCAGTCTGTATTTTAGTTTCAACAAACAAGAAATTAATCTGTCCATCCCCAAACCCCATTAACTGTTTAAAATGTCTGATTAATTTGCGAAGTTGTTACTTTAGAAGTTGCTAGAAGATTCTTCCAAGCTCCAACAAACCATACTTTGGGGAGTTCAGATGTGCACTTTGCAATAAATTAGTAAATGGTATAATGAAACACTAATGAATAATATGTTATTAGTATATCTGCTTGCCACAATTTGGAATTGTTTCTGCTAAATTGTGTTAAACTAAAGCATGAAAATGACATATGAAAATAACTAAAAAGTAATAAATGGGAAATAATCTTCACCAGCTTTGTAGTGCATGTTATAAGTTGCCCCCTTAATTAATTTTCAGAGAGCATTGCATTAATAATAGAAAGGAATTTATTGAGTAAGCAACAGCAAGCAAAACAGCGCTGGGCGGCCGGGGAGTCTCGGCTCCACCAATGGCGCGCACCTCACCCCCGCCAGGGTCCCTTTTTATATCTTGGTAATTCCGGGATTACGCAGCACATCCTGGTATATTCTGCGACTGCGCGCACTGTTGCTAGGGGGTCGTCTCTGTCCCTCTGGTGGTCGTGAAGATGAAGGCCGTAGTCTTCCTCCGCGTTGTGGTTCAACTTCTTTTTTTTATTTGGTCATGTTGGCCCAGTGTGAGACAGGAATGCAGGATGTTGATACACTAGTTTAGCAACTTATCAGGAGATGGTTACATGAACTTTGCAGCAGTGTCTTTGAACAAAAGAGGCAACTGAGATGCAGAAGGAGAGAAGGGGAGGGGGTTCTCTTTTTTGTTACATTAAGCAAAAGAATTTTCATAGTGTCTAGCCAAGTATTATACATCTTACTTCAGCAGGGAGCTTTTGCAACTCCTGCTCCTCAAACGGAACTCCTTGTTTTATAATACAAAAGACAATGAACAAACATTTATTGTGTATTACAGTGCAGACCAGCTAATAAGAAGGTAATCAAGCAGCTCTGTTTTGTGAATGTTCAGTTTATCGGGGGTTGTTTGGAAACAAAAATAAACAAGTATCTTTACTTAACCACAAGAATTTTCAAGAAAAAATGAGTGTAAATTTCTGTAATTTCAGTGTGCTTTGAAGTGTGCAATAATGTAATTGTTCAGAAGATGTTGCTTTATTTCTTTGTAAAATTTGTCAGCTTTGGTAAGAAGTGTTCCTGCCAAACATATTTTCAAAGCAAGTGTTAGCAAAATAGAAAAACAGCAGGCCTGAAAATCATAGATCAAGTCTCAGTGGTTTAGCCATGCTAATTTCCAAAACAAGCATGGCAAATTGATTGGTTGTGCTGCCTGTAACCATTTAATATATTCTTTCTCAGAATAAAATACCTTTCTTGTTGTTTTGCAGCTGTCTAACCTAGAAATATGGACTGGGACTCCCCCACTTTTCTTGGGTTATAATTGTTCAAGGCAAAAACTCACCACTGCCAAATCACAGAATCACAGAGTTGTAAGAGTTGGAAGGGACCTCAAGAGATCATCAGGTCCAACTCCCCTGCCAAAGCAGGTTCCGTAGAGCAGGCTGCCCAGGTAGGTGTCCAGATGGGCCTTGAATATCTCCAGAGAAGGAGACTCTACAGCCTCCCTGGGCAGCCTGTTCCAGTGTTCCATCACCCTCACTGTGAAGAAGTTCTTTCTCATGTTGGTGTGGAACTTCCTGTGATCCATTTTGTGGCCATTACCCCTTTTCCTGTCCCCACACACTACTGAAAAGAGGTTGGCCAAATCCCTCTGTTTCCCACAGTTAAGATATGTGTAAACATTAATAAGATCCCCTCTCAGTCTTCTCTTCTCAAGGCTGAACAGACCCAGGTCTCTCAGCCTTTCCTCATAAGGAAGATGCTCCAGGCCCCATATTATCTCTATGGCCCTCCACTGGACTCTTTCCAGGAGATCCCTGTCTTTTTTGTACCGGGGATCCCAGAACTGGACACAGTACTCCAAGTGAGGCCTGACCAGGGCAGAGTAGAGGGAGAGGATCACTTCCCTTGACCTTCTGGCCACTCTTCTTTTAATGCACGCCAGGATCCCATTGGCCTTCTTGGCCACCAGGGCACACTACTGGCTCATGGTCAACCTGTTGTCCACCAGGACCCCCCAGGTCCTTCTCTGCAGAGCTCCTCTCCAGTAGGTCATCCCCCAGCCTGTACTGATATGTGCGGTTGTTCCTTCCCAGGCGCAGGACTGTACACTTGCTCTTGTTAAACCTCATTTGTTTTCTTGCTGCCCAGCTCTCCAGCCTGTCCAGTTCTCACTGAAAAAAAGGCTTGTCATTTTCATGATAGAGATGATACATATTTATTTCTAACTTCTCTTTCATGAGAGAGTGTGGAATCAGAAACTTATCCAAAATGAGCATGCGTTCTGAAGCAGTTTTTAAAAATGTAGTTGAGACCTAATGCCTGAGTGGAATTTCTGAATTCATGAGAGCTTAAATGTGGCACTAACCAATACCAAAGGGAAGTAAGATGTTTTTGACAGAGGGTAGATCAGAGCACAAGTGCTTTTTTCTTGATATTTTCAAAAAATCTTCAGTGTGGTATGCAAGGCTTGACAAGCACCAAGACATCCCTCAGTCAGCCTCAGACTGCTTCAGAATTGACTCTCCCTGGGTTTTTAGTACCTTGCTTTGCCATCTCTTAACCAAGCCAGATAATGTATATTTTGTGAAGATTGATATTTAATTGTCTGGAAAAAAAAAAAAAAAAAAAAAAAAAAAGCAAGATATCAAAAAAAAAAATCACTGGACTAGATATATTTATCTTAAATTTATGTAAATCTATTGATGTGGTTTTATCTTAGATTTCTCAAGTACCATCAAACTCATTCTTTAGCTGTCTTTATGTTGCATAACAGCAAACATATCTATCTATATCCTAAGGTCATATCGTAAACAATATATCATAAACAATGTGTCATAAACAATAGTCAAATGGAATTTTATTATTTTTACTAATAATGTCTTTATGGCCCCTCAGACACTTTGCATCCTGTTTCACTGTGGCTTGGAGTAGGGGAGCTAATCAGGTACGGATTACCTACCAGATGTTAGAATACAGATGGCTGTTTTTAAAGAACTACAAAAAAAAAAGTCTGCTATGCTGATCAAAAGTAAGGTCAAAAAGCTTTAAATGAATAACATTAAAATTACCTATGTCCAATTACATTCATATAATAGTTTTTTTCTTATTTATAGGCTACTAAACTGCAGGAAAACTGCATCTGGAGATATGTGGATATGTATAAATAAACTTATTATTTAGTTTTACTAAATACTAGATTTCCTGTGATTTTTTTTTTTCAGTTGTTCAGATCCTGAGGCTTCCATAGGTGTATTTTGTTTACGGTCCAACCTAAAACATATTAAATATTTCTACTTTTTAATTATTTATTTTTTAACATTGGTCTAGGCTTGTGCATGCTATTCTTATACTGTAATCATTTGCAAACATCACCTCTAGTCTACTACATTTTCTATTTACACTCCTAGAGAAGAGTGCAGGAAACAGCTGAGTCTAACAGGCCATCTGTTTAAGTGTGACTGAAATTGCAGGACAAGGATAGTAAAGATGGCTTGTTAGGGAAGATTTGGACTCTGCTAAGGGGACTGTGCCTTATTGTTTCTGTCATAATAATATAATACTTTCTAACATTCATTTTAATGGATCAATGCATGTAAATGAGTTGTTCCATAAAAAAAGATGGTTATTTGTGTAACGATGGACATTTCAGTAACATCTCATCTCTCACAGCTTTTATTCTACAAAACATTATACACTAGACTATTGAAATGTCTGTATAAAGACAGTAATGAGTAAAGCTATTGCCAGCAAATAAGGCAACAAGATTCTAGTTTTTTTCTTGTGCTTGAGAAATCATCATTTCAGCCACATTTGAGTGCCAGGGAGCAAAAACGTCATTGGCCTAAGGAGCAGTAAACTAGAAAAGGGTCATTTACTGTATGTGCAGCTGAAATATATAAACTCATTTTCTGAATAGCATTACTGAAGAACAATCATGACAGTAGTTCTTTTCCATTCCTTTTCTATATAGTAATTTCTTAATCCATTTTGTAAATGGGTCTCAGCTACCACAGATTCAGAGAAACTGTATTTTAGCCGACATTCGTCCTCATGCTGAGGAAATTATGATGTGTTGAAGTCCAAATATAGCATTACATTTTTTCTTGTAGTGGAATGCAAGCTAAATGTTTTTATTAAAAAAAAAAAAAAAAAAAAAGTGTATAGTTCTATATGATAACTCTATTTATATTGTATGTATTAGAAGTTTTTCATATAACTTCCCAGAGGAAAAATACATTTGCTGATTCTCATTCCAGGAAGTTATTTGCTGGGGGGTCAGGAAGTTTATACAAACAAAGTTCTCTGACTGTTTCATATTACTTCTTTCAACTATGTTCCACACTGAGTCTTCCCTTTCAGCTAACAGGGTGCAAATCAAGAGTGTTGTCTTGCCTGAAAGTGTAAAAACAGAGAGGAATGGGCCCCAAAGGCATTCAAGCATAGCTCTCTTGGAGCATGGTGGCAATATAGGTATTGGCAGTGAGCTCAAATGATCTGTTACCAACTCCATGTAAAATTAAACATTTATTAGATAGAAACAGATGTAGTGCCTTAACAATGCAGGCAGTTGCTTATACGCTTCTTTGGACTGGGAGACCTAAATTCAAACTCCTTAAGTAGAACATGTGCCTCTTATCTCCCTATAAAGAATCTATCTATGAATAGATCAGCAGACTATTTCTGATTGAACTCTCTCTCTACCAAAAAAGTCCCTCTTGATCTGAAAAACCCTGCTTGATAATAATTTAGTTGAACAGATGCATTTCTTGAAAAGATTTAACTTGGGTAAAATGATATCTTCAATATCTGTTGAACACTCAATACTAATCCAAAGTAAGTGTATTAAAAGCAGCTCACTTTTGGAAATTAATCAACGCATTGTAGTAATAAATCTTTTTTTTTTAAAAAAAAAAAACAAAAAACAAAAAAACTTTCCTCAGAGAGCTTGAGTCCTCTCAGTATATTTCTCTCTGTATTCACAACATAATAGGTTACTATAAAGTTCATTTCCTCACTTAAAGGGCTTTGTTAAATTAATTATATTAAGATTGGGAGCTTAGTGCTTGATTATTTCTATTTACTGTATTAATGGAAGCTGATATCTATCATTTTAACATGGAGAAGTCCATAGGGGTGAGATAGAGGTTTATCTGTGTTCTCACTGAATGCTTAAAGTATTAATTCTAGTTTCATAGCTCCTACAATTTTTGAGAAACTATCTATTCTTACTGTAGAGAATACAGGCATATGCAGCTATCACTCTGCAGCTTCAGTTAACTTTTATATTTTCTCTGGAATTGCCTGTATTTTCCTTTCTACTTTTTTAACACTTTAGAGAATATTTTGAACAGTATCTTTCATTTGTATTTCTGAATATTGAATGTTTCCTGCTGCTTACTTGTTTGAAATTGCTGTCTGGTTTGAAATTGTTTGCAATTTGCAGTTTTTGATCCACAAATTAACCAAGAAGTGGTCACTTTGGGGTTATTACTCTGAACTACTTCAGAGGCAGCAGAAGTGCCGTTAGTAGGTACAAGAGGAGAGAGGTTAGAAACAAGTGTCCTCTATTTTAAAAAATTACTTTCTGTAAAATCTAATCAGTTGCAAATCTGCCTGTATGAGTGAAACTCAACATTGACTTTAAGACAAATGACTGGAGCAAGTATCTATAATCACCTGGGTTGCTGAGTAGCAGTGAGTGCACGATGGAGCATTCAGGCTAGTGAGCATGGTTCTGCTCCCTGTCCTGATGTCATGCCTGTCTGTTTTTTGTTTTTTTTTTTTTTTTTTTCTCTCTCTCTCTTTCTCTAATAATTGGTAGATAAAGACTTTTTAAAGATTTGTGTGGTGTTCTACATTGTAAGAAAAGGAATAAAAAAGGTGTTACAATGAAAAAAAATGATGGATATCTGAATTATTATTATTATTATTTTTTAATCTGGAATAGTCTGCTGTAGGACTATTACTGCTATTGGCAATTTATGGGCAATGATTTGGAGCTGTTTCTGGAGGAAACATGAATGAAGGATGTGACAACATAATAACTGTGACAATTATGTGATATATGTGACAATTATTCCATAGTCAGCATCCTGCTGAAGAGGAGTTGGGAACAAAACAGAGAAAGTACTAAACACCTAGAAAGTAGGTGTCTAAAGGTGGCATTGTCTTTTAGTTTACATCTCTCTCTCTCTGAACGAGTGAAGTGCCAGGTTTGTGTTTTCTCATTGTCCTTGTACAGTAGCTGGTTTCTTCATTGTTTATAACTCTCATTTCCTGCTATTTAAAAAATTCTTTCTCTTGTCCTATTTGTTGCAGACCCAGCTGTCTGCAGTGGGACCATAACTAATTTATTTTTCTTTTTGTATGTAATGTTGTGTAGCATATTTCTTGATCCAGTTCCCTATAGACTGTATCATGAGAGGATGTTAAGGGCAAATGTGAATTATTTTTTCATTATCATTTTAGTTACATCTGTAAAAATGTGGATTGCTATTAGGAAATATAGGAGAGGCTGTGGACAGTGATTTAGGAGGGTATTACAATAGTCAGTGTTTCAGACTTAAACCCTGTTTTCTAATTCCCCTGCAGACTTTTGTAGGATAAAAGGTATACTTTCGATAACTTAATAGCATGCATCTACAAGAATCATTGCATTGTAATAAACTGTGGAGGAGAAGGTGATACTAATAACTCGTTAACTCTTCCATTTCTAGTAAAGGAAAGTAGATTTGAAACTATAGCTTGGCTTATGTCGCTGTACTATGCTGCATTAGAGTTCTTAAAATATTAATGAAAAATAGCTAGTTTCTCTTGTCTCGTAGTCACATGCTTACTTGCACAAGCCATTTAAATGCACCTATTTGCTGAGCAAGATCCTGTTACAATGCAGTAAAAAGCCAGGCAAGCAAGAAGTAGCAGAATCCCACCAAAAGAGAAGGGAGCAAAGGGAAGGGCAGTTCTGTCACAAATCCCATTCCTCCTCTCCTCACATCTGTGAGAAGAATAACAACTAGTAATTATTTATTAGTTTGGTGTCAGATTGGTTCTTATCAGTTGGGTTTAGAGCATCTGGCTCAAGTGGAAGGTATGAATAAAGGAAAGCTAGTGAGTCAAAGGAACACAAAATCTCAGATTTCTGCATGCAGAAAGACCCATACTCCTTTCTCTCAACAAGATTTTAAAAATCTCTCATCCTACTCAGAGATACTTTGTAGCTGCCAATGACACAAGCACCTTCTTACCTTGACCCGTCATGTTTTGCATCATCAATCCAGTTTCTTTCTCCTACTACAAGTTGCCCTGGGACTCAGATCACCGTCATGTCTGGGAACCCCAGTCTTTCTTTTATTTCCTGGAAAATTACCATCCTTTTTCACATTCCTTATCCTTCTACCTGTAGGCAGCTCTCAACAAATAACTAGAGAAGACTTCTCCATCTCTTGGTGTCTTCTCTGTTAATTACTTCATAAAGGATTGTTTGCAAATGCTATTTTCAAGCTTCTTTGTAATGTCTTGTGCCAACATGATGAAGTTCTTTTCTGGAAATTTTTGCTTTTCTCTTTCTCAAAAGACACTTCAAAGTGTTCTCAAAAAAAAACAAAAAAAAACAAAAAAACAAAAAAACAAACAAACAAAAAAAACACTTTGAAGTGGATGCTTTTTTTTTTTTTTTAAAGTTATTGTTGGGAAATTAATATAATTTGGAGGAAAAGTCAAAATGTTACTTGGATATGAAGGGATTATGAGATAATTGAAATGAATGCTAGATGTTCTCCAGGTTTAAATGATCATTGGAGCGCTTTATCTGAAATCTTCCTCGAGAGAATGTTTTGTTGGTTGATTAATCTTTGCTAATTAGGACATTAGTCGTGATGTCTGTCTTGGCCCAATGCACAATTTTTAGTAAGAAAAAATGGAGAAATACTACTTGTGGGAAGGAACAAAATCTTCCTAAACCATTTGCATTTTCCAATTTGAGCACTTTAGGTATTCAGAGAAGAACTTTTCTTCAGGGAAAGGTTTTATTGAAGTAGTAAAGAAAAGGGGAGAGAGCAGTTTTCCAGAGGAGCAGACAGTACAGGCTTATATTGATAACTCCAAGTCAGAATCCTGAGGGACAGGGGAGAGGGTTGCATCCAGCAGCAGAATAGTCTCTCCACCTGATTTACAAGTTAAGCCTGAGTTATCTGCAGTCCTTTTGATAAGGAATTTGCTGTGGAAGTGTTCCTGTAAAAACTGATGAGGAACATTTCATAATAAATATTTGAAGGGTAATGATTATTTTCAGATAATTATATTTGTTTATGCAGACTATCTTTAATCTATTCTAATTTGTCACACAAAATAATGTGAACTGAAAAATGAACTGTTAGACAAAATTGTTTCCACTAGCATATTTGCCTACTAATGTGTTTGATTTTTTATGACATCTGTGCAGAATACACTTTTATCTTCCAGCCACCCCCACACATATAGAAAAACCTTTTATGTAACATTAATGTGTCTTTTTGCTGCAAATAAGACCCTTCTAAAAGATCAAACAATTGCATAAGACCATCTCAAACCTGCATATATATACTTCTTTTAAACAGAACAGATGTTTACATGCTGTTTACAAAGGCCCTCCAAAAAAATCAAATTAGGTCATACATTAAAAATAACTGGGAAAAAATGTTTTATTTGATTAATCTTGTCTGAAGCAAATTCCAAATAGGCAAATAGGTAATAATTGCCCATCATTTTCATTATTAGAACTTTTCTAGTAAGTCCTTGTTCTTAATTGTGGTCACAGTGTGAAGTGGGATGTTATTCAAAGAAATCTACATACCTTTATGTCTGGACTGTATGAAAAATCTAATTTGGAAGATATGTTCATGTAGATAATAGTACATGACTTAATGTCACAGATTCAAATGACTGTTTTATAAATCTGAAATTCAGTTTAAGGGTGACATCTTTTTTCAAAAGAGCATTCCAAAGCTGTGCCCATTTGTGTACCCAGCATTAGGAGAGGAGATAAACAAATTGATATTCTTCTGAAGGTATTCAGTGGTTTCCCACTGGATCACTTTGTAAATTAATTAAATGACTGTAGGCATTAATGTGAAGCTTCTTCAATAATCTTTCTTCTGTTGATCTGAGGCAGTGAGACATTGATCACAAATCTTTTCAGATGGGTAAGTTTGCAAGAAAAAAACTTTCTTCATAAAATATCCTGAAAAATATTAATTAGGATTTATTTGGTGGGATTCTGAATATTCTACCATATGAATATCTGCTTTGAACCCATCTGTGCTTGTCTGTTAATGTTTCAATTTTGATGTATGAACAGCTAAAAAAATCTTGCTTGCAGGTTGGGCATACTTGAAGTCTGGGTTCTGGACTGCTTTCATGGTTTGCTCTGCTCTGTGAAGCATAGCATAGTACAGCTGCATATGTTAGGACATCACCCAAGAAAATAACAATTCTGGATGCTTTGAAGAACTGAGGAAGATTTTCTTTACCCTCAGGAGGAGTGCAGTTAGGAGTGCAGTTATGATGTTTGCTTCTAAGTGAGAACATCTGTAGAAGATTGGAGGAGGGTAACCTCCCACCACAGCAGTGCTGGGAGAAAGTGGGAGCTTGAAAGATGTCAAGACCAAGACTAATACCAAACTAGGTTTTTCTGGGTAGGCACTACAAAACAAGATTTTGTAGTGAACAGATTTGATTTGGAAGAATTTTTAAATTGAACAGTGCTGTGGGACCAAGAGTAGGAAGTACTTTCACAAATATCAGGGAATCTAAACAAGTCAAAGTAAGTGAGAATGTAGGTATTGGAAGATATGCTATCTCTAGAGGAAGGTTTTGTGTTTTGTTTCGTTTTAGACAAAACACACTCACAAAGAAAAACAAATCAAACAAAGCCACACCACAAAACAAACCCCTCAGTGAAATCCAGATGAAACTGGTCCTCTGAAATCCTGTAATTGGCACTTAGACTGGGGAATGCCGTAGCGAATACAGCCTGTGTGTGGTTAACTCCAGCAATCCCGTTACTGTCAAAAGGAGTGAGTGGCTGCACTGACATTTTGATCTTCTATACCTTGTGATGTACGGCATGAATTTATCATGGCTTGACTTGGTTGTAGGTTTTCAGTGTAAAGTATTTGAATTTGACTGTGGTGGTTGCCTTTATGCAGCTTTTTCCATTACTAACTCAAGAGTTACAATTTCAGAACACAGAAAAGGAAGAAAAATGCAGAAATTGTCAGTAAGGTTAATATAAAGGATGCCCTTTTAGGGGAAAATATGTTGAAAATTTTTGGATTCCACATAGCAAAAGGATGATCATTTGCTCCTTTCTCACAGAAAAAAAATTGATTTCTTACGCAGTTGCCAGGGTGTAGGGGCATAAAAATAGACAGCTTAAGAAGTAGGTTTTAAATGCAATCTGTGTCACACAGTGACTTTAATTTAAGGCAGTAATGCTAAGTTAAGTCCATTTCATTAATTTTTGGAGGCCGCTTTAAAGAGCTCTGATAGACATAAAATGAATATTACTGTTAATGGCACTGAGTAAGTATGCCACTGCATTTCATATTCATTTAGTTTAAATTCTGCAGAAGATTTGATACATCTTCATACAACAAGATGTCTAAAAGTGAGTGAAAAACTCTCAATGACTTTTTCAGACCTTCATTCAAAGCAGTGTACTTCCATGCATACACATACACATTTATGTCCTGCCTCCATCCTTCTATAAAATGAATGTTAACATTAAAGCAAATGGAATGTGAACATTAAAGCAAAGGAAATCTTCCAGCATTTAGACACTGCTGTCTTAGAACCTGGTAGCATACTTCACAGTTCTGTCCAACTGCATTACTTAAGAACAATAATTTCATATATATTTTCATTTGAAGGCAAAAGCAAGCTGAGATATTACTGCCAAAGAATAAAAATGCTACCTTTGTTTTGTCTAGCTCAGCTGTAAAGTTATACTCCAGAACCATCTGCTCTGATGAGTTTAACTTATACCTAATGTTGACTATTCATTTTATTTTATTTTAATTATTATTTTTTTTTCCTGGAAATTAAGGATTTCTGATTAAAAAGCAGTAGAGGAAGGAGAAGAGAAGAATTCCACCCTGTGAACATGTAAGAACTGCAGAAAGTGATATTTTAAAATAATTTATTTATTTATTTATTTATTTTCCTTCCAGAAACAACAAAATGTGATCAGCTCATATACATTCTAAAAGCAGTACTTTGTCAAAGAATTACCCTTCATGTACCTCCAGACATGACTAGGTTGCATCGATTTCAAAGCATAAGTTAACACACTTTTGTCAGAGGAAAAACTTATATTTGACTTTAAGAAATTGAAATTAAGGTTTTTACAGTTCTATATTCAAAATATAATGGAACAATAGAAGCAGAACACAGAGTCTAAGGATAAATATAAATTACTGTGCAAAGGACTGTATGTGGAGGGGTGAAATACAAGAAGATTGCAGTATAATTAAATGACGTAAGGATTATGATTTGGGTAAGGGTAAGGATTTTGGTAGGAGCATGTTAGAAATAATTTCAATCCCATTACAGAAGCCGTAGTGGATGTAAAAGCTTTGTTATTGGATGGGCAGCAAGAGTGAACTCCTGAAGATTTCCAGTTGATGTGGGTGTATAAAAATTGGTTGAATAATGCTAACTTAATTATGCCTATTGAGAATTTCAATTTGCTACACTGTTGAAAAAAAGGACCATGGGGGGAAAGAAAGAGGAAGGAATAAGTGGAGAATAGCTTGAAAATGCTAACAAACATTAAGATATCATAAATATTTAATTGTATGAACTGAGTAAGATGTGGCCATTGTCTATAAGGTATAATTAACTATGTGAAAATGACTGATTAATTTCTACACAGACTAATACAGTTGTGACTGTGAGGTAAACTGAATCTTTGCTGTTTTTATGATATATATGTTTTCAGTTTTACAGGCTGCTTCAGGACTTTCCTCAAAGCCTGGCTGTGAACTGGTTAGACATGAAGTCTCCATGTGTGGTCTTGGTCTTTACTGGAGTTCATTACTGCCCCTAAGGTGGAATTTGCACAAGAACGCATAGGAACATGATATGTCACCAGGAAAGATTTAAAGATCAAGTATTACAGTATACAGCAGAGCTTAATGCTCTTCTACCTGTTTTCTTCTGTCTAAGCCCAAACATTAAAACCTCTTAAGTCTTATGACAGTCTGCTCACCTCCTGAGAAAATCACTGTAGTGTACAAAAATCTCAGGGGTTTGGAAGTAGACTTGTGATAATACATTTCTATAGAATGTGAAAGCAAGGACTGCTGTCAGGTTATTTCTCTCTTGTATAAGCTACAAACACCTTCCTTTTAAATTGTAGTTTGCACCGGTTGTTGAAGGACAAACACTTCAGCATCTCCCAAACCTTGAGATTGTAGAGGTAACTGATTGTCTGTGGTGGGAGGAAGTCTCCTTCTATCAAATACCTGTGGATGTAAAACAGTTCCATAGACTTACTTGAACAGATTCTTTACCCTTTGTGCTACTATCCTCACCTTACTATCAGAGGACAACCAAGATACCTATGGGTTAAGGAATGGCAGGTATTATGGTAATGGAGACCTAATAGTTCTGTACCATGCATAGGTTGCAATCATAACATTTTTGAAGTGTATTTCGAAGCATATCTGATCTGGAGGTTTGTTCTACAGCAACAGATACCTGCATTTTGTCTAGCAGTCCATTAATAGAGCAAGAAGAATCCTTGGAGGGCCTGCTTGTCCTTGATTTCAGATATCTTAAGGACTTATTTCCATTGTTTTAGAATTAAAAATCAAAACAAGAGACATCTCTTCAATGGCATTGCTTCCAGTTGTACTGCTGTCAGCACTGGAATCTCTGTTGCTAATGCAGAACTGCAGAGTTTAGTTCAAATGTACTGACTGCCTTCTGCTTTAAGTCAAGGAATCTCTGCTATCAGTATCATTAGCTTTGCATCTGCCTCTTGTTTACTTCCCTTAACACTTCTACAGCTTAGCCTCATGGCCTCATTTTTTCTAAAGAAAAAAAAAATAAACAAATAGAGTTATTACACAGCAATTTAATAAGAAATAAAGATTATGAAATACTGCCTGTGAGAACAAAAAGATTAAGGTGCTTTACAGAGCTGAATGTTGTGTTCTACTTCTGAAAGAGCATTTGCTAATAGAGGTAGCAGTCTTCAGGAAAGGCAATGCTTCTAACTGTAACTATTCTGTAGTTACATTCTAATGTAGTTAAATTCATTCTAATTTTGGGTAGTGCCCAGAACTGTATGCATAAGAACAGGGAAATGCATCTCTGGTAATGATCAAGCCTATCCTACCCTCAATATTCACTGAAGTTTGCAAATTCCCAATATTTGGCCATTGGCTAGCCAGCAATGAGTATTGTCTTATTCTTTGTCCTTTTCAGCTGGTAACACCATTCTGTATGGGAAGAAAGTCCTTTTCTGACTATGACTGAAGCTTCCCATTTCCCATTTTAATGCTTATATGTTTTTTCTGGTTCTCAGTGACTTGGAAAGTGCAAGATGCATGAAGAGTTGCTTTACTCTTGCATTCAGAATTTAGCTGAAATGAAAGGGCAACTATCAATTTGATTCAATGAGATATATAAGCATGTGTATAACAGTAAAAACTTGAGTGGTCACTTTGAAATCTTTTAAACTGTACCTGTGATTCTTGTCCTCCTCATTTTAGGAGCTTTGAGCGTATTTCTGAGTCTCCTTCTTTTGTGAAATTTCTTATAGTGCTATATGAATGTCACTTGAAGGGGGAGTAAAGATATTTAGAGAGCCTCTTGTATATTTCTGCTTTAACATTAAGCATATAAGATACTCATAAATATGCAATCAACTATCAAGTGCATAGTCTCTGGAAATGTCAACCGCTTCTACTGATCACTTTAGAAAGAGCTGGAATTCTGGCATTAGTATTAATCACTAACAATTCTTTTGACGGGGAGTATTTACTCATGTTATAATAGCTACAGAGTACAGTGAGATCCAATAATACTGTGCAAGATGATAGAGATGAAGGCAAGTTCTGTTTTGTGTTCATTTCTAAAATATACTTCGGAACTTCCCTCTCTTTAGGTTCTTAGAAATTGAACTGACTGCTGAAAATAGACATAGATCTTTGGTGTTTGCTTTTGGTTTCTAGTGCTGACTGTAATTAGCAAAAATTCTCTTAGTTTTAGACATTCCACATTGTTGTATAGCAAGATATGAACACAATTAAACACATAGTGTTTGTTTTTTTGTTTGTTTGTTTGTTTTTTTCAAGAAGCAGAGACCACTTCTATATAAAAACAATAAATGCATTTGAAAGGGATTGTAGGGTTGTCTAAGTCATCCTTTTTAATATGTGGTACAGCTTTGCTATGAGCAGCATTACTACGTAGAAGAACATACCGTTGTTTTTAATTCTTCTTCCTTAGGTGATGGTAACAAATAGGGAATTTGTTTGGAAACTTCTCTAATGTTACCTAGATTTACTTTCAAATTCATTTCTCACAGGAAGCTAAGTATTCTTAGAAAGATGTCAAGAAAAAACACTTGAGAATTTGTACAGAACACAAGTTCTGATGATAACTTTTCACAAATGGGAAGTTTTGCTCCAATGCTTTTATTCAATCAAATAAAATCATGTAACTTGGATATTGTTAGGATGACAAAAAAGTTTTCAGATATGTCATTTTGATTCATTTGATTGTCCTTATATTGTGTTGCAGTGTTCCTCCATGTAAATTGAAAAAATAATGCATAATCTTGTCATATGATGCAAGTATTATTCACCAAAACTACTGGGAGCATAGGAAAAACATCTTTCTAATAAACCTCATAAATCCATTTTGTTGTGTCTGACCCAATTAATTGACTGCAGGCTCAGAGTCTGAGCACCAAAGATCATAAGGCAATACTGATTTTTCATAAGTTTTGTTTAACAGAAGGTTACTATAACAATAATTTGTCTTTTCATATGCATTTTATATGCAGTGTTATGTTCCTCAGTGAAATTTAAAGATGAAATGCAGATAACTTAATGTCATTTTGATATAGTTCATTTCACTTACAACAATATGCAGTTCACATATTAAGAATTTTATTTCAGTAAGTGTTCATTGATGCTATTTCTCACCAGTACCAACAGATAAGTAAGAAATACAGGTCTTCCATAATATAAATTTTAAAATATCTGTATGGGGTAATTCTGTTTGTATCTTGACACAAATTCTTGTATCTCTGTTCTATATTGGTATAGTCTTTCTAGTGGTAACACAAGGTGCAATTTATCTATTAATATGCAATCACTTCCAATTCAATGAAACTTGAAGAACTTAGTGACAGACTTGCACTGAGGTTAATGTTTTGTTTGTTTGTTTGCTTGTTTTTGGTTTTGTTTTTTCTTTCTGCATTGCAATTAATATTTGTGAGTGTATGTGACTTCTCATGTTGGGAATTAGGCTATCTTAGGATATCTTAGGCTATCCACCTCCACTGAAATGATGCAAGTGCACATTTTTATCCTAGCTGACAATAAATGATTTCCTATTGTTTCGGATCTCAAATATAATACTTGAACCTATTAATGCATTTCAATTACATGTAAAGGACCTACCTGCTCAAGAATACTAAGTTTCTAAACTGGCAGGAGACAAGTGACACACCTATTAATGTCTGTGATCTAGGAAAGCCTGTTCTCCATTCTGCCTCTCAGCAACAGCCTGCCCCATTATCATGGGCCTGGACCTAGGTGCATCGCTGCATGCTCCTCCTTTCCTTCAGGCAGCACTCCGGAAAAAATGAGTGGGGGCATTGCTGTTATTGGAAGGCCCAGTATAGGGGATTCTGAGGATATCTGCAGCAATGCAGAAAAAGAGGGAATGTAAGATCCTACAAGGAGCACGATAATGTTGGAAAAGCACTGGAATAGGAGTTGGATGAGCGGAAGTGGAGAACCCCAGATTAGGACAGAGTCCTTAAGTGAAATTTGCATGCATGAGAGAGCCCTCAAGTGCTGAGCTTCATGCTGCTGTCATCATGTGTGACCAGGCAGCTGTTGCTGAAGCAGGAAAAAGAAATACTGAAGAGGGGACTGGGTGGTAGAGCTGCAATGCCAGCTACCACCAGACAGGACTGCCTGTGCACCCACGGGGACCTGACTGCCTTACAGCTGCAAGCTGAAATCTCCAGTACTCTCTTACATCAATTGGATGACCTCATAAAATTAATGAGACATGTTTTTACAACCTCCTTTCAGAGAAGGCAATAGTAATCACTGTATTTTATATGACAGAGTGTTTAAACTGTCAGTGTGCAAAAAAGTCATACAAATTCAATGTAAATACCGAGTTTCATGTAAACACTTAGTTGCATAAAGTAATTATTAATCTTTAAAAAATGATAAAATATGCACAGTTAGCTAATAAATGACAAATGAATAATTTATTCAGCATAAAAGAGAAGGTAGGAGAGGTATTAATGTTTTACCCACCACAGTTCTCTTTTTCTTTGACAAGCTGTAACTAAACCACTAAATTTTTAGTCTTTAACATGTTTATTTTCAAAGTCTTGCAGCAAGGAGATGTGAGATGGAGATATACATATGGAGATGTGTAATGATTTTGAAGGGCATATGTGAATGTGTCTTTGTGTATGTCTCTCATGTAAATAGGTAATATACAGAGAGAGACTTTTTTTTTTACTGCTCATTTTCAATCATTCATGTTGACAGTAGGTGCAGGAAGTTAGTGGGGCTGTAAACTAACACATACATTCTATAATGAAATGTGTTTGCTAAACTGCTACTTTCTTTCTTTCTTCAAAATCCCATGATCTTTGCACACATATAAAAGCTAGTCACTTGCAAAATATCCAGTGTTTATGTTTCTGAGAAAGTTTTAACTAAGTTGAAAAAGGTCTTAGCGTAGTTTCTCTCACAAGGTTTCAAATCTTGGCACTCATGAGACAGTTCACTTTGCAATAAAAAACAACCCCTTTAATTAGCTGTAATATAATACCAAATGTTTGTGAGAATGTGTATTAATTAACCACAAATATTTATTTGTCTTTAATGATCACAGGAATCAAGTGTTGCCAACATCCAGCATTCAAAAAATCATGCATCAGTCTTCAGAAGTAAAACAAAACAAAACACAAGATTACATTTAAGTGATTAATTGTTGGTTCTTTGTATCTGCCTATTTTTTTCAGTCCTTAGATTCAATGATTTCTTTGCAGTCTAGAGGAACAGAAAAGAGTGAAATCTAAAATTCTTTTATTTCCATGTGACCTCAAGAAACTGAAGTTTTAAGTAAGATACCAATTATAATGAAGCTTGTGATAAAGCCTCCAGAATAGTGTACATCACATTGTATTTTGTACGTCTTAGTTGCTAAAATATTTCCTTTTTATTTTTGTTTCACACTTTTTAACATTCTGTGATTGAGACAATGAGATGTTTTCCTTAAGAAGCCCTGAGATAGGCATTCATTAGGAAGCACACGCCTGCTCATTTTGAGTTCTCTTAATTATATACAATAACTCTTAAAATAACAGTTATTTAAAATTTTTGTCTTGGGTCAAAACTTTTGTCATGTTTTATGCACATTTTCTTTGGATGAGAGGACTTTCCATTTATTTTTAGATAGGAGGACTAGCTGACTTCTCCAAGACATTGGTCTTAGAATTTCACCCTTTCACAGTTTCACAGAATTTCTAGGTTGGAAGAGACCTCAAGATCATCGAGTCCAACCTCTGACCTAACGCTAGCAGTCCCCACTAAACCATATCCCTACATCTAAACGTCTTTTGAAGACTTCCAGGGATGGTGACTCCACCACTTCCCTGGGCAGCCTGTTCCAATGCCTCACAACCCTTTCAGTGAAGAAGTTCTTCCTAACATCTAACCTAAAACTCCCCTGGCGCAACTTAAGCCCATTCCCCCTCGTCCTGTCACCAGGCACGTGGGAGAACAGACCAACCCCCACCTCACTACAGCCTCCCTTGAGGTACCTATAGAGAGCGAATTATTTATAATACCCTTATTTATACAGAATTATTTATAATACCCTTATTTATACAGAAATAAAATGGAAGTGTCCACCTGCCTGAAGAATAGCTCTGTAAGTAATTTTTTTTTCTCTCCTATTGGACAGATAATAGAATGCATGAATTGATTAGAGGAACAAAAAGAGTTCTTCAGGACTAGAAGTGCTGAATGATTATTTTAATGACTACATACATATGTGAAGAGAAAAGAAAGATGTCACCAGTAGAGAGGAATGCAGAAAAGATGCATCATTTCTTCTTTCCTTTTTTATTCAAGGAAAAAGGCAAGTGCTTCTGAGATCTATTCTTGAGATGAGAAGAGACCCCATGCTTTTATTGATTTAAGTCTTCTAATGAAAAAAAATATATCAAGAAACAAGCAGCTTAGGTGTGAATAGCATACTTTTCAACCTAGCTTCATTTTAAGTAAAAAATAAAAAGTATTTTTTTTTTTTCTTTGTGGCCTCTTTCTCAGCATTTTGGAAATGATGTAGTCTTTGCTTTAATTTGTGAGCCCTTAGAAAAGGGTTTGTTTTGGGTTTGTTTCTTGCTTTTCCCTGTGCCATCAAAGATGAATTAAAAAAATATAAAAAAAAATATTTCACTGCCTTTACCACTGATTACTGAGTAATAGTTTCAAAGCCTGTACGGAAGATGTTTATAAACAAACAACATGGAAGAACTTTCTTTCAATGTCATCAAGAAATCCTGCAAGATGCTACTGATGCTGTTTAGACCAAATTTTGACCATGTGACCACAGAATGGAATAATAAGCACTTACAGATGCAAGTTGAATTAATGACAGCCTGCGTATCCCAGAGTGTGATAAATTATAGTTTGCTGATGGCAGCAGGAACTATTCAAACAAATATTTCTGCATTATGACAATTTCTTAAGGCTTCTATAGAATTCACGTATAATAGGAGAACTGCCTACAGGGAAGATTATTAGGAAACTTAGAAAAAGATTTTCATTTTGTGATTTCAGGAATGTCTGTAATTATCAACATAACCTATCATTTACTAAGTGGTTAGTTGTACATATGAGACTTTTATCTTGTACTGTAATTACAGTATATAGAAACAATATACTTGTTATGGGTGACTGCACATAAGTGGGTGGTTAAATGCCATTAAAACTGTTCTGGAATATATTTATTTATGAATAAATATTTTCAGTGTTCCTTTTAGAAAAATTTACCCTATGACCTTTAGAAAGAGATGCCAAATAAGAAATTTCTGCATAACAGCAATATTAGTTTAAAGCATGTCTTGCTACGCACATTAGAAACCTTCCTGATAAGGAGATTTTAAATTTGACTATTGATAAAATCCTAAGTTTATCACTAGTTTTCGTGTTTCATCTCTTTCACTGTCCCTTTGTGCTCACTGCATTTTGTTTTTATTCAGTGCCTTAATATTTTCTTTCTTATTTGTTTGAACTTAGAAAGGTGTTTGGTTTCGTTTACGCTAACTGCGTATTGTCAGGCACATGCTACAAATAGTGTTATGATATTAACATGGAGAATCCTAGGATTCTGAATGCCTATCAGCTCAATATTTTGACTTTGGAGGAACATCAAGATTATTCTTTAGAACTTGGTAAGAAATTGATGTACATTTAAAGTGAGCTTTGATTTGATTGAATGACCAGAAAATTCTGCAGAATGCTCCCTCCAAAACCAGAGGGGATTTCGCTGCAGCCTCTCCTGATGTAGTATTGCTCTTGAGCTTTGATTAAAATTTCCAGTATGGATCTTCCAACACTTTCTCATGTCAGGCTTTGCAAATGACAAACCTACTGCTACATTAATATTTGGTAATAGCAGATACCAGTGATCTGAGAAACTTCTCTAACTTATTATACTTGATATACTTATTTTATATCCATCTGTTATGTTATAGGTGCAATAACATCCAATATTATTTTAGTGTAGCTGTTATCTTTCATACAGGTAGAAGTTTTAAATAGAGGAGCTCTGCTCCGTTGTGGTCTGTCCCCATTTATTTTTCTCTGGCATGTCTTCTGTATGTTCAGTGGGAAAGGGTACGACAGCTAACAGCTAGTTCTTCCTTTTCCTCTACTACCTTTACATCCTGATCATTTGTCAGCTAAAAAGGCAGACTGGCTCTCCTCTGGACAGCTGCAGTCGCAGTGCAAGTATATTAAGTATTTCATGTTGTCCTAGCAGTGGTAAGCAGTCAGAGGAAACTGATGAATCCAGTTGGTACTTGCTTTATTTTTTTTTAAGGAGGGGATGAAGAGCAGCTTTATCTTTCTTAAATGAAGATTTATTTGCTTGATCTAGTATAATATTCAGAGTTTGCTGTAGACCATGTCTGATACCTTTTCTTACAATGATTAATGAAATGTTCTCACAGTGATTAATGGAACATGAAGAAAGCGGTGCTTGGTGTGAGTGAAATGACTGAATCCAGCTTTCTGTTTCTTGACTTGTGTGCAAGAAAGAATAAAACTCAGACAGCAGATGTGGTAAGTTAAGTATAGACTTTATAAGAATAAAAACAATGGCTTAAACTGTTTTTTGTTTGTTTGTTTTGTTTTGTTTGTTTGTTTTCTGTTTGTCTTTTTATTTTGTTTTCCTGAAGAAAGTATCTCTGTTTAAACCCATCTACTTCTAATTATTAATTTTATTTTAACTCACCCAGCCATTCGTCAGAAGTGTCAGTTTTGGTATGTAACGATTCACTATGAAGCAAAATGAAAGCCTGCTTTCTTAGCCAATTATTAAGATATATATGAAAGTGTATAAGTAAATGCATTTTTGTACATTTAGATATATATAGATATGTACATATATATATATATGTACATACAAGTGTTGGAAAACTATCTATATGAAGGCAAAAATAACAGTTGGTTATAAAGTGAACAGCTGTTGTAGCCTTCTCTGTGTGTCAGGATGCAACGTTGAGAGATAATTGCATAAGAAACACATCAAGAACTTCATAAACAGTTAGTTTACATAAATGGCACTTTTGTTCAAGTATTACTTGCCTGTTTGGCAGGCATAATCTGTAAAAGGGAATACCAGTAGCTTTTTTTTTTTTTTTTTTTTTTTTTTTAATTTATCTTATATTCATACATTTCCTGAAAGAACAATCTGGAAGAGCTTCACAGCTGCCACAGCAAAGCTAGCTGTGGCTAGTGCCAGTCTACCCAGCTTGCATTCCTGGGAGCTAATTCTGGCTGCAAAGGTTTTTTTTTCCTAGATAAAATGTACTTGCACATTTATAAATAACTATTTGCACATTTGCACTATTTGCACATTTTAAAAATCATTTGTGCAAGTAATCAAAAGAAACAAAAGGTGCACGCTATATCCACTAGTTAGACATTCTTGGAAGATATTGAAAAGGTACTGTAAGCCATGGCTATATTAAAAAACTGGGGAGGCGTGCATATATATATATATATATATGCATGCAGTTCTGGTTTTGCTTGGCTTCTAAAAGCAATACAGCTCTGTATGCAAGCTAATGAGCTCTTACCTGGCAGGTGGATGAGCTGCAAATGCAACATTTCTTGGGTACAGCTGTGATCTCCTGCAGCTTAGTGCAGATATCAGGGTCTCTATAACATGCTGCATTTTGTAGCCACTAATGTGAATGCTCTGAAGGAACTTTGTAAGGTGATAACTAGGGGCTCTAACTGGTGGTATTTCATTACTTAACAGGAAATAGCAATATTATAGATACACTGAGTAATTCAGGATTTGACTAGAGATAGCAGTGAAAAAATGAGGAAAATCTCAACAAAGCCCAAAGTTTGTGCACAAGTTCTAGCTTCTTTTTATTTATTTATTTAGTTAGTTAGTTAGTTGTGGTGAAATGATGCCCAATATTTTGATTGGGAAAGTGACGCATTTAATTGGTATTTTTGTGTAGAAATTCTTACGGGGAAAGTCTATTTTAAAAAAGATGAAGAATTTATCTTCAGTGATCTGAACCAAGTAAGTGACCACCATTCAAAAATCATTTTATGAAGGACAGAAAAAAATTTGGATCCTAAGTTGTGTCAAGAAAATGAATGAACATAAAATAATACTTCTGTTAATCTTTGTTTCCCTACTTGCCAAGTTCAGACACCAAATCAATTTCATCTGCTTATTTTATAATTTCACAAAATTAATTAATTAATCTATTTTTCATAAGTATGTATTAAAACATACTTTAGATATAAAACAAAATCTTTCTCTAACCCAAATTAAAGTTGTACTGGAATTCATCAAGCTCACTAATTGTACTAGTCCCTCTGGTCATAAGAATGAGAGACCTCTCATTGGTCAGAGGTGAGTAGTGCTGGCCCAGCTCTACCTCTTGCAGATATATACAACTGGCAGTGTTTAAATATAGTGGGTTATTGAAAGAAAGGATAATTCTTTATTTTGTGAAAGTAACAACTAACCCCTTGTATATCAAATATGTCCACTGCAATTTGTAGTCATGTTTCTAAAAGTAGGACAGAAAAAGTAGTATCACTAGTTTAAATATTCTGTTCTGTATATTAAAAGATAAAAGGAAACATTTCACTGGTCTAATATTGAAGGATTGTTTTTTGTTTGTTTGTTTGTTTTTGTTTACTTGTTTTTAGTTTAATAGAATGAAACATATTCTTAAGTCAGACCATTAAAAAAAAAATCCCAAAATTGTAAATGGGATCTCTATCATACACTATTATTAAGATATTAAATTAAAAGTAAAGGGAAAAAAAAACAAACCACTATAACAACATTCAATTATCCAGCATGATTCAGGTGTTTAAGGACACTGATCTTTTCATAATAAATAAGATTTAAGAGATATGGCTTTGCTTGTAGGATAGTTCATGTTGTTATATGGAGTGGGAACATTTCTGTACTGTAAACTGCAACCCCAAGTCATATGGGGTTTTGAGCATGGATGATTTCGGACCTATTAGATATTTATTTTAGTGTTTGTGGTTGATCGGTGAGATTAGCAACTGTAGCTGGAGAAGACTTCGGAAAGTTTCAGTTTTTCAGTTTATTGTGCTAAACTTGTGTTCTTTAAATATCATGCTCGTCTTTGTGAGCAGATGAAAAATGGGTAAAGAAATGCAGACTCAATTCTTTGTTGTTATGTAAGTGCATTTTGCCATGATACAGAATTCAATTTTGAAGAAGTAGACATTAATGTGAAAGTTGTCCAAAGATGTAGGCACTTCAGATCATTATTAGCCTTTTGCTTAATTATGAAAAAAAAAAAAAAAAGGGGATTAAAAGAATTAATTTCTCTATTATGCCTTGCCATTGTACAAAGCAATAATTTTTCTATCTCATTCTAAGTCTTCAGTAACTGTTATATATTATATTTGCAATAGTTTTCCTGTGGCTATTCAGACCTCTGTTGTGAATTTATCTGTTTCTTTCTGTTTTAGTAATGGGCTTCCCTTCAAATATCTGACCATTCTTGGATCGGTTGGAATGCGTTATTTGTTGTGGGCTATGGGGCAGGAGGTGGGGAGAACAGGATGGAAGAGTTGGACTCAGTCCAGTCCACAATGGGTGGATAGTGCCACTGTCATGTGTGCCCCTCTGAGGGTGAAGTGAAGTGAGTAGCAAACAGTAGCAATACTTTCTCCTTCTCTGTTTCCAATAATCTGCAGGTTGGGAATATGCTTCAGCAAAGTAGAAAAGGACGATTAGTACAGGCTTGTTGGATATTCCTGGGTGAGATGAAGTGGTCTCACATAGTGTAATTTAATCTGTTTTGCAAAGAAAAATTAGATCACTGAAGCTTAGACAAGAATCACTTCTGTTACGTGTCCAATGCCACATCTCCACAAGGCATCTCAGTGTCTTCTTGTTTTTGACTTACAAAACATTTAAATACCTGAAAGCTGCAATAAAAGGAGACTTATCAGACTGCCCGATACTCTGAAGTCCAAGTCTGCTCTCTGGAGAGACAGTGTTCTTTGCAAACTGGAGATTTCAGCCTTCTCAAGCAGGTGACAGAATGAAAAATGGATCTCCCATACACTAAAGAAACTGATGCAGTTTGTACTGTTAGGTAAAAGTGGATGAGGGGATGGGGTTGGTGGAATCTCCTTGTTTTGCAGTATTGAGAAACCAGGCTTTCATTTTCTCTTCTTTTATGGCGAATATCTGGAATGGAAAATTTTCATCTTGGTGTATTTTAATCTGCAATGGAAAGAGGAGCATTTTATGTGATTTTATATTTAAATTGAAAAATTAATGAAATTCTCAGTTCATCACTGCATGTTTTAAAAAATCCTGCAATAGCAAACTACTCTTACTTAAAATAGCATGAAGGTAAGGATTCTCACTGAGGTTATTAATATTTCTGAAATAGATAAAATAGTGCAGTGGCTTTTGAAACTTCTGACCTTTTCTCTTTCATCTGCAATGTTTTGTGGTTTTGTTTGCTGGCAAGTACATTTTTTTCGCACTGTTCAGTGGGGCTGTAAACTGTGTGGAAGGGAAAGGCAGGACAATCAGAATACAGCATATTGAAAAGGTTGAGGTAGTAAAGCATCTGCCATAGATTATATGAGATATTAAAATTCTGATACTTAATTTCAGTGACCATAGTTTCAGAGGAAAAAACACAATGGTGCAATACAGATTTAGTTTCCTGAAAAACATTACAGTGAATGGACGTGGTAAAAACTTGAAATATTCTTACTGCAATTTCAAATTGGTAATTTCATGGCTTTCAGGGGATTTTTTAGTGCTATATGAAGGAAATGCAGGCAAACAGAATGCAAAATTCAGCTCACTAAAATGCATGTGGCCTGAGCTAAGACCATTATAGCTTTCTCAATATATAAGGCTATGTTTTAGTCTCTCCTTACTTCCCAGTAAGAAATAAGGTGGAAAAAAAAATAATTCACATCACCAGGGTGAATGAAGTTTGATTGCCTTTGTTGTTCTAAAGTGTGTGAACTGCGAATGAAGCCTTTCCTGGGATTGAGGCACTTGTAATGTTACTTTTCTTGGTGATTCTCTGGACTTTAATAATGCTTGAGCTTGTTATTCAGCATCGTGCCCAGCATGCCCTCCTCCCCTACCTGGCTGCCCATTTTCACAACCTTTGCAGGAGCATAACAAAACTTCATCATTCAGCATGGTTGAAATTGGCTAGAAAGTTGAAAATGCAGTTGTGTGCATAGGCACTGAAAGGGATTGTGTTTGTCTTGCTGGAGAAGGAGACTCTGAAAAGACATGATGGAAACTTCATGTGGAAAAGAAAAGAAAGAAAAGGCATAAATAAGGGGAAGGATAAAGATCAAGAGAGTTTATCAAGATGATTGTAATGTTTGACATGTGAGAAAGGAAAGTTCTTGTGTTCAGCAGTATTTTATGCGCATGCACATTTCTAAGCTTCCACTAGTTCTCAAACTTTTCTGTAGTAGATACCTACACTTTCTATACACAGGTTGATTTTCATCTCTGAGTCTTCAATTCTTGTGAAAACCAAGGTTCATTCTGGCACATATTTTCACCAGATAAAGAATATATAGTTATTTGTTTGTTTGTTTTTCCTTCAAGGAAAGTTACCCTTTGGACTTTTCTTCATATATTACTATCTGTGGAGAGGATGGTATTTTGTAACTGTTACTTTAAAAAATAAATAAATAAAATTAAATAAAAAAAAAAAAGAAAAAAAAGAGTCCAGGAGTGGTAAAAGATGTGGTAAATCCTCATAGTATTCTTAAACTAAATCTTTGTTTTATCTTCCATATCCTGGCATGCATTTCTAGAGCAGTTTGAGTACCATATAAAGGACAAGTAAAGATGAAACTTCAGAGCCTGCCTGAACAGTTGGATCACGTCCACATCTCCAAGTGTCCCAGAAGTCCGGGAAAACCTCTCAGACCTTTATTGCTTGATTTTGTAGCCCAGTAAATACGGTTATATTTGCTGCTGCTTGAGGCAGGCAGCAGTCTGTCACATGTCTCAGGAAATGTGTAAAGAATGGGAAATGTATAAAGGGAACGTATAAAAAGCAATGCAAGTGGACCTGGGAACTGAGGAGGAAGAAACCTTAGCACCAGTGTCACATCCCTCCTAGGGTGACCTTGGAATACTAATAGCTCACTTCAATACCCCCAAGCTTCATCACTCTGAGGGGCTTCAAAAGGGTAGATGTAACATTAGAAGAAAGGAAAAGTTTTCCTAAATTTTCTTGTAGAAAAATGTAAAAGACATTACTAGTTATACTTTGCTTTTTTTTTGTTTTGGTTTGCTTTCATCTGCGGCTCCATGAGTTTTTCCACTGTGCAACATTCCTGTTTAGTTTTGACAGGTTTGTTAGCCCCAAACTGTTCTTTCTAATTCTGTACCTCATGCTAATGTCTGAGTAGTTTCTTCTTTTCCTCAAGTCATTTTGGAGAGCAGAAGCTTGCTGATCTGCACTTTACATCAACTGAAATTTCCAACATCTAGCAACAAAACTGCGAAACCTTATATGACATACAATGAGATTGCCAGCTTAGACTTCTTAATTCAGAGCTTGAATAGTTTGCACAGCCATTTTCCCCTTCCCATTATTTTCCAGCTCTTTTTTTCATTTTTAGTTTATAGCACGACTGCACAGTAGCAGATTTCACTTACATGCTGGTGTACTGCCAAGGGCAGAGAGCGAGAGAAGAAAGAAAGTGCTTTCTTGGATTGAGTTTTCCTCCCCCAAGGGAAGTAACAGACCAGGCTTGGCCAGCATAGCTGTTTCTATAAACTACAGCTTTCTGTACAGTTGTGTATGCAAGGAAAGTTATATTTTCAAATAATTTCATTAATTTTTCATACTTTTGTCCTTCACTTATTTAACAGACAAATAAGATATTCCATGAATAACAGTTCTAAAATGACTGCAGAGTCAATTTTTGATTAATAAATGTAATCTCTAGAAAGATTCTAAGGTATCTTATCCATCAGTGCACTTGTCACCATTTTCCGTGAGTTATATCTTCAACTGTCTTTAAAAAGCAGTATGGTCTAGTGATTTGGCCTGGGGAAATGGAAGGACTAGGGCTCATCTTAGCAATGTCCTTGAATTGCTGTGTGACTGTGACCAAGTTTATTTCAGTGTATCTTGCCTTTCTGCTTGTAAAAATGAGGAAACTCTACCTTCAGTGGAGCTCTGTGATCCTCTGATAAAATGTGCAATGTGAAATCCCAAGTCCATAAAATCTTTGTTCATATAACTGACTTTAAGCTTTTGACCAAACAAGTTAAGAAAGTGCTCACAATGCTTCTGCTCCTTACTCACTTGGGACTCAAAGCACACATTGGTATTCTTCTGCTTTTCATACCATTTTAAATTACATGTTGAAAAAAAAATCTTTTCTTCTTCAAAAACTCCATCCATTTTTGTTGTCATACTGATAATTCAAAAAGCCTACGTATAACCCAGAGTTTTAGTAACTGGATAGCATGCTGTACTGGGTAGTTTCCATAAAGCTGCTTTTACTGTCTAATTCCTTCATGTACTGAACTCATGTAAGTTTGTCAATATTATCTGGCGTAGAAACAAAACACTTTTTGTTGCTTAGACCTCTGTGATTCTAAGGCAAGGACAGATGCTAAGGAGCTGTTATGTATCATTCCAAAAGCTGTCACTTTTTGTCCTCTCTAAAACTGCTGTTTTTCATATCACTTTAAAGACCTCATTCCATTGTAATTCAAAGGGAATCTTTTGAAGGATATCAGTAGCCATTTGGAGGTTTTAATTTAACAGGAAATATTAGAAATATTAGAAATATTGTCAGCTCACTCATCCTCTGTTGATATACAGTATTCATACTGTATTATGATGCCTTATGGATTTCTGTGTGTTTTTAGCCCTTTTAGAAATGTATCTTTTAAGTACATCATAAAGGCACTTGGTTAATTTTTAATTGTGTGTACTCCAATCCATTTTCTAACTATTATGTAGCATCTTTGCCTTCCTCATGCTCTTAAACTCTGTCTCCTGTTATTTTTCCTTGCTAAAATCAGGAAGGCTTTCTTCCTGTCTCTATTTTTTCTTCAGTATATCAGCAATTTCCAGCATCAGTACTTGAAAAAAATGGTTTTTGATTTTTTTCTTCAGTTTATGCTCTTGAGAGTAAAGAAAATACTTATTACTGAAGTTTTTATTATACTTGCTAGAGCAAAGAATGAAATGAATTTAGATAAATATTGATGTTTATTAACCTGAATGAGGATGCTTTATATCAGGATAATGATAGTATCACTCATGGAGAATAATCAAATTGTTGGTATCTACTTCGCATGTATTTAAAAAGAACATTGATTTTATTATTTTTGTCTGCATTCTTGCTATCTACAATGCCTAGAATAGCCTGCAATCTAATGACAATGAACTATGCAGTTATACTGATAAAAAAAATTAAACTTGAATACCTGCAACTCTTTCTACGAACAAATTGTTTTCATTTTGATTTCCTAGGTATATGATGCCTGTTTCATGTATTCTTTAAGCACTCATTTTCATTTTATATAAAAGCTGTGGTACATTTCAAATAAGTGAGCTTGTACTTGTTTGAAGTTGTCTTTTATCCACAGCAAATCCAGTGGAACAGTAAATGCTATATCAAATACTGCAAGCCACTGGCAATTTTTTATGCTTTTGCCCAATGCTTACCATTTTATAAGTAGAATACCAAAGCTCCTCTAGCTCCTCTTAACTTTCATGCAAACCAGATTGTCATATCTGATGCTTGGCTACAGAAGTAGACTCCAAGTCAGAAGAGAAATAAATCTAGAAAGGGAAAGCAAGTAAAGATATAAAAAAAAAAAAAAGAAAAAAGAAAAAAAAAAAAACAAAAAAACCAAAAAACTACTGCTGTCCTTGGCTAAGTAAGACCTATAGAACTTCAAGGAAAACATGATTTTTTTTTCATTTGACACATAGTACCCCACCAGGTCTGTGAGAGACTAACATCATGATTTTGGCTCTGCTCTTAAGGATATCATCTGAAGTGGACAGGATCTTGAGATTTCTGTAGGACATGATCCATTCTTTTTAGGATTTTTGGCAGGACTCCTCCATACTATTTGCCTCCAGCATTTTAAGTATTGTATTGGGTTTATGTGGCAAGATTTTGGTAGCAGGGGGCTGCAGGAATATCCTCTGTGAGAGGAATCCAGCAGCTACCCCATGTTAAATAAGGGCTGGTTTCAGCCGGCTCCAAAGGGATCCGTTGTTGGACAGAGCCAAGCCAATAAATGATGTTGTTTGCACCCCTGTGAGAGCAGATTTAAGAAAAGGAAAAAACTTTCTGCAGACAGCATCTGTGAGAGTAGGGAGTGAGAAGCAGCCTCACAGCCCCAAGTGCAGGAGGACAGAAGGTACTCCAAGCACGGAGCAGCAGTTCCCCTGCGGCCTGTGGACAGGCCCCTGGTGGAGCAGGCTGTCCCCCTGCAGCCCATGTGTCACATGGAGCAGATCTCCACACTGCAGCCTGTGGGGGAGCCCACGTGGAGCAGGTGGATGTGGCCTGGAGGAGGCTGCAGCCCATGGAGAGCTCCTGCAGGATAAATTTGGGAAGGACGGCATCCCGTGGGAGGGACCCCACATGGAGCAGGGGCAGAGAGTGAAGGAGCGGCAGATGACCAAGTGTTAGGAACTGACCACAGCCCTCATTCCCTGTTCCTTTGCCTTGCATGGTGGGAGGAGGTAGAAGAGGGTGGATGTGGAGAACGTTTTTAGTTTGGTTTTAGTTTCTCACTGCTTGTTATCAATTGGTAATAAATTTTATTAATCTCCCTATGCTGTCTGTTTTGCCTGTGATTATAATTGTTGAGTGATCTCCCTGTCCTTAACTCTTCAGTCCTTTCCATTGTATTTTCTCCCCCTTTCCCTTTGAGGGGTAGGGAGAAGGAGGGAGAGAGCAGTTGTGGAGCTCAGCTGCCCAGCTGGGTAAAATCACCACAAGCACCTAAGCACTTAAAAAGAAAACAAAATAAGTCTTTACAAGGCAGTCCAACAGAACACTCTGATGACTCTTTAAATACAAATTACATAATATTGAGCCTTTTGCAGTTTTGATATTCACACTTTATTTTTATATAATGTTCTATCACACAGATTTTCAGATGGAAAATCTCCCACTGAATGATAGTCAGGGCAGTAATCTGCTTTAGAGGCTCCTTTAGTCTGTTCTGATTAGCAATAACACTTCTCTAGTTAAAAGCATTGCTTGGCATGACAGTTACTTGTGATGAACAATTTATTTATTTATTTATTATTATTTTTTAAGTCTCTGGACATCATACTATACATGCATTTTAAATAGCAGTTTAGCTAGCATTGTTCTTGTGGAAAAACATGAATTTCTTTGCTAGCCATCTCAGTCCTAACATTCACTTCCCTCCTATGCAGAGAAGGGAAAACAAACATTTTGCTCAGAACAACTATGCCCCAAGATCAGACAAGAGGAATTAAAGCAGAATTTAAACACCCATGAGACTCTTCCCTATTTTGCACCAGGAGGTGCTGTTTTTTATGATCCTGATAAGAAAGGCACTCAGACTCTGCAAAGAACAATTTTAAATGCTATTTGTCGGAGTCAACACAAAATGCTATAGGTACGTTTATGTCCCTTCAAATGGTGGGAGCTCTGAGCTGTGCAACATTGAATGGGACTCTGATCACAGTGCAGCATGCTGTGCAGATCCCGCCCATATAGAGGCTCACTGGTTTGCTCCTCTGAGCTCTTACAGGATTTTCTTACAAGGAAAACAATTCTATTCATCATTTCTGCTATCCAACAAAGAGTGTTCCCATGGGAACTTGCTGCTGTAACTCTTGATAGATGCAAGGACATGTAGGTAGTTTACTTGCTAGTATTGAGTGGGAGCTGCCTGTGGTCTCCTTTGTTACAATCAACATCCTGAGGGATGTGCACAGCTGTCCCACACAGCCTGATGGTTACACTGTAGTTGCAGCACAGCTTGGGCCTGGATCTGCCCAGATTAATGGCTGTGTGCATCACTAACTCCTTGACATACAACAATATCTCTGTCCTTGGAATTGCAGAAATTGTAAAATCCTTGTAATTCTCCTCCATGGTGTGCTCTGCTCAACTTGAGTGTGACAATGCTAAGAGGTATCGATGACAAATGTGGGGTTTTAACAGATTTCCCTTTGAATAATAAGGGACAAGTGAGATTTAAAAATACTGGTCCTGCCTAGGTTTGCACTGCAGTAGCTAATACCACCAAAATCATCCTTTTTGCAAGGGTAAAGTTGCAGGAAAACAGTGGTGAGTCAGGTTCAGATTTCTCTCAAATCATACTTCTAATTTGTCAGTCCTAATAAAAACACCTGAGAACCCTCAGCATTAAATTTGTTTTCATATCAGATTTGTCCATCTTTGGTTTTACAGCTTGTCCTTGTCTCCTAATTGCAATGCAAATTGAGAGGCTTTGACTTGCAGTGTACTTGCACCAGGAGGGACGTCACAGTCTGAGAGTTTTCCTTTAGTCACGTTGTGCACTGGCACTAAGGAGTGAAGCAGATGCTGTGTTAAACCACAAGAAAGTGACTTAATCCTTTTGACACCTGCACTGGGAAGCTCAGTGCTTTGTGGCGGTTTTGGTAGGAAGCAGCATGCTATGTTGTCAGAGCTTTAACAACAGCAGCTGCTCGGATGGACCTCAACAGCCCAGATTCATGGATGCCTTGTGGCTGGTGTTTCAAGATATCTAAATCTAAATTGACTTTGCCCTCTTTCATGCTGCTCCAGTCTATCCTTTGTACAGTCCTCTAGACACACCCTAAAGTAAGACATCAAAAGTAGCATAGTTGCACATAGGATTGAGAATACTTGCACAACCTTAACAATGTAGGAGAGAATCCTATCCTAGCAAATTAAGCTTAGTTTGCTTTATGTAATATTTGTTGAATCCGAATTTAAGATAGTATAATAATTCACTGAAATAAACCTTCTAAGGAAATATGGAATGAAAAGGTGTTCATCAGTTTCAGCTGTGCAGGTCTGTGCCCCTGTTCATGCATCTTGTGATGCCTTTCAGTATGTGGCAGCCTGTTTAACAACTGTTAAAAAAAAAAGGAAACTTAAGCAAAGACATAATTGAACACACTTCTCCTTTGTTTTGCAGAGCTTTTTTTGGGTTAGTTACTGTTCAGTGAATGGTCAGGACTGTACTTGCCATTTTACCTAAAAACTATACCAGCATGATGTTGTTCTAATTAGCATAGTTGTGGGTCTTCTGTATGTACGTGGGATGGATGGATGACATATTGTGAATAAAGTCAGCAATGCAAGGCTTCTCAATAGGGCATCCTGCTGGCTTAATATTCTTTGAGTGTTCTTCTCTTACTGCATTATATGTGAGAAATGATTAAACAGAGAAGTCATTAGCCAATTCAAAAACAACAGTGAAATTTCTTTCATAGAGCAAGCCCACCTAGAACTTCTCATGACAACTTCAATAAACTGTCAAAGCACAAAGGATTTGGAGATTCAAGCTCCTAACCTCAAGAGGTAAAACTCTTCTAGTTTATGTTATCGCTTCATGTTGCGGTGCCTAGAATAGAGTTTTGGTTAATTGAACTAATTATTTCAAATTTCACTCCCTTGTATTTAAAACAGAGTTTTTCTTAACGGCTCAGATTTAAAACAGGTTTATTAATAGTCAACAAACATTAACTCTTACCTTTTGTATAGTTTGTGTGACTAAATTAGGAAACACACACACACAAATACCTAAATCAATTCCAGTGTCTTACGGATTTCCAAGCTTGCACTGGCTGTTTTTCATTTTCCCTTGTTTATTTGTGTTTGCTGAAGGCACTTCAGAAAGTGCTAGGATTATTAGAATGATAAGTATAAACTGCTGTGATTGATGTTTTCTTAACTTGTAGTGATGGGTCCAGACCACTTTTCAGTTTTATTTTTCTAGTCAAAATTAACTGTTTTCTTCTTCATTCCTCTCTAGTATATTTTATTTCAGCTGTTCCATGGTTTGCATTTCTGAATTTGTTACTATTTTTTCTTAAGTCCCCAAACAGTTTCATAATTTAGATGCAATATTTCATGATATGGTAATTAATATCAGCACATGCAAGTTGTTGGTATTCAATTTACAGCCTGTTTAAAAAAATACATATAGTTGAATTTAACTTATTTCAGGGTTTCCCTTCTGAATCTGCTCATGCATATGAAATTTCATAAGCCAAAGGCAATCATATGGTATGGCAACATTATGTAAAAATATAGTACTGGTTCTGGAGAGTGTCTGAATGTCTTTACTGAATGCAGACCTCATTTTTTTTTCCCTGTCTGGTAAACTGTAAAAATTAAAAATTCCTATTTTCCCATTTTTATTCAGGTAAGCCTTCTATAACTTCAGTTTGAGAGCTTCTGTTTTAAACAAAGCTCTTCAGATTTCATAAGAACTGCTTATCCCTGTCCAAATCAGCAAGCTGAGTCAATCCTGGACAGAAGCAAGTAACAAACTTCCATGTTAATATCTCAGATCTGTGTTAGAATATAAAATCAATTTATGATGAATTAAAATCTGTAGCTTTTTTATTTTATTTTTTTATTTTTTTTTTCCAAAAAGGGACATCTCTGTTTAAACAGATTTCCTTATCTTCAAATAACATTTAGCAGGGGAATTTAAGGAATGAGGAGTCATTTCACAAATGGATGTATAAATATAAATCTCCACCATAAAAAATGATACAGTTACATCACTTTCAGGCAGTGCTTCTGTATATAAAATAAATATATTCATTTATTTATATAAATATAAATATATTTATATTTATATTAAATATTTATAGTATATAAAATAAACTTATGTATACATTAAAATACAGCAAATGAGGAAAAAAAATAAATCAGATTTTCCAATGTATATTTTAAATTTTGTTATTGAGAAAAGCACTTGACATAGTTGAAAGTGAAAAGACATTTCAAGCACTCAGAATCCTTATTTATGTTGAGAACATTTTTTTCATAAGAACTATATGTCTCTTGAAGAGATGAAATGTATCTGAATTCTTTGCAACCAAAGTACACTGAAATAGAAATCACTGCTGTACAGAAGAAATATCCCTTATCAAGACAGACTTGTGGTTCCAAGGATAAAGTTTTGTTACAGATAACAAAAAATGTTTCTTTTGCAGTCAGCCTATGCTGTCCTAACTAATGGATATTTGATTTTAATGTGAAAAGATAAAAAATTTCAGTCTTTTAAAGGGAAACATGAAACCCTAAAATTAGAGTTGGATAAAAATAATAGCTAAATAAAAGGATCTACTGTCCTAATTCATTTTCAGATTGGTCCTGAGCTAATGCTAGTAAGGTTAACAATTTGAAGCCTGTGTGTCTGCAGCCTTTATGGTGGAAAGGATGTTTCTGAGGTGAGAAAGGAACTGCAGAGGTCACTGGTAGAAGTGTGTTTTCACTCTCATTTTCAAGGTTTATTATTATTATTTATTATTTTTAAAAATTGTTATTATTATTTCTAATCCCCACTTTGGGGGAAAATGTGTTGTCCACATGAAAGTCTTTATGGCAGGCATTGTTGGTCTTTACTCAAACCTGGTGTTACATGGAAAAATAACTAGCAAGTATCTATTTTCCTGTTAAAATTAGAAGGAAATGAAGATTAAGTAAGTACATAAGGGAGCCCTAGAATTCAGAAGCATTGACAGTAATCATAATATAGGTATAATAATGTCCTGCCTAATCCTTAAGTAGGAGGAAGGTATTAGACAGGTAATAGTATTGCCAATAATGTAGCAGACTGAAAATACTGGAGAAATAATTTCTGAGTAGTCAGTGATGTGATTTTCTTTTAAATAAGTCACCTTACCCATGTCTTGTCCTGTTCCATTCCTCCTGTGTAAATCTTCCTCTAAACATTGATATTTAAGGTCAAATTCATCAAGTTTCAGATGTTGCAATTCACTTCAAGAAGTTCAATTCAGTGAAGTGTTTCCTATAAGTAAATTGTGTCAAATACTGCCTTTTTTGTCCTTTGAGTTTCAGAAGATGTTAAGTGTAAGTCAGTAAACATGATTATGGTCTAATTACTTTCCTCCCCTTTTGAACGGTAGACTGTTTATAAGATGTCTGTATGTATTCATATTTGCTGTCATGTATACTTAAAAAAAAATAAATCTGAATTCTTTTCCTTTGAAAATTATTTCAAATGAAACCTGAAAAATCAGCAGAAATGATATAACATGGAAATTGGGATAAACTTGTGTGCAGTGTTACCTCTCAGCTCTTCAAATAAGAGGTCTTTCAAAGTTATCTCCAAGCACTTTTCTCAGAAAGCAGATTTACTGCTTTGCAGATAACCTGGTTTTACTCAGTTCATTGCTGAAGAATGCAGTTGTTGGTGGGTATCGTGCCAGCCATACTGGGTCTTCTTGGCATGTCAGAATCATTTGTCCCATCTTTCCCTGAATCCCAGTCTCTCTCTTTTTTTTTTTTTTTTTTTAATATTCAGAATAAGGTTTCTAATGAATTTCCTCTCTGAAAGTAGGAGGGGTAGAAAAAACTTTTTCAGAAGGAATAAATTTGCTTTTGAAGGAGAGTTGTCAGTCCCTGACAATTAAAGAAATTGTGAAATAGTTTTATAAAATATTGTATTGCAGATATACAGAATGTTCCTTATCTTTTTTGTATCTTTATTTACTCAATATGACTGAGAAACCACTTACATTTCTATACAGAAATATGGAGGTGTATCTTGCTTTTAAACAACAAGATGCTGATCTCATTCATATATGCATAGGAGCTTTTTGGAAATGGTCATACTGAAGTCATGAAGATCACTTGTGAGGTGACATATTATTTGGCATAAAAAATGATATCAGAAGAAAAGTCATAATGTGAGTAACAATTCAGATTTTCAGGTCGTAGCTTTGATATATCAAATAACCCATTGAACTTTTTGGTAGTTTAGTAATTAATTAAAGATCAATACAGATTTTGCTTCAAGGAGCTGAATGGGATAAATGACTACTAAAGAAAGAGGGAACAGAATTCTGCAAGGTGACCTATTGGAAACGATATTCTGAATGCAGAAAATATCCATGATTGTTAAAATGCATGCAGAGTAGGCAATTTAGATAACTAGGTGCATATAATTTCACAGACAGTTATTTCATTTCTAACTGTAATGGAAAAAATTGTTTTCATTGAAGCTGAAGTCTAAGAGTACATGGGCATAATCTATGTCTTTATAACTACCAAAAATAATATGCATTTTCTATATTTTGACCATAGGAAGTATTAAAAAACACTTGAAAGTTTTAACAGGAATGCAAAACCATCACAAATGAGGAAAACTTCCTTGAATGTTAACTTTGCTTTATTTTTTATCTTGTGACTTATATACATCAATTATGAATACTATATTTGTAATAAAAGCATGGGAAAACAAAATTGCAATATAATGAACTTTCTACCCACTATTCTGTTCATATCACTTTAAATAGTTCATGAACATTGTAAAAGGAATAAAATTGTAAAATATATCACTTCTTTTTCATTATAAATCCTACCTATGGTGGTAATGGGTAAAGACTCTTAAGACTGGAAAATAAATTCTTGTTCTTATCTTGTACATTTAGAAGTTATGAGTTATTGCTATTTCACTTCATGACGGTAATTTGCTTTGTTGCTTATGTGCAAGAGTAGACAAACTTCCTAAGAAACAAAGCGATGCCAGGAAAATGTAATTATGAAACCATAAATTGTAGCATGGCAAAATAATACATTCAGATATAAAACTCAAACATAAAAGCAGAATGACTTAGATTTAAAATCAATTAACTTCCTTTATTTTTTGATGTTTTGAATTGCATTAAAATGTTGTACTTTGAATATTATATTAATCCATAAGAGCTGTCTGCTTGTTTGTTCTGTGTTTAGCAAAATGTATCCTTATTTTTGTCTGCATCACTTAAAGGAGAAACATCTGGCTCTAAAACTTGTCCTTTGCTAGTAGTGATCTAATGTTAATTCACCTTTGTAGTTTGTTTAAGACTGTTATTGTTCAAACTAAAAACAGATACACTACACAATACTATGTAATATGTAACAGTACTACATAATGGACACTGCGTAACAGCGTCTTCAGGTACCCCTCTCTCTCTTAACAAATGCATGCTTGAAAAATCCAACTTCCTTTCCTAGCTAGGAGGAAGTCTATGGGATCTGTGAAGTGAATTACCATCACAGAAGAATACCATTTTTGCTTGTCATGGCTTCAGGAAAGTTCTTATTCTTCTGTGTGCTCTGGAAGAACCTATATGCCTTGACAGGTATATGGTTTACTTGGTCCCTTCTTGGCACTGAGCATCCCTGCCAGGGTACTGATGTGTTATGAAGAGAATGTATAAATATTATATTTTGTTATTTCTTTGACACTCAGTTCTCCAAGTAATACCGCATTCAACAGTATGTTAGAAAAGACAGAAGAGATGAGGTCCCACCCAAAATATATTGAAAATTAGGCTAATTTTTAAAATATTCTAGCAGAATTAAGTGCAATTTGCTGCCAAAGCTATGGGCCTATATGGTATTTTCATGAAAGAATAGTGAACCATAGAGGATAAGCAAGGCACAGTAAATCAAGAATGGGAGTTTATTCCTAGTTTGTAATTATAGAAGTAGTTATAAAATCATAAAACCAAAGATGGTTTGGGTTGGAAGGGACCTTAAAGACCAGCTAGTTCCAACTCCTCTGCCATGGGCAGGGATGGGGCATCCACAGCTTTTCTGGGCAACCTGTTCCAGTGTGTTGTGGTTTAACCCAGTCGGCAGCTAAACACCACACAGCCATTTGCACACCTTCCCCCCTCCCTCTCTGGGATGGGGGAGAGAAATGGGAAAGTGAAGCCTGTGAGTTGAGATAAAGACAGTTTATTAAGACAGGAAAATAATAATAACGATAATAACAATAATGATGATAATACTAGTACTAATAATAGTGTGTACAAAACAAGTGATGCATAATGCAATTGCTCACCACCCGCTGACCGATGCCCAGCCTAACCCTGAGCAGTCCAGTCCCCTCCCCCCAGCTAGCCACCCCTATATATTGTTTAGCATGACGTCAGATGGTATGGAATACCCCTTTGGCTAGTTTGGGTCAGCTGCTCTGGGTCTGTCCCCTCCCAGCTCTTGCTGCACCCCGAGCCTGCCCATTGGCAGGACAGAGTGAGAAGCTGAAACGCTCTTGGCTTGATGTAGGCACTGCTCTGCAACAATTAAAACATCAGCATGTTATCAGCACTCTTCTCATCCTAAGCCAAAACATAGCATTCTACCAGCTACCAGGAAGAAAATTAACTCTGTCCTAACTGAAACCAGGACACAGTGCCTCACCACCCTCAGAGTAAATAATTTCTTCCTTGTGTGTAGCCTGTCTACCCTCTTTTAGCTTAAAAACATTGCTCCTTGTCCTATCACTACATTCCCTGACAACAAGTCCCTCTCCAGCCCCATTAGGTAGTGGAAGGCCTCTATAAGGCCTCCCTGGAGCCTTCTCTTCTCCAGGCTGATCAGCTCCAACTCTCTCAGCCTGTCTTCATAGAAGAGGTGATCCAGCCCTTTGATCATCCTCATGGCCCTCCTCTGGACTTGCTCCAACAGGTCCATGTTGTTATTCTGCTGGGGGCTCCAGAACTGGATGCAGTACTTCATGTGGGGTCTCCTGATAGCAAAGCAGAGGGGAACAATCACCTCCCTCACCTGGCTGGCCACACTTCTTTTGATACAGTCCATGATACAGTTGGCTTTCTGGACTGCAAGTGCACATTGACAGTTCCTGTTGAGCTTCTCATCAACCAACACCTCCAGGTCCTTCTCATCAGGGCTGCTTTCAATCTATTCTCCGCTCAGCCCGTATTTTTGCTTAGGAATTCCCTGGCCTAGATGCAGGACCTTGCATTTGGCCTTGTTGAACCTCATGAACCTCATACAGAGCCAGCACTCAAGCCTTTCAAAATCTCCCTGTATGGCCTCCCTTCCCTCCAGCATATTGACTGTACCAACTTGGTGTCATCCACAAGCTTGCTGAGAGTGCACTTGATCCCACTGTCCCTGTTGCTGACAAAGATGTTAAATACGTGTAGCACCAGTCCCAATACTGACACCTGAAGAATACCACTTGTCAGTGGTCACCACCTGGACATCAAGCTGTTGACTGCAATTATCTGAGTAGGACTATCCAGCCAATTCCTTACCACTGAATGGTCCATCTGTCAAACCCAGGTTTTCAATTTAGAGATAAGCATGTTGTGCAGGACAGCATCAAATGTTTTGCACAAGTCCATGTAGATGATGTCAGTTGCTCTTCCCTTATCCACCAACACTGTAATCCCGTAGAAGTACACCAAAATTTGTCAGGCATGATTTACCATTAGTGAAGCCATGTGGCTGTCACCAATTACCTCTTTGTTTTCTATGTAACCTAATAAAGTTTCCATAAAGATCTTCTCCATTGTTTTGTCAGGAAGAGGTGAGACTGCCTGGGCTGTAGTTCCCCAGGTCTTCATTTTTTCCCTTTCTAAATTTCTTTCCTCTTCCCCTTCCCCTTCCCTTTCCCCTTCCCCTTCCAAGTGGGAACTTCACTACACTGCCACAACTTCTCAAATATGGTGGGTGGTGGCTTAGCAACTTCATCACCACTTCCCTCAGGACCCTTGGATACACCTCATCAGGTGTCGTGGTTCCGCTCGAGTGGGCAGCTGAGCTCCACCACAGCCACTCTCTCACTCCCCCTCCTCAAAGAGGAATGGGGAGAAAATATGTGAAAAGGGCTCAAAGGTCGAGATAAGGATGAGAAAATCACGCAGTAATTATTGTAACGGGCAAAACAGACTCGGCATAGGGAGATAGTAAGATTTATTGCCTATTACTAACAAGCTAGAGAAGTAGGAAACAAAGCAAAGAAACCAAAAGCACCTTCCCCCCCCCATCCACCCTCTTCCACCTCCTCCCCCCGAGTGGTGCAGGGGAACAGGGGAATGGGGGTTATGGTCAGTCTACAGCACTTCTTCTCTGCTGCTCCTTCTTGGACACTCTCATCCCCTGTGCTGTGGGGTCCCACCCACGGGATACAGTCCTTGCTGAACTGATCCGGCGTGGGCTTCCCACAGGCAGCAGCTCTGCCAGAACTGCTCCAGGTATGGGTCCATACCACGGGGTCCATCCCTCAGGAGAAAACTGCTCCAACCTGGCTCCCCCACGGGCAGCAGCTCCTGCCAGGCCCCCTGCTCCTGCATGGTCTCCTCTCCACGGGCTGCAGATCCGGCCTGGAATCTGCTCCGGCAGGGGTCTTCCACAGGCGGCAGCCTCCATCAGTGCAGGGCCACCTGTTCCACCGTGGTCTCCTCCACGGGCTGCAGCGTGGAACCCTGCTCCACCGTGGTACTCCATGGGCTGCAGGGGGACATCCTGCTTCACCATGGTCCTCACCACAGGCTGCAGGGGACTTCTGCTCCGGCGCCTGGAGCACCTCTCCCCCTCCTTCTTCACTGACCTTGGCACCTGCAAGGCTGTTCTCTCACTCCCTTGACTCTCCCGGCTGCTGTCTGGTGCAGCGTTTTTTTCCCTGTCTTAAATATGCTCTCACAGAGGCGCAAACAACATCGCTTATTGGCTCAGCTCTGGAAAACAATGGGGCCCTTCCCAAACATGGGGCAGCTTCTATATCTTTCTCACAGAAACCACCCCTATGGCTCCCTGCTACCAAAACCTTGCCACGTAAACCCACTACATCAGGTCCCATGGACTCATGCACCTTCATGTTCCTTAGATGGTCTCAAACCTGACCTCCTACAGTGGACGGTTCTTCATTTTCCCAGTCCATGCCTTTGCCTTCTGGGATTTGGGTAGTATGGCTAGAATACTTGCCAATGATGTGTGAGGCAGAAAAGTTACTATGTACCTCAGACGTCTCTATATCTAGAGTAACCAGATCTCCCATTTCCTTCAGAAGCAGGCTCACATTTTGCCCAGTGTTCCTTTTATCACTGATATATACTCACAGAAGTTTTTCATGTTGCCTTTGACATCCCTGGCCAGATCTAATTCTAGTAGGTCTTTCCTAACTCAGTCCATGGCTGCTTGGATAATTTCTCTGTATTCCTTCCAGGATACTTGTACTTTCTTCCACCCTCTGTACGCTTTGTTTTTGTGTTTGAGTTTGTCCAGGAGCACCTTGTTCATCCATGCAGGCCACTGTGTTCTTTGGGGCAAAACACATGCAGTTAAACATTCAAAAGCCACTGTTGCTTTCTGGAGGAGCTGTGAGTCCCTACCCCCCCCCCCAAAAAAAAAAAAAAAAACAACAAACAAACAAACAAACAAACAAACAAACTTAGAATTCACACTACTGGAGATCCCAGACTGGAGTGCTTGTGCAGCCACTTCAGCTCTGATGACCCTGGTATTTGTTTTCAAAGCAGACTTCATTTCATGCAGTGAATCAGTTCTGTACTCAGTCGAGGCTGAAATTAAGATTGCCCTCACAAGTATGTTTCTCTAATAGCACAACTCAGGTAGTGTTTAACAGCATCACACAACTGAAGAAGTGGTGGCAATGTGATTCATTCACTGATGTTTAACAAATGCTTAAAAAAAATAATTACGTGTCTTTTGAAATTTCATACAATAATATTCAGTCATTTATGGGGAAGTTAGATTACATTTCTTGCATTTAATTTTGCAGTTATAATTGCAGAAGAATGGCAACAAGATAATGGAATTTCTTAACATTTTGAGAAGAAATTAAACTGTCAGCATAGACATTATAGAAACTATAACTGTGGCACTATAGAAATTAAAAACACTTCACTACTTATGAAAGTGTAGGACATCAGTGCTATCTTAGCTTTTTCTTCTTCCAAAAAAGGAGATGACAAAATGCTTTATCACCCATTTTTTCTGTGGTATAGCAGAAATATTGCAGCCATGTATTTTGGAAGCTATTTGTATGACACGCATTTTAATTCAGGTAGTTGTTACTATTATGAGTTTTGAAGTCATGTGAGCAAGATTGCTGTTAGTGACAGAAATAATGGAGATTATGCAATTTAACTACAGGATTTTTTTTTTTTTCAGTCTAACATGTGATATCCACTGTCTTCTATGAATCCCGAATACAAATCTTTGCAAAGAAAGGTGATTGGTTTAGCAGGAGAGATGAGTTTTATGGGAATTTCACTCTCTGTACAGGAAGTGTTGAGGCTGGATGAGGTAGAGGCTGCAGCTGTCTTTCTCTATATGTAGAGTATTTCTAGCTTGCTATGATTTTCTACTTTGACAACTCTAAAATCTTCTATGGGATTTTCTCCTCTAGGTTGTGGAACAGTTTACTTCAGAAGACTTTAAAATTAAAACATGACATTTGGATTTTAGGTTAGCATTTTAGTAGACCTGGTATTCATGCAAATCTTTTGCATGTGCAACTCCCTTAAATAGTCTCTTAAAAGAGTAAAGTGATAAATGCTGTTACATCAAACTTATTTTGAACAACTTAATATTATCTTTCCAGCTAGTGGTATGATGTCGGACAGTAGCATAATTTGAAAAGGATGACTGGGAAAATGTCTGGTTTCTATAATGTAAAAAAGACGATTATCTGATTTGTATTGAAAAAAATATTATCATCTAAAAGTGGATCATCTTTGGATACATTCAAACATTTAGTCTCAATTAACGACCTGTAGATGATTCCAATAAGCTAGGCAAGAAGAAATGAAATATTTTCAAGTGTGTGATTATTCTGTCATTTCAGCTGCTGCTGCTGAATCTGCTGATAGATACCATATAAGAAAGGCTCTGTGTTTCCTTATAGGAACTATGTAAAAACGGTAGAAATGGAAAAGAACATTAATGTAGATAAAACATGTTTTTAAAATAAAGAAACACTATTCATCCACAAATAGAATTGTATTTCACAGTTTCCAGTTAGAGCTGTTGAATATGCAAATATTGATGATTTTATTTATTATTTTTTTTAATATCTCTCCTTCATTCAGACCTGTCTAAACTTGGTAAGTTCTGGAATGAAACATGAATTAACTATAAACATGAACTGAAGAGAAAACTCGGCTCTCAAAGAGCAACTCTTATGCCCTTAAATTTTAGAGAGAAAAACAAAACAAAACAAAACAAAACAAACAAAACAAAAAAGCTTCATTCTTTCCTATAGCTCTCTCTCTCTCTTTTTTTTTTTTTCCTCTGATATAATTTTGCCTTGATTTTCATCTTTCATAGCAGTTTATGCAGAATGGTTTTGGAAATGTAATGAAGTAATTATAGAATTAAAGTGAGCATCTAACAATAGAGTTAATTTGAGAGAGGTTTGAAAAAGTACTGTTTTCCATAGATATTTCAACTGAGATTGAGAACCTAAGAAATGAATAGGCAGTGAAGGGCTGCTTTAGATATCAGAAGCTGCAAGTAAGAAGTTCATATACCATCCCTACTAATTCTAAGAGAATAAGAATTTGCTAAATCACTTTGGAAAGCAAAAAGTGTATAAGATTTAGGAATAGTCTGGAATAAAAAAATGATAAAAAAAGAAGAAGGAAAAATACTGTAAACAATAAAACAGAAATGAAGAATCTCCATTGAATCTTCCTTCCATATTGTCATTTTGGGGAAAACTAGTCCACTTTTTTGGGGAAAAGAGTCCACTGTAGACTTTGTCTTTTGTTCAACTCTGCTGCAGTCAAGTGAACCTCAGTGGCGTTGGTGTGAGGAGCTAGGAAACAGCATACTTGGAGATGGATAATTAACCTCAGAGGAGAAGGCAGAGAAGGGATAAGACATGATTTTTTTGACCAAGACTGTCTTAGCAAGACAGACTCGTTGACAAGAGGCTCCTCTGTACATGTATATGACATGGAAGAAAGAAAGAATGAAAATAATAATAGTAATAATTATATATATATATGTATGAACCAGCAATGAATTGAAATAAATGAAGGTTCTAATGCACAATCCTGCTTTCCTAGTCTGCAAGTGGTGGGTTTCTTTGAGTTAGGTCCAGCAAATCTCAAGAGAGAGGCTGGCCCAGAACAGTGTAACACTGTAGAAGATGATGATCTGAGATCACATATCCCAACATCAACCTCTTGTAAAACTGCTTTCTGAGACCTTAAACCTTTTCCATTTACTGATAATCTGTACAAAGAATGGCATACCAGTTTCTCTCCCCTTAAAGTGAATGGTGTTTTCCACTGCCACTAGGACACAGCTTGTGGTGACAAAACAGATGATATATAATTTATACTTTTCCATTTTAGCTTCAGCTGCACACTGACAAAAGTGCTGAAACCCTCTCCTTGCATATGAAGCTTTTGTTTTTGTGTGTGTTGTTAGAGCATATCTGCTTGTATTTCATCAAGTCTGCTCATATCATACTGAGACGGGGGAAAGAGGCTAAAGTAATTATGAGAAATATTTGTATGATTTATGCATTATGCAAATGATGTTCTAACTACAGGTACTGATGTATATGCTGTACTGTGGTAGCATTGCATTTAAGCTTGCTATGTTATTTTACAATTGATATTGATACAAAATTCCTTACTTTGCGTATAAGCAGCAAAATTTCATATAATTTTATTTGTAAATGCATGCTATCTCAGTAACTTTTGAAAAGATACACCAAACTATTTACATTCTTGAATTAGTATCACTGCAATAAGACAACCTTCAGCATAGTACTTTTAATTTTAATTATCTTTAAAAATAAAAATACTACCTTTGTGGGAAATAAATGTTATAAAAATACAGAATAATTAAGGTGGGAAGACATCCTTGGAAGCCTCTAGTTTGATCTCCTGCACAAAGCAAAGTCAGGTATGGGATTGGACCAGATCTATATCTGGCTGGATCTTGAAAACCTCAAGGATGGAGGCTTTACAAAGTCTCTAGGCTTAACTGTCCTTATAGGGAAAAAGTTTCTTCTTATACTGAGCCTGAATCTCTTTGTTTCAATTTATGCCTTTTGTCTATATCTGGCTCCATGTGCTCCATGAGCTCCCCAACAGACCAGGCTGGCTGCAATTAAGTCTTCCCTGTAGCTGTCTCCTCTCCATGCTAATCACCTGTCCTTCTGCTCCTCCTTAAGGGGCAAGTGCTCCAGCACCCACATTGCTCGGTGATCCTCCTCATACCTTGTTGCACTTTATCAACGCCTTTCTTGTGCTGGGGATCCAAAACTGAACACGGTATCTAGAAGTAGTCTAACCAGTGCTGATTAAAGGAGTATAATCCCTTCTCTCAATCTCATGCTCAATTTGGAAAGCAGTAAAAAGTGAAAACAATAGCCTTTTGCAGGGGAGAACTTCCAATGGCATCCAGCACCATGCAGAAGCCTGAGCTAAAGGTGAAACCACTACCTGTAAAGGCCAGTCTGGCAGATAGGATTGGACGCCTTGACTGGCTCAAGTGAGTGTCTTGTTCTCCTCTGTCAAATAGAAACTGAAAGCCTTCGTCCGGGAGGTGGTGAGGGGCAGCAGAATAGGGATTGTTATCTCCTTACTATACTCATGCCATTTAGTAAATAAAATCTGAAATTTTATTTCTCTGTTCTTCAGTGTTGAGTTTTTTTCCTTATAATTGCCCATGACAGTCAGTGAAGAATGAGGCTAAAGGTGTCTGTGTTTTATGGAGCAGTCCTGCGCTCTTGTTTGTGATTTTAAGCACTCCTGTTATGTGCTGGTTGTCATTGCTTGGGCATAATCACCTTATTGGTACACTGAATTTGTGATTTTTGACACTTTCTGTACTGGGTTCAGTGGTCCAAACAAGACCTCAGACCTTATCCCATTGGATTCATTGGTCTGTGTAGGTTTTTGCCCCTCAAAGCACCGGGTACATTAGCATAACTGGCACTGTGCCCTTGGCATGCTTGTGTGACACCTCTTCTGAAGGTGTGCTAACTATCTGGTTGGCACAGAATTCTGTTTTCTGTTTGTTTGTTTAGGGGGATGTATTGGGAACAAATATTTATGTATATAGGATGTAGTTTTTTGTTGCTGTTGTTCTGGGTGCCAGAAGTGTGTGATGTCTGAGTAAAAGATGCCAGCATTTGCCATGGAGATGGATGTAAGCGTGACATCTGCTAGCATGCATCAAGTCCAATTAGCCTGCAAGTAAGAGCATGAATGGGCCATTTGTATTGTTCATGTTTATGTGAGTGCTGTTTGTGTGCATGTGGTGCCTGCAGAAACACAGTTCGTCTCTCTTTGTGCATCTGTTAGTAGCTGGCTCTGTTTTTGTTTGCCATTTGGAAATGTATGCTCAGCCCTAGCAGGCTACAAGAGGAAAGTTACTCTCAAGTCTCAAATTCCTCTGGAGTCATTAATTCCTTAACTTGACATATGCATTCCCAAGGTGGTGGGTATAGGAGCCCAGTGTGAGGAGTGGGCTGATCATTTTGGAAATATATCCAAGGTGTTAGAGTTCATCACCAAACAGTATAACATTAATTTAAGGAATATACTCAAGGTCTCTAAAAAACAGCAAAAAACACCACTCTGACACACATGGACAGTTCAGACTAAGTTAACAGATTAATGTAACTGTGTTACTGTGTAAATATAATAAGTGGAAAAATATGCTAACCCAACAGTTTTAGTAGCTCTTTTTTTAGTTTCTTTTTTCAGGATAATCCTCTGAAGAACAGCCTGAAGAGATGGAATCACTGGATGACTGTTGAAAAGTTTATTTTCTAGGACTAATGAACTGGAAAAAATAGAAAAACAAAATGGCTTAAGACCTTAATGCTAACAGATGGAGATGTTCCAGGTTGGATTATTAAAATAAGTATTAATAATAGTCCTGGTTATTTCTGTCTTCTATACGTAGCACAGAAGAATTAGCGATTCAAATGAATAGATCATAGAATGGTTTGGGTTGGAAGGGACCTTAAAGATCATCCTTCCTATCCTATCAGTATTGTTGCTTACCTTTCCTTTTGATACCTTTATTTATTTATTTCACTTTATTATCATATCCAGGCAGGTTAAGAGAGTTTTATCATTCTTTGTCAAATCTATCTTGAGTACTTATCATTCAAATGGATGTTTAATAACAAGCTTCAATGCTCACAGACCTTTTCAGGCCTTAGAATCAAATATTTTACATGCTAAATATATAGTTATATGTCAAATGCTTTGAGTTAACTGTCTTAATGTCTTTATATTCTCCTTGATCATCTTCTAATTTCTATTGAAAAAATGCAAATATTTAGGTAAGTGGTTGTAGGGAAAAAATAAATTTTCTGCAGAAGGTAAACAGTGTATGCAATATGTAATCATTACACTGAGACCTAAATAAGTCTGTAGAAAGACTGAACAGTCATGCTGCAAGGAGTAAATAGTCTCATTTATCTCTGTGAGTTACCAACTCCTGCATAGTCAGTACCAGGCACTTGAGTAAACAAAGCAAACAACCTCATTGAATAAAGAGGGAGAAAACTGAAAAACTGCACTAATTATCACAAAGCAAATACTTCAAATCCTGTCACAAATAGGTTATGAAAAAGTAGTATGGGGAAGAAGAAAAGATTTTAAAAGCCTAGTGGAAATGGAAATATTCTGATTATATGCACAGTTTATTCTGAGCAAAACATTTTTGTCAGATCATAGGATTCTTTTATGTGCTGTTTGGAAAAAAAAACAGAGCAGCCTCTGCTCTGCACGCTGATTGTTCTGTCTCATGCATGACCATGTCTCTAGACTTGCCTCCCACAGCCTCGACAGCCTCTTTACCCACCATCATCCTCATTTAAAAAAAATCCCTGTTAGATTATGTCTGTAGGGCAGGCACAAAAGCAAGTGCATAGAGATCCCCAATCTGATCTAAAATATCTGTCTTATATACTAGTGGGATTCTGCCCTTGAACAGAGCACAGATTTGTGTACCCTGCAGCTTGGCTGGGTTTTGCAGCCGATGCAGTGCTTCATGCTGCCACAGCCAAATTGGTACTAATACTTAAACTAAATAAGTGTCGCAATGTATCTAGGTCAGTTTTATACTAACTGCAGTCACTATGACCTCAGTATTGGTGTACCTTCATTTACAGCCTGCATATTCAGTCACCACTCCATGTACATGTTCTTCCACTTCTTTCACATACAAAATAAATTGTGTTCTCTTATACTTGCAATTAATTTTTACAGTTATAAAGGTATAAAGGTATGAAGGGTATCTGTTTCCATTATCACTTCTCAGTACGTATGAAGAAACTAGAGATTACATATTTTGAATCATTACTAAGTATTTTGATCCCTAAAAAAGAGTTTAGTGTCTTTCACTGTCTTTTTTTCCCATCTTTACACCTGGGCCAATCACTGTGGGCTTTGGGTGAAACCTAGAGTCTTGGGAAAATGAGCTGGAGTGAAAATTGTACTTAATCCATTTTCAGATAACCAAGCTGTAAGGAAAAGAACAGAATGAAAAAGGTTACCTTGCCCTTTCTTAAGACTCGGAGCAATTATTTCATAAGGAATAGTCCCTGCATTGAGTTAAGTTTATTGTATTCCTGTAAAAGCTGTTGTATGAACCCCCAGGATGGGGTAAGATTTCAAAGCAAGGAAGCAAAATCTTTCATGTCAAGTCTATGCTAGTATAGAAGCCAACATTTCTTGTAATTTCTTGTAATTCTGAATTTTTCATCAGTTGTGACATTCACATCATTGAATGTCACATCATTGTGATATTCAAATGCAAACAAAATCAAAGGTGCAAGAAAGCAGGTGGGTTATATTGTTATGTTTCAGTTAGGGGATGCAAGTACATACAAGAGAAAAAAAAAAAAAAAAGCTGTTCAAGAAAAAATACTGTGAAATTATAGTACACACCCATAATTTTCATCATGACAAAAATATGGCAAGGATTATGAAGTACTCAAGTTAAGAAATCTAAATAGGTACATAGAACTAAGGCACCAGATGGGGCACAAAATCAGGTGAAGTCTACACTTCTAAATATCTAAGTATCTACATTTGCATGAGTATATTTGGGGCAATAAGTAAACTCCATGAAGTTCATTCAGGAGATATTTTTCTTGCAGATTTGCTTCCTGCTTCCTCAGGAAGCTGAGTATGCCTTGCAAAAGCCCATATTTCCCAAGCTTTATGTAGAACACGAAGTCAAGGATAAATGTTAAGAATTAGATTTTAAATATAACCACTTCTGTATTCAAATAAGCTTTAGCAGGTTGGATCTGTTTGTTTCAGCTCTTGGAAAATACAATAATTTATTCAAAGGTGGTGTTCAACCTTGCTTGTGTTTGCAAGTCTTACGTGTTATCACTCTACTATCCTTCTTCTCCTGGGTCATGAATTCATAATCATTTGTGACCATAGAAACCCTTTTAAGGGGGTAGTGGGAGAGAATAGAAGTGTTGTTAAAATCAATAAATTACTCTGCACTTGTAGGTAGTGATGGTATAAAAGTAAAATATAAATCGAAAGAAAAATATATTAAAAATCCAATGAAACCACTATTCTCCTTAGATACCACAGAGTCATTCATGTTAGCTCATAATAACTTAAGACAGAAAGAAAATAAGTAAAAGAAGTAAAGAAGACTGAAATTTGTAAAAAAAAAAAAAAAAAAAAAAAAAAGGAAGCAAGCAAGCAAACAAAAAGCCTTTAGTATTTGAACAGAGCATACATAGTATCTGGATTCTCTGCAAATGTAAGAAATGGTGTAAAGACAAAATGTTTCAATGTAGTGGGCAATATGCTATTGGAGGTAAAAACAGCCAAACCAACATAATAGTTCCTGCTCGTATTTGCTAACCCAACAGCACATTTTACCACAAAATTAAAATAAAATAAAATAAAATAAAATGCACTGGGTACCTGAGAGGTTTTTCATATCTGTAGGAGGCACTGTATGTCCTGTCTGTGTCTGTTATTCAACATGTATGAGTTAAAAGGTTAATATTCTACCTTTTTTTTTTCATTGTATAAATATAACCTGATAGAGTTAAGTAACAAAACACTGTAAATAAAATGGTGGGGAAACAAATGAAACAAGTATAAGAGATCTCGCAAACAGTTTCATATCTGTGGTTTCTTTGCTACTGTTTCTAGGTTGCTTAATGTACTGTATTTGAACTTTAAAAGGCTGTCTTGTATAATTAGTATAAAACAAAAATTGTACCTGAGCCATCTCTCTCTGTTGTTGTTTTTTTTTTTTGTTTTGTTTTGTTTTGTTTTTTCCTGAAATAATGGAAATGCAAACAGAAGTAGAACAGAGATAGCCAGAAAAAAAAAAAAAAAAAAAAAAAAAGGTTAATAATTAAAGGCACTAGGGGTTTAAAATATAATGTGTCTGAATTACAATGTAGATTTTGACTTTTTGCTAAGAACTGGCTTGGAAATGTATCTATTAAAATATTATCAAGAGATTATGCTGTCAGAGCCAGAGAAGAATAAAAGATATGAGCACACAAAATTACAGCCTTGCAATTTATAGGTAATTTAATGCTGTTACATTTCAGTTTTTCAGAAAAGTTTAAAAAATGTTTGATCATGCCAAAATGATTATACAGATATAGTTTTCTTTAATGGAGACCTTGAGGTCTTTAAATTATATTCTCCATCCCCAACCTAAGCAATATCATTTCTTATTTAAAAATACAGCAACTTAAAAGAATTCTGTCTGATATTCAGAAAACACTCCGTTTTTGCACACATTCCTGCATATCTTGGCACAGGAACACAAAACATGCTGATCTTTAATTTTCATATATCATGTTCATCACAGGTGACTTCCAGTACTTAGATTTATCTGTAAAATTAGCAATAGCCTGACATTTATGGATGAATAAATCTGAAAATCTTCTTTGATATATACCCTGTGGCTAACACCAATTATGCAGTTACGTAATGCAACTAAATGTTTACTGAACAATAGAATGGAAACATGAAAAAGCACAGTTATGTTATTAATCTCTTATTTTTTATCAACCAATTTCATGACTAACTAAACTAATATGTCTACCAAATAGTTTCCAGTAAATTCTAATCTTTCTCACTTCATTATAGATCAGTTACACTGACATATGTTAAAACTATTATTTAAAGAGCTTTTTTGGAGATACCCAGGAATGTAAGTTAAAAAGAGTTGAGTGATATACCTTCCAGCTTGTCGTGGTTTAACCCGGCCGGCAGCTAAACACCACACAGCCGTTCGCTCACCCTCCCCCCTCCCTCTCTGGGACGGGGGAGAGAAATGGAAAGTGAAGCCCGTGAGTTGAGATAAAGACAGTTTAATAAGACAGGAAAATAATAATAACAGAATAATAATAACAATAATAATAATAATGATACAATGGTGATAATAGGAAAGTAATAATAATATGTACAAACAAGTGATGCACAATGCAATTGCTCACCACCCGCTGACCGATGCCCAGCCTAACCCCGAGCAGTCCGGCCCCCTCCCCTGGCTAGCCACCCCTATATATTGTTTAGCATGACGTCAGATGGTATGGAATACCCCTTTGGCTAGTTTGGGTCACCTGTCCTGGGTCTGTCCCCTCCCAGCTCTTACTGCACCCCCAGCCTGCCTGTTGGCAGGACAGAGCGAAAGGCTGAGATGTCCTTGGCTTAGTATAAGCACTGCTCTGCAACAATTAAAACATCAGCATGTTATCAGCACTCTTCTCATCCTAAGTCAAAACACAGCATTCCACCAGCTACTAGGAAGAAAATTAATTCTGTTCTAACTGAAACCAGGACACAGCTACAATCCTATGTACTTTGAGAGGGTGGTTCATCAGTACCCTAAAAAAGGTGCCTACAGCCAAATCCAGAGTTTCTTTATAATGACTTTGTAATGTCTTGGTGGGAGTTGTAAGGAAAATGCTCTGATTTCTTTCTTCCCAAGCTCTCCCAGTTAGAGTAGGATGCTAAAATATTTACTAATCTACTTCAGAAGATGAAAGAGTAAAATGGCTCTGCAAGGTAATTATCGGGCTGTCTAGAAAGGGAAAGTTCTGTGCTCCAGACCCTCCTGTAAATCACTCATTACTTTGCATTAGATCTGCAGACAACATTTTGCAATGCTATGAATGTGTGTGCATATAGATGTCAAAATATCTTCAATACGTGAGAATTCAATGTCATATTTTCAAAGGAGCCTGAAACAGTAGATTCCTATCTATCTTATCCTGTGTTCTGGTAGAACCAAATTTTTTTATATAAATTTACTGCAAGTTCTTTTAGTGTTAGATTAGGACTTATGGAGAATTACATGCTTGTTTTGTGGGTAACATAATTTCTCCTCTGATCAGTAATGAAACTTGGTACTACATCAAAGCAAATACTAAGCAAATATCCGAGCAAATGTTAATAACCTATGCTAATTAATTGATTTTACCCTTTCTACTGGTAACTTGTATTATCACAACCTGTTTCTATTGTCATAAGACTTTGTATTTGATAATTTGGAAAGGTACTGAATGCTTGAGAAGTCATTTTCTTAAAAGCTGTTATTTTTGAACTATAGAAAGTGACTTAAATAGTATATTTCCTTTCATTTTGATTTTTTTTTTTTTTTTTAACAAAGCAGATCATTTAAATCAGTAAAGCTCTAGGCAGTGCTGGCTAAAGATTGCAAAACATGATAGAAAGAGGTTTTGAGAACTATTTTATTGAGTTGAAAGAAACAAAGTGTAATTTAATAATTTCTTCAAAATACTCTTAAAATATTCCAGTTGCTGTGTAGCTGTAAATATTCAAAACAGCTTGGGATTAATTTCCATTGTGTTGTATGACAGTGTTGTTTTTTTTTGTTGTTGTTTTGTTTTTTGGGGGGTGTGGTGGGGTGGAGTGGGGAAGGTGTTAGTAGTTAGTCCTGTGATTTTTATTTTTGTTTTTGTTTTCTAATTACAAGTTATTTCAGGTTTTACTTTATTTGTAGCCTGACTGTACGTATGTCAATCTTTATAGGTTTCCTTATACACCTATCTGTGCCTCTTCATCCTGGCAAATATTATTTATGTGATAAGTGTAAATACCACTAGTATCTGTTGTGTTCCATTAAAAGCTCATTAAATAGATAGAGAGAGGCTAAGGGAAGGGACAGAATATAAAGGCTAAGTGCTAATGTAAGGGCTAATATAAGGGCTAATTTTTCTTAGAGTAGGAGCATTCACTTTAGGAATTCACTTATGGAATTCTAAGTTTGAATTTTCTCTCTGTCACTCATTACAATAGATATTACCATCTGCATTGAAATGAGCATTTTGGCTGAAACTCCACAGGAACAGGATGTTACTAATGAGGTTACCTTTTTCTAACTACTTGGTAGCTGTAAAAGAAACATCTATTGGCACATTATGTCACGCACTATATATTTAATTTGTTTATTATATGTACCTTTGAAAAATAAGGCTCTTTTGATCATGGAGAATCCTATGAATGGAAGATAAATTGTTCCCACCTGGGTAGAACTGAACTCATAATGAACTCATAAGCAGAAGACTTGCATGGGAGAGGCAGGTGACAGGCAGAGGGTGGGGCAGAGTCACAGAGAGGGGAGATTTCTGAGAACTCCTGCAAACAGCCAGGAAAACAGAATGGATCAGAAAGGGCTGCTTAGAGTCTGTGGCAACTCATAAAGTCACTGAGCTAACAGAAATCAAGCCTGGAAGCAAGTATCTGTCCTGCGGGCAAATAACTTCTATTAGCATTTATCCACATTTCATTTAACTGTTTTGCCAGTAATAGCATATGTCTATGATCTTTAACAACATTATTGCTCAGAAAGTCAGGCAGTGGATCAGCACTGAAAGTATTAGGTATAGAGTCTCTGAGCTTCAGGAAGCTCTGAGGAAGCCCTGCCAAAGGTTGGATATAGGACCAAGGTTACTTCTGTCATGCCTTGCCTAACTTTTGATGATGTGTTCTGCATTATTTCCTGATATTTTAATTAAAAATCTCCTTAGATTATTAATACAGGATACATGTAAATTTATATAAAGACTAATAAAAATTAGCTTCTTAATAGAGGTGCTTGTCATAATGTGAAGAAAAAGTTGGTCCATGTCCTGCCATAAATCTGAGCTTTCATTAGTGTAATATTTTAGCTGATAACATTCTTGGATGATTTGCATTGAATAAAAAATGTGAGAGGGAAAGCAGTAAAGTGACTGTTCTTTCTCTCACTGTATCTATAACAGAAAGAGAGAAGAGGAGGTAAGAGGGTATTTTCTTATAATCTATTGTTTTATACAAAATGTATTTCACTACTGAGCGGAAGAGAAGATGAGAGCTCTTGCCCATGAGTTTAATTATCTTGCCTGGTGGAAAAGCATTTATTCTGAGTTTAGGAAGACTTCATTATTTACTCATAGAGAAGTAAACTATGGAGGTCATACCTAATTGGTGCATGTAAAACCTTTTGTATCATTATGTTAATTGTTCTGTATATACCATATTTTTAATTATTAACAAGTTTACAGAAGTTTTAACTTTTGTTTTTTAGACATTTTAAAATATATTTTATTTACTCATGCAATACATACAGGAACCTGGACTGCTTCTATGGTGTAAAATGTTGGCCTTTTTTTTCCATTTTTATTTTTACAATATTGAACTTTGTTGGGTGCCATGTTTGTTGTTTTTGTTTGTTTTCTGCCTCACTAGAGGGAAGTGTCCACTAGTACTTAATAGTCTTAACCTGTAGAAATACTTGCACTTTGCACCTACTTTAATTGCTTATGTTTCCTTTTTGATAGTTTTTTTTTTTTTTTAAGGTCCTTACTGTGAAGTGTTTATACAACATTTTATTAATGTGTATGTCTCCTTCCAATACCCTCTGCAGAACTTCAGAACTAGATGTGTTTTATCAATCATATAGAGAAAACTTTTCCTACCTCTTCTACATTCTTCTCAAGAATCTAGCTAGCTCTCTTGCTGCAGCACATTGTGCAAGTTCATCATGAAGCACTAATGGAAAGTTCCTTTCAGAGTCTGAGTATCTGGAGGATTTTTACCCATCACAAAGCTTGGTAGGTACCCCTTGTCTCCAGGTGCTTAATTTTACACTGCATTTAAATGAAACCGGTTGCCGGTATGATGCAGATTTCTCTGTAAAATTGTCCTGTCTGTGGTAATACAGCAATTGTATCAACACTAAAGATTTACAACAAAAGGTAAAAAGGTAACTATAAAAACATATTTGTACAACGCAGCTCCAGGCTCAATGCTATACTAATAATATAATTAATAAAATACACTATTTATGCCAAGATGTAAAGAAGGGAAATACAATTTGACTATTCATTGTGAGAGACTATGATTTCAGCCTTGTTCCCCACTTTAGCTATATATAGATAATAACTGTCAAATATTTCAGAGCTTTCAAATCATAAGCAGTGTCTCCTTCATATGGATCTGAACCTCTCCTCCAGCATTATGGAACTCCTATGATTTCCTGTAGCAGCATACTGTAGTATTTAATTTATCCATCTTTATCCAATTTCCTCTGAAATTCATGTCAGCATTCTGTTATGAGTGAAGAAATGGGCACAGAAGATCTGCATGTGAAAATCAAAGAGATTTTTATACAATACAAAAGGTATTAACTTTGATGATGACTACTTTTGTTCTGTCTGCCTTTCCAAAACCAGTAAATTCAATTGATGATAGGAATGAAGCTGCCTTTGAAAGCAGCTCTATATATTTGGATATATGCTCTTGGCATTTAGCGGATGTAAAAGAACTATTTTTCCTATAAAAATATATAACGTGTGCTGAGTATTTTACATTTATTTACAGTAATCGACATTTTATGTACATCTGTAGAAAGTTATTTAAAGATGCAGTGTATTTCCAAATCCTACATATCAAACAGCATTTACGCAGAGGGTAAGTTTTCTCCTCTCCATAACATGTTGCAGGGTCTATCTGTGGATTCCCAGATCATTCCCAATGTTATTAATTTAATTGTACTTTGGATATTTTAAGGATTTTACTCTAGAAAACTTGATTTACCCACAAATACTCATAAAGCCACATGCTGAAGAGGATCAATAAGTTGCTACAATTGAAAACTATTCTCTCTTTGTGGGACTAATTTTCAGACAAATTAATCCCAAGGTTTGTTTCTGAAGAGTGGTATCTGAATGATAATGAAGTCACAGAGAGCAGCAGAGGAAGTACAACAAGGATCAGTTGGGCTGTCCTTTTGATGGGGGGGGGGGGGGAAGTGGTAAATGTAGCTTGTGTTTGAGTTATACCTGAACTGGGATTGGCATATTTTCCCAGGTTGTGATTACTTTCACCAGATTCATAAATAGCATTGTGGTGGGTTGACCTTGACTGGCTCCTGAATGCCGATGCAGCTGTTCTCTCACTCCCCCTCCTCAGCAGGACATCTTATTTTCTGAATAAGATGTAAAAGCTTGTGGATCAATGTAAGAATGGAGAGATCACTTACCAGTTACCATCATACACAAAACTGACTCAACTTGGTGAAAAGTAATTTCACTTATTACTAATTAAGAAGCGAGGAGGATGGTGAAAAACAATGACAAAAGCTGAAGCGCCTTCCCCCTTCAGCTTCTGCCTCCTTTACCCTGAGTGCCAGCGGAGGATGGAGAATGGGGGCTGCGGTCAGTCCATAACAGTTCTCTCTGGCATTCTTTCCTCCTCATACTTCTCCCTTGCTCCAGAGGAGGTTCTGCCATAGGCAGAAAATCAAGATAAGTCTATTCCAGAATGGGTGTCCAAGGGCCACAGCTTCCTTTTTGACAAAAATAATGAGCGCAATCTCACAACCTCTTTGACCTCCCCAAACAGTCTTTGCTGTGGACCCACCACCCAGGTTCTTCGTTTATGTGTTAGAAATTAATTTGTTAGTAATAGAACATGTGGACACTCAGGGACATTGGCAGCCCTGTTGTGTACCTCTTGCTCCACCAGCCTAAGGCCAAGGAGCCCCATGTCAACTCCAGCCTCTTCAGCAGCCCATTCCCAGTCCTGGCCCTAGTGAGATATGGACTGATGCTGCAGCATGTCTTGTCTCTGGCCCTAGCCCTGTCTCCTTATGGGATACTGGCCCTAATACCAGCCTGTCCCCTCATAGTGCCCGGGGCTGCTGGTGGGCCACACTAACACCCCCAGCTCTGCCTATTCTGCTCAGGGGTAGAGGGTAAGGGCACACCCTGCCTGCACTCAGGTCACCCCAGCTCTTCTGCTGGAGTCAGCCCCTGTCGTGATACCTGGTAGTATGAATGCAAAGGTACTTCTTTCCCCCCATTTTAAATTTGCATTCTCCTTTCTACATCAAAAACTCTGGAAGTTTATTTTGCATATTCAACACCCAAACACACAAATTCTGCTGATTTCAAAGGCACTCTGTACAGGGCTGTAACCAAAGTTTTTGTATGAATTGTCATATGCCTGAGACTTTAATGATGTTTTTGATCTTCTCCTTAGTTGCTTTCCTTTGTAAATCATCCATCAAAAGTTATGTTTTTGTACGGGAGAGTAACAAACTATGTTACTATATTTACATGATAGACATTTAATTGTAATTAAATGTAATTTACATTAAAATTGCAAAATTGAATAAATAAACATTATGATTCTACCAACAGTTGGATGGCATTTATATTTTGGCATTTTAGAGCTTTATTTTGGGGTTGTATTTTGTATATGCTAGACATAAGTGGTGCATAGTGTAATATTGAGATTACAAAAATATATTTTCCTCTATTTCTTTGAAAAATAAGGGGGCAGAAAGATACAAAACATTTACCTATATGTATCTAAATTATATTACTAAACACAAAATACAGGATCATATCTCATTGTTTTGTCCACTTGCATGCTGAGTCTCATGTCCTCAGTATAATAAAGGAGAAAATACAAGGAAAAAATCTTTAATTCTCTTATCTGTACATTTATGTTGCTGTTACTGCTGTTATTGTTGTTTTGTCTTTTTTTCCCCTTTTGTGCATTGTAGCACTGAAAAAGAAAATAAAGTAGATAAATATGAGGAAAAAGGCAAAACAAACAAACAAGTAAAAAAAAAAACAAACAAAAAAACCCCACCAAAACATAAATATCATAGTTATCATTGATGAACTGTTGTTTGTTTGTTTGTTTGTTTGTTTTTTAATTTTATCTATTTATTTATTTACCTTGGATTGCTATGAAGCCATGATCTGTCTTAATGGTTAATACTACAGCTTTATGTCTACAGTAATCAATACATTCTTGTTTGTAAATATTTTATATGTATTTCTGAGTTTCAAGTACACTTGGATGTTTGTTTTTGTTTTGTTTGTTATATTTTTTACATCACTGGCGTAATGTTTTATAGTATGAAACATATTGTATGTGGTGTCTTGGTATATATTTACAATGGAAGAAGTTAAGTAGTGTTTACAGGTCTACAATGTATTTCAAACATTTCTGGATTACGGCATGGTCTTAAGAAGAAATGTGTACCTGATACTTCACGGTAGCTATGAAAAAAGCCAAGTGCTACATGAATGGAACCTATTAAAATACCATTTGCAAGACACTTCAGAGGGAATAGTTTAAGATAATAGTTTGACTTATTTTTTTGGTATCCTATCATATAATACTTTATGATATTGTTTTATTTCTGTTTCAATGGCAGGAAATATAAATCATTGGATAATTCTGATGTATCCCTATCCTCTCCTGTCAAGAATAGATATTTTCTTGTCATAGGTAATCTTTTTTCAATAAGGAATTATATTTTATCTATTTTTTTCTACAGAGTATCATCAATACTGTATATATAACTTTTTTCTTTCATTTTTTTTTAAACTTAATTACAAATCAGTATGATTGCGAAAACAAGCTCTAATCTCTTCCTTTTTAATTTAAGTTAAATAAAACTCCACACAGGAGCCAGAGAGCTTCATTTGCCTAATGCACAGAGTAAACAACCACAGAGTTACACCAGAATTCAAGTTTGGTGGCCTCGGACATCAGACACTATTTCAGCTTAAAATATTTTTATATATAAATGTAAGCATAAAGTGATTTTTGTGGGGGTGGGCTGTAAATCAAGACTTTTTGTGTTTTGGTAAAACATTTACAGAGATGGCAATCTTGTGGCACTCACATTTACTTAAATTTTCTAAAAATTCCCTCCTAAATATGTCTTAAATATGCATATAATTTTAAAGATCCATTTAGTGTTAAAATCATACAGAGGTACTATTTGCACTTTGGGGGAGGAAGGAGACTCAGTTAAAATAGAGTGATCTGTTAAACATAATGTCAGTTGTGAAAACAGTGAGGAACTCTGAACTGAAGAATGATAGACTGTCATCATCATAGGGTTTTGCTGTACCACTGATTTTTTAAAGCAAATATATCATTAAGCACTGGGAGAGGATGTTATGCTTTTTGTTATCTGTCAAAATACTAAGGCATCTTCATTAGTGTTTTAACTGGGAAGAACAAGATACTGAAGAGGAAAGAATGGTAGATTAAATATTTTTCACATGTAATTCAAATACTGGAATGATTTACTTCTGGTACTTGAATGTTCTTTTATCAGAACTCATGCCAAAGCTGTTTAGTTCATATTCTAAATCTGAATTTTTATATTCCATCACAACAGTTGCTGTCCCAGTGTGATTAACTTTCAAGATTTGAGGAAAAAATATATTGTAATGAAATATTGCCATTGAAATTATATGTACTGGAATTATGTATTATTTTTTAATCTGCATATTTTACAGTAGAATGCAATTTTTGTATTTGATCCGAAGAATGGATGTTCCTAGGCTGCTCATTTGCGTGTCAATAAAATTCAGTTCTATTGAAATAAAGATAATAGCTGAGCTGTTGGCAAATGTCATCAGCATACCAACATGCATTACACAGTCATTCATATGGCAACAGAATTATTTGGGTAGCAAAGGTGCAGCAACGGTTGCAGAGTGTGTAGCAAAACTGAAACCATTCCTTCGCTCTTTATGAGGGTTTATTCCAAAATAAAGCTGTAGCTATATTTCCTGAAAGACTGCTAAATTTTCGGTCCTTTTAGTTTGGGGCTGACTGTCAATACAATGTGTTCTGACATTATTTGGAATTTTGTAGTACTCAGAGATCTGTCTGGTTTAATTAGAAATCAAGAAGTCACTTAAGGCTTTCACTCTTTCATGTCAGACTTTGGAGCGTGGATATATTCTTTTGGCTATTCCAGCGTGAGATTTCGGAGGCAACTATTCCTCTGGAAAGTATTAAAAAATTGTTTCTGAGAGAGAAGCAGGAAAAGCTGTGACTTTGAATCCCTTAAAAGAATAATTCCTTTGTGGTGGTGGAATAGGAATTCTGTTGGATGAAGAATATATACAGTATTTTCTCATGTGCTACTGATATAATTATCTTATGCTCAGCTCCGTGAGAAGGAATCTTTATTACTTTTACATATGGGCCTAATTTCACTAATAAATAATCCAATTCACATCTTCTCATGACAACACTTTTTGCAAAGGTTAGTTTTTTAATCAGATGTCCATACACCTCTGTTACACTTGAAATAGTAGAAACATATTCCAGTATGTACCAGCAAAAAAAGAAAATAATAAAAAAATATATATTTTATAGTCTTTTAAAAATTAATTATAGGGGTTTTTCACAGAATCACAGAATTGTCTAGGTTGGAAGAGACCTCAAGATCATCGAGTCCAACCTCTGACCTAACACTAACAAGTCCTCCACTAAACCATATCGCTAAGATATCGCTTTTGTTTGTTTGTTTGTTTGTTTGTTTTCACTTTCATCATAGCTTGAGCCCTTACAGTGCATTAGATTAATTTTGAAGTTGTTTTTTCTTTAAACACATAGTCTAGATTTGGAACCAATCATTTGACTAACTTTAGTGCGATTACAAGCAAATAAATATGATGGAACTTAGTAAATTTGTTCAAAAAGCATAGGAGAAAGCAAGTATTAAAGACAGAATTTGTTTCATAGCCACTTTCTAGTTCTCCAGCAATTCCTTAGCAGAGACACTGAAGACAAGACTGAGGTCCTTTCTATGTGAAGCTGAGTACAAATGCAATGTGTAAGAATGTAGAATCACACATCCTTCTACTGCATACCCCTTTAATGCATTTTGTGACTTAAGATACAAGGTTTGTAAATATGGTGTTTAGCCACTAGAACCACCAAGTAAATCTATACTTGGCCTACAATATAAAGATTTGGTAGATACCATAGATTTGGTAGAGCTGTATGATTTAATTTCATATGAAAAGAAAAAAAAATCTTTATACTAAGAACAGCATTTAGGAAGAGAGGGAGAAAATGTGTTTTGGTACAGCTGACCCAGGATATTTTTCTCTTCTGCTGCACACGAGTTAGTGAAGGATCTAGAGGGGAAGACAGACATATGAGTGGCTGAGGTCATTTGATTTGTTCAGCCAGAATAGAGGAGAGTGAGGGGAGGCCTCACGGCAGCCTGCAGCTTCCTCTTGAAGGGAGTGAAGGGGCAGGCACTGAGCTCTGCTGTCTGGGGACAGTGACAGGACGTGAGAGAACAGCATGGGGCTGAGACAGGGGAGGGTCAAGTTGGAAATCAGGAAAAGGCAGTGGTTCGTCACTGGAACAGGCTCCCCAGGCATCAAGCTTGCTGGATTTCCAGAAGTGTTTGGACAATGCTCTCAGACATAGGGTCTGATTTTTTTGTGTGGACCAGGAGCTGGATTCAATGATTCAGTGTCCTTCCAACTCAGGATATTCTATGAGTTACAACATTAAATAAATAATAATAATAAAAAAACTATTAGAATTGTATCAATATTAGGAAGTTCTGCTTTTTCACCACAGCAACATACTTAGAAAAGTGAGGTGAATTTTGTAAAGAAACACAAGGGACATAAAAAAAAAAAATTGTTTTGATTGTGGAGCAATGTTTTTGTTTTTGGTCTGCAAACTCCTTTTCAATAAAGGTAATCTTGTACATGGAGGAAAATATAAAATAAACATTCTTTCCTACTACATGTTTGAGGTTCTGTGTTTTATGAGGGATGCTCATTGGCTGTCTATATGACTTTTTTGTTAGTATTATTTATTATTTTTAACAGCAGTACATCAGTTTTTAAGTACATTCTTTGGTTACTTAATGCACATTATCTTGCTTCACACTGTAGTCACTCTGGTGTGTGCCACATGATTTCCTTCTGGACAAAATTAAACAAGAAACTCCTTCAATGCACATCAAATGTTCTGCAGTCTGTAAGAAACATAAGGGTCTGAGACAATGACTGGTCCTTCATGCAGCTGCAAGCCACAAGCCTGGTGATATACTTGGTATGTGAAAAACAAACAAACAAACATACAAAAACAAACAAAAACACTAAATCTAGCATGAACTAAACTCTTCAAACTATGTATATCACAGGTGCGTGAACTTCTATGCCCGCTGCTACAAAAACCCTAAGTACATTTCACTGAATTTCTTACTCACAGAATCACAGAATGGTTGAGGTTGGCAGGGATTTCTGGAGGAGGTCATCTGGTTCAACTCCCTGCTCTAACAAGGACCTACACAGCAGGTTGTGCAGAAGGTGGTAAAGACTCCACAGCCTCTCAGGGCAGCCTGTGCCTGTGTGCACTCACCCTCGCAGTAAAAAAGTTTCTTTTTATGTTCAAATGGAGGCTTCTGTGTTTCAGTTTGTGCTCCTGCCACTGGGCATCACTGAAGAGAGACATACTCTGTCTTTACAGCCTCCCTTCAGATATTTATCCACATTGCTGAGATCCCCTCAAGCCTTCACTTCTCCAGGCTGAACAGACTCGGTCTTTCCTCATAGCAGAGGTGCCATGAAGGCCAGAGAGTCTATTAAGTGAAGTGACACAGAGCATTTTACAGTTACTCTATATTTTCTGTGAAAGTTTTATCAATATTCTGTGTGGCCTGAAGTGTATGCAATGCTCTTAACAATCCAATTGTATTTATCTTTCCTACTGAAAACAAACTTTTTTGTCTACAACATATTGTCTAAACAAAATGTACATGAACTCCATGGTATGCTAATATTTTTTTTTCCTACTCCCCCCTTTTCTCTCTGAAGAGAGAAACTTTAACTTACCTTTAAAATCCATTACAAAAAGATGCCCCCATAAGTGGTGCTGTTCACAACTTACTGCATCCACTCAGTGCTTATTCAAAGTGCTTATTCAAAAACGATTGATTCATACATACTAATCGCATCTCACTTTTAAAGATGAGTAGGTAAAACAAATTAATCGAATGCATATTAACACAAAAATCATTCACCAGTAATGATTTAAATATTTAGTAGACCCTATATTGATTAATTTCAGTGGAGATGAAGATAAAAATTCTAATATCTTTTCTATCATTTTCCATGTCCTGAGATGAACATGCCTTCCAAAAAATGGAACAGCTATGTGATGCAGTGAATGCATTTAAAGATTAATGGGAAAGAGGCAAACTATGCTAAGCTTGTATCTGAGAAGTGTGCTATTAGCTTCTACACTTTTTTTTTTTCCTTAATAACTCTATTTGATTTAACATAGTTGAGGGTGTTTTTTCTAATGTTGCAGCCATGCCAAACAAATCTGTTTCAACAATTCTTCTTTTTTCCTCTTTAAGTTCCTTTGAGGGGCCTTGATTCCCCCACCAACCCAACTACTTTGCTTATTCCTCAGAAGATACATTCTGTCTTTTATCCTATTTTACAAGAGAAATATTCTTTCATGTCTACGATTACTCATGTGGTATTTATGTGAGGATGAGGCCAATAGGATTGATACTTAGTTCTTACTTCTGGACCTGTATCGGTCACCCTAACAAACACTGATATTGTTACTTACCTTTGTTCTCTTTGTAAGGAGGTGAACTTTTACTAGGTGTGAGGTGATTCTTTAATGCTGTTTACATCTTCAGCCACAGTTCACAAGATTGATTGTTTTGTATGTGGTATGAAATAATTCAGTCACTCCACAGTTGTTATCACAGTTGTGGACTTTTTTGATCATTATGTTTACACTGTACTATTGGATTTTTAAAGGTGAATGACACCTTTTAACAAGTAAAAGCTTGTAAGTTATATATTTTACTGGCTATAACTATTTAATAAGTCAGTTGCATGCTCATGTTATCTAAAAAACATTACTGCTATAAGTTTTTCTTTGTGTGGAAATGTTATTAAAAATTTTTTAGTTCCTTATTAACCCCCACTTTCCCACTAAGCCAAAGCTACTACCCCCAACAAAATGCTATGTATCTTTGGTACACTAAAGTATTATTTATTTATTTTTTAAGTATATATGCTATTCTATTTAGAAATGTAGGAATACCAATGTCCTCACTGGCCCCCTACAGTAACACAAAAGTTGTACCATAAATCAGTTTACAAGGAATTTATCCAAATTTTGAATTCCTGCATCACAGCACTTTATTTCTCAATTGTCATATGAGGCCTACTTAACATTGATAAGTTGAGTATTTTATTACCCGAAACTACAGTCAAGGTAATTTAGCAAATCTACTTTCCAGTTTCTGAGATCCTGTAGCTAGGATGCATAGTAACTAAATAGGCTTGTGCTTCTTCTACTTGCATTTATGCCAATACACACTTCAGAAAGTACAAATAGTCATATGGTGAGTTTTTTGTGCTATGAAAAATATAGAACTTCCACATTTAGAAAACCATAACCAAAACCAAAACAAACAAACAAACAAACAGTCACTGACTAAATTTACTGATATTAGTGGTCCTGTAAGAAAATCCATTTGAAAAACAACTTTGTGGAAAATCAGAACAAATATGAACTTACTTTATTGCTTTTTTAGCATAACCTATCTTCACTAGCTGAAAGTGAAAATCTCCAAATACTAAGCATTCCTGCATTTCTAGTTCCTTCACTGCAGAGGAGATCTGGGCTGCTGACAGTCTCCCTCCTCCGCCCTGTAAAAATTTCCCGGATATTTTCCTTAAAGACCATCGTGTTGAGCATGAAGCCATTGTCAGAATTTCCCTTTGGCTATCCCACATGTGACCAGAACAATTAATTTCTACAGTATTTTGGTCAGTGTATATCTATCTATCTATATAGATAGATATACATATATATACATATATATACATATATATACATATATATAGATAGATATACACACACACATATATATATGTATATATAAACATATTTTTCATGTGTTTATAATGCAAATCTCTCACCTGTCAGATTACCATTACTAATATCACAAGACAATATAAAATAGCAATAAAAACAACACCAACAACAAATGTAAACACTTGTTTAAAATCTATATATTTTGTTGGTGGCGGTGGAGGTTTTTCTTTTTGTTTTTGTTTTCTGAAGTTGTTCTTAATTTTTGAGAATTCTTATGTAGAATATATTTGTTCAGCAAATCCACCAGAAAATATTTTACTGAACCAGTATTTTCTACCATAAAACCGTTTTGATTCATATTTTGCAGGAACACTTTTATTAAAAATATGAGAAAACTGAGAAAATATTAAAGTTAAAAATTCAAGTACGGCAGGGTTAGGGAAATTCAATTTCCACAAACTGTATTTATACTGTAATTCAGTAACGGACCCACAAATTTGCTGTAATTCTGTCCTCATTAACTTGGTGCAATGGCCTTCCCTTTCATTGGCTACAAATTCCAGAGAGCAACCAGGCAGTTTTCCAGTATGGGATCTGGTGTCCTAAGTTTGGCAGAAGTTGCTTTTCAAAATCTCTCTTTTCTATATTTAAATAGGAACTTAACAAGGTGGAACGTAAAAACCTTAATTACTATGTTTTGTTTTTTTTTTTAATTATTATTTTTTTTACTATTATTATTATTTTTTTTTTTTAATCCTCTTGTTTTAGTCCATAGGGGACCGTGCTTCTGGGAGTAGCCTCATCTCTTCATGTTACCCTGAGGTCTGCTGTAAGCATTGGAGGTGTCATGTTTCTCTCCACAATCCGTCTCCTAAATTATGGACAGCTTGACATTCCAAGACATTTTAAAGAAATACATCCTCATGGGTATCTAAAAAGTCCTTGTGTTACAGACCTTCTCAAGACCTGTGGAACAGTGATTTTTACTGTAAACCTATATATACCTGTATATATTCTCCATTGACTCTTACAGTTTTCAAATACAACGTCAGTTCAAATTTTGTTAACTTAGTTGCATGCTTTAACACAGTTTTCCTGAGAATTTTCCATGTGCAGAAAGCCTGAAGAAAGAATGAAGGCATCAGCCCAGTCCTAGAAATGTTGGTTTTCTTTTGTACTTTAGCATTAGAAATGAGACCCTTTATTTAACAAATGAATGATTTCATCTCACTACCTATAACTGCATGAATGAATGTTGAATTGCTTATCACAGTATATATATACCCAGATATATCCAAAAGATACACTTTATGTATCTTTAGAAACTCATGAAAACATAATAATTGTTCAGTTGCCCTGTGCATAATAACATTTAAGTAGCTCAGTGCAATACCTCATGGGAAGGAAAGATAAATTTAAAACACAGAATCACACAAAATCCTCTAGGTTGGAAGAGACCTCCAAGATCACCCAGTCCAACCTCTGACCTAACACTAACAAGTCCTCCACTAAACCATAAGCAAACAACTAAGCTCTACATCTAAACGTCTTTTAAAGACCTCCAGAGATGATGACTCAGCCACTTCCCTGGGCAGCCCATTCCAAAGCCTAACAATTCTTTTGGTAAAGAAGTTTTTCCTAATATCCAACCTAAATCTCCCCTGACACAACTTTAGCCCATTCTCCCTCATCCTATCACTGAGCATGTGGAAAAATAGACCACCTTGCTATAGCCTCCTTTAAAGTTCCTGTAGAGTGCATTAAGGTTGCCCCTGAGCCTCCTCTTCTCCAAGCTGGACAATCCGAGTTCCCTCAGCCACTCCCCACAGGACTTGTGTTCCAGGCCCTTCATCAGCTTTGTTGCCCTTCTCTGGACACACTCAAGCACCTCGATGTCCTTCCTGTAGTGAGGGGCCTAAAACTGAACACAGTACTTGAGGTGCAGCCTCACCAGAGCCAAGTACAGGGGGACAATCACTTCCCTAACCCTGCTGGCCACACTGCTTCTTATACAAGCCAGGATGCTGTTGGCCTTCTTGGCCACCTGAGCACACTGCTGGCTCATATTCAGCTGACTATCAACCAATACTCCCAGGTCCTTCTCTGCCAGGCAGCTCTCCAACCACTCATCTCCCAGCCTGTAGCACAACTGATTTCAGTCTCTCAAACTCTCAGCCTCATACTTACCAGTGCCCAGATGCAAGTAAGCAGTCTGCTGAGCGGTCAGGCATAAAGATAATCTTTGGACTGCCAGGCAATCCAGCCAAGGCTGCTTGCAATAACATGGAGGACAGGGGGGCATCAATTTTCAAGCTCCTCCTAATATTTCTGAGTTCTGCATAGGAGCGTGCTGTTTTTAGCTGTATCTCATTATATCATTTGGGGAATAACAGTGGTTAATCTCTCCAGCCTATCTCACCCATGTGAGTCACCAGCATTTAGTCAGTGTCTCTATTTCAAATATGATTGTCCCGAGAATCTGCAGGTAGATACGCACTAGGATTTTGGTGACCCACTGCTACTAATGTCACCAACACATCATTTTTATAGCTCTTCTCCATTCATATCAATATGATTGGTACAATTTTCTGCAGCTGTAAAAAATTCCTGGGTGTCCTGTTTTCACCTGAATTAGAGTCAATTTTCTTCATAGTGGCTGGTATGATGCTGTGTTTTGTATTTCAGAGAAAAACAATGTTGGTAACACACTGATGTTTAGCTGTTGTTGAGCAGTGCTTAAACAAAGTCAGGGACTTTTCAACTTCTCATGCTTCCTTGCCAGTGAGGAGGCTGAGGTGCACAATAAGTTGGGGTTTGACAGAACCAGGACAGCTGACCCAAACTGACCAAAGGTATATTGCATACCATGTGATATTATGTGGAACAATAAAACTGGGGAAGCAATTATTGTTCCTTGGGAAACAATAAAACTAGGGGGATGGCTGCTACTTGGGAATGACCTGGGCATTGGTCAGTGGGTGGTGAGCAGTTGCACTGTGTGTCTCTTATAATTATTTTTTTTATTGTTATTTTTTTATTTATTATCATTTTCCCTTCCTTTTCTATCTTATTTGTCCTGTTTTTAACTCAAGCCATGCATTTTACCTTTCTCTGATTCTCTCCCCCATCACACTAGGTGGGAGTGAGTGCATGGCTCTGTGGTGTTTAGCTGCCTGCCAGGTTAAACCACAACACTGGGCTTCTATTTTCGTATATGTTGTAGACAGTTTGATACACATTGGGAAAAAAAAGTCAGCTACCTTTTATTATTCCCACTTTCTCATTCTCTATTATTCACCTTACATTATCCATTTTATCCAAGATAAATTTGAAAAAGTTTGTAAGGAAGAAGAAGCGGCATTCGGCTTTAGTAGGACAAGACAGAAAAAAAAAGTAAATCAATGGAATAATGATAAAAAGTAATTGTTTTACTTTTAATGAGCTTTATTTATTTATTTATTTTGGTGTGCATTGTCATCATATTCTTCCATTGACTGTCCTGCTGAATAATTTATCAAGGGCTAGCTCTCTGGCTAACTGGTTGAAATGGAGATGACAGCTACATTAAGTACAGATCTTGATCCAGGTTGTACAGTGCAGCAGTTATGGTTGAGAACAGTGGCTGAGTCTCTCCTGAGATTAGCAGCAAAATGATCGATGCCCCATAGTTAATATGAAGTCCAGTTCCAGAAGTCTCTGTTATGAGGAAGTAAGGGAGGCTGAAGAAAAATTGACCTGCACAAGAATCAGGCAGATATTTTGAGTAAGTTCATCATGGTAGGAAGAAACTTATTTTTATCACAATTCCACTACAGAGCATGTTTCTTCCAGAGGTAAACACTGAAACACAATGTAAACCAATCAACCAACAAACAACAAACAAAAAAAAAGACGACACAAAAGGTTTGTGTCATCAATCTTATATTCTGTTAGTAACTTCTAAAGAAAAATTACTTCACAATAGGAAAAAAAAAAGAAAAAAGAAACGGTTCAAATACTTTATGTTCAGGCCATTAAGTTTATTTAGAAAGTAATTTCAGAACTGTTAGAACAAAATTGGAAAAATATACTGACAAAAGTTTAATAATGCAAACCCTGAAAGACAGATTAAGTCACTAAAAAAACAACCTCTTCAGGCCTTTGTATTGGCTAAGGTTGTTGTTTCCACAGCAGTCCTGGCATGTCATCCAGTTCTAGATACTGTGGTTTAAATGAATGTAAATTGAATACAGTCTTTCATATGATTCTGTACATCCTTGCAGCCTAGAAGAAAGCCAGCAAGGAGGGGACCAAAGGGAGGCAGGAGCAGAAGCGGAAGCAGTGGAAGGTAGTAAGAGGATGTGAAGTGATGGCAGACCCCAAGTGAGATGTACCCCCACGCAGACTGGAGCAATTACATGAAACAGCATTGAATCAAGGAAAAATAAAGGTGTATGGCACCTGCCTGAAGACTGCAAGAGCCTTACTGTAGCTGTGTGGTCCCAACCCACCCACACTCTGTGTGGATCTTTCCTCAAAATTGTATATAATTAATGGGTTCATCAGACAAGTCTTCTGGTTTGTGTGGTCATTTGGGGATCCCAAAAATCCCTTTGAGGATTTCCTTGCTGTTATCATGTGTGTGTTATCTTGACCTGGCATTTTGTACTGCTTTTCCACATTCACGTGCAGTGTTGCTTGTGTCCTGCAGCACTGTGAAAAGCCCAGAGGCTGCCCCAGTAATGCCATGTTCCATCAGTCTGGGCAAATGTGGGACCTTTCAGGCCCTGTTACTCCCACCTGGCTGAAGGTCTGGTCCCAGCCTTCTGTGTTGGGAAGCTGGGGAAAGAAATGGTCCACCACTGCCTGGCACAGGTGCCCTCTGCCCTTGCTGTGGGGCTTTGGCTCCAGCCATGGTCACAGGTGTGTACTTCAGAGCTTTCCTCTGAGATGGAGGGAGCATCTGTTGGCATATGCCTGACTGACACAGCAGCCTGGGCATGATGGTTTCTGGATGGGTCTTATCTAGCATAGTAGATCATGGTGGGAATTAAGATTCATGGCAATGCAGAGGATGCAATAGGAGAGTGTATCTGTAGCCACAGGCAGATATTGTGTGCATCCACATAATATGTATTATGTGCATCCACATAATTCTTTGTGAAATAAATTTTAAAAGAATATCTTAAGCATACAGACAAAAACCTTCCTCTTGAATCTGGTGGTCAAGATGCTGATAAACTCTTCTTTCTGTGGCATAAATATCCAAGTCATATGAGTACTACTTCATTTTATTATTGTAAGCAGTAAAAAGTGTGTAGGCTTTTCAACCAGAACTATTTTAGATCTGCACAATGTTCAATTTGTTACAGAATAAAATTGTTTGTGGTTTTGAATTCAATAGTATTATCAGACTGATAAAATCTCTCTCTCTGCAAATAAAATTCTTAGTGGTATACTGGAGTCTCAGCAAGGTCTGTCTCTGTCAATTCATACACCAAGTTCAGGTACACAGACTAGAACAAAATGAGTGTTTCCTGGAGATTAATTAAATTTTCCTTGTGGATAATGGGCCAGATATGTGTGAAGAGTTGAAGTTTTTATTTTTATTTTTATTTATTTATTTTTTTTTTCTCTATTAAAGCCATGTCTGCAACTAGCACACCTATTCCATGGAAGGATGATTTAGAATGTTTGCTTAGTTCAAGACAGTAAACAAGTATTTTGCACTGATGAGATTTTGTGTGTGCTCAGTAGAGTTAAAGGAATAAAGAGATTTCATAAGCCAGCTAGGTTGGCTGTCAGACATCCATTTATGTAATAAGAGAGGACATGAAATGATGGTTAATGGAATTTATAAACAAACAACAACAACAGCAACAAATGGAGTGGCTATATTCCACCCATGTAACTTGATACCATTTTTCAACACAGTTGAAAATGTACTTTGGACTTTTGAAATATAATGATTTTCCTAAACAAAATTTAGTAGAAAAAAAATCATAGAACAGGACTGTAGCAGACTTATGTTTGCCTGCCTGCCTATATAAATGAAAGATGTGATGAGATTTGTCATATGCTTAACATCTAGAACAAGAAAGGTAGCAGGCATATTAATCTGAGAGACGTAATATGCATTGAATTCAATGGTTGCTCGACCTGAACTTTTTCTGTTCCTAAGATCCCAGTTTAACTGTTTCGTGGCCAGTTTCTGACACTATAGACAATTTTGTATGCATAAACTCTTTCAGAGATTGCCTGCTCACCTTCTATATAATTATTTTATTTTACTTTGTTGGCTATTTGAAGTTGGAAGGATTTGTCTGAAAGGTGTAAAATACAACAGGTTGCCTGCACCCGTTAAAGTCAGTACTCAGCTCTACCTGTCTTTATTTTGATATCTAGATCAAAGAACAGAAAACATTATTACAGCACAGCTTGGATAGGCTGCTACTAACCTCATGGCCCAATTTTCCCCGTTTCTTGTCATGCTAACTGTGACTTTAGCTTCAGCCCTAAAGATCCCTTGCCCTGTTTTTGTTATAAACTATGCAGTTTGCATTAGATTATTTGATACCATCTGAGGTCTCTTAAAATAGGCTTTAAATCAGATCAGTCTAATACAAGCTTTTTTGCTTAGGGCAGTGTATTTCAGGCCTATCGGTCAACATAGTAGAGAGGAAAATGTAGGGTAAAGAAAAACAGTATAGAAGGAACCGTAATTGCAAATTCTATTGAATTGAAAAAGGATAAGAAAAGAGGAAGCAATGTTTAGAGAGAAACAAAACTAAGGATTGCTGTTGATGTGGGAGGAACAAAGAAGGCAACAGAAATTTCGCTGTAGAGGTAGAAATGCATAGATTCCAAAGAAAGGACAGTAGATGAGAAAAGTATAAGCAATATAGCCATTTAGCAACCATGCAGTTAATGTGAAATACAGAAAATTAACATTTAGGCAAATAATGAGCAGTTAATCAGTCAGGCAATTAAGCAATAATATGCAATGTCTTATGGCTCCTACCTGTTTCATTAAATTTAGGTAGAAAAAGCCAGCTCATTGCTTATTAGGAAATAATTAATGGAGAAGGGAAGTGAACCTAAGATCTTTTAAAAGTAAAACTATTTTGAAGTAAATGAAACAAACAGAATAAGCTCCTAACATCTGGTTTAGTTTCCATGAGTTCTTTCAGTTTGAAAGCAACGTATTGCTGGCATTAGGATGGTGAAGTATGTAGTAGCCTATGAGAAATAAGGGCTGTGGGTTACAACACTGCCAGAAAGCATAACAGAAACAGAAAAAGCTGTCTGCCTGAAAGACTAAAGTTTCTCAGACTGATATGATTGCTGTTGAAAGGATAATGAGTAACAGCAGTAAATGTAATGATAAGAGAAGTAGTTTGTACTTAACATAAAAGGACTTTGAAAATGTTTTCAAAGGACTTTCTGATGTAAATACATTTCTTTTACTTCTGAGTTCATGTTTAGTGGCTTGGTATGTATCTGAAATATTTTAAAATGTTTCATTTGAAAATTATTAGGTAAATTGGCCTAAAAATATGGGCAGCATCTTGTTCATAGAGTTATTATTTTAAAATTATTTGGGAAAATAACTTCAGAAAATGCCATGTCAGACATTTATTTACTACTTTTTTTTTTTTTTTTTAAATATCACCTGTAAAAGTTGTGATTATCTGAAACATATGAGAGATTAAAAGAATTGGTGTTGTAAACTGGTAGGAGTGAAAAACCAGAATCTCCTAAACAACTCATTTAACATAACATGAAGCCAGACAGCATTTCCTTTAGTGTGAATATGTTTATATAATTGATTATCACAAAACATATCTGCCTCATCTTCTGGCATTACCTTCCTTAAATAACACTTACATAAGTTACTGTAGTCACTACAAATAGCAAACCTAGTGCATATTGCATTTTAAAATACTCTCTCTGAAAACAGCTCGATCTTATGGCTTTCTATTGTTGCTTTAATAGGTGCTCCCAGACATATATCTTAGGTAAAAATTAAAATGGTAACTCAGATTCAGTATTTTACTTACAAATAAATTAAACTCCTTGAATGATTGTCTTTCCTCTTCTGCATGATTCAGTTGAATGGAAATAACATGGAAAAGAGATTGAATTCAAACATATGGATTACTTAAACATTGCAAAGTGGCAGAATGACAGTAATTAGTACAAACAAACAGGGAAGACAATGTGCCCAGGTATATATTTGAAATGAAAGACAAAGCCAGACTGAAAGAATCATCAAGCAGCTGGCGTAATAATTACAGTCCTTGGATTTCTCATGCTTGCTTCTGTTTCAAGGACAGGACTTCTAGACCTTAATAGAATATAGTGTTTTATTTTGTACATGGGGATGTACGCTTGGCATATTTTTGCATACATTTTGTGGCAGTGTCAAAACACGAATATCAGAGATCTAAAGGGCATAAATTATTTGCTTTGATTCTAACTATCACTGCCCAACCATTTGTTTGTTTTCATAGAATCAAACCCTTTACATAGACTAATAAAGCCACAATCTGTGGTGCAATTTTTCCAAATTTCAAGCAAATTGTACTAATGAAACTTCATCCTAGTATTTTTAAACTCAGGCATATGGACAGGTGTAAATGAAAGAAATTTTCTGTTTTAAAATATGGAAAAAGCTGATTCCTGTAGCTTAAGTACTCAGAGCATGCTGCATCACGAACAGAAACCAAGACCTTTTGCCAATAAAGATATATCCAAGCTGATTGAAACAGGAAACTCAGAGCATCAGCACTACCAAAATGTGTTGTGAAAAGCTTGTTACATTCAAAAATAAGTTTTGGCATTTGTGGCATTAAAGCATTTTCCTTGATTTCCACAAGGAACTCCAAGGCATGCCTTTGCAGCCCAGCACAATGCTCTGTGGTCCTTCTGCCAGGGTCCAAGCAAGCTGCATGGATCAGTGTTGACCTGAATAGGCACAGTAGCTTAACTGAAAAAGTTGTACAAGTGCAGTAGCATGGGTTAACAGTTGTGCTGATTAGCTGGGTGTCCCAACAGAGATAATTAGCTCCACATTGATATAACTGCTGTACATGTTGTCATTAGTACTTTGTTTGGCTCCAACTCGGAGTTCTCACCAATCGTCCCCTTTCCAACACAGAACATATTCTTAATTTTTGTGCTCTCCAGGACAAAACATGTGCAGCAATAATTTGAAAGCCAAAGCACAGTAATTGGAAGGATTGCACTGAGAATGTGTGACAAAGATAAAGCCCTCTCCTCTCACAAGTTCAGTATCTTCTATGACTTGTATGTAAGTCTATATTTCTAGTCCATCCTCACAGTGGTCTTAGTACTGAAACAATGTTTGTATGTTTTTGGAAACTAATTTAAAAAGATTAGCACAGTCACTGATGAGATAAGCAGAAAATGGAAGGGTAGTGTTTTGTAGATCAGCTCAGGGAACGAGGAGTTGCTTTGTAATATACACAGACTATTGTGAAATGCTATTTTTTTATTGCAAATTGGTACTTCTGTGGAGGTAAACCCATATGATGATTTAAGTTTCAATTTAATATCTCAGCAGTGCCCAGTGGCAGGACCAGGGGAAATGAACACACAGTGAAACACAGGAGGCTCTGTATGAACATCAGGAAGCACTTTTTTTTTTTTTTTTAAACAACAACAAAACAATGGAGGTAAGTGATCATTGGCACAGGTGTCCCAGAGAGGTTCTATCCTTGGAAACATTCAAAAGCCATCTGGACATGGTCCTGGGCAACCTGCTGTATGTGACCCAGCCTAAGAAAAGGGATTGAACCAGATGACCTTCAGAGCTCCCTTCCAACCTTAACCATTCTGTTTTATTGTGAAAGACAAAGAAGGAAGCTGAGAAACAAGGACTAATTAAGACCAGAGTTGTCAGTAGCTAACATCTAGGTTGGATGGGGCTTTGAGCAACCTCGTCTACTGGTAGGTGTCCCTCCCCATGGAACGGGGGGTTAGATTTGGATGATTTTTAAAATCTCTTCCAACCCAAACCATTCTATGATTTTATGATGGGGAAAAGAAGAATTCTCTAAGGTGTTAAATTATCAATAAAATACCTGTACTGCCATTATCAGTTTAAAAAGCAACATTTGGTCTCTTTTTTAGATCCCTCTTGAAACATACCTTGATATCACATAATTAGATAGTGTGCAAAAAGATCAGTGCTTATCAGCTAAAGCAGAATTGTGTCACACTGTCTCTATTCTTAGCACTTGTTCAATTTAGACTGTAAGTACCTTTGTTTGAATTTGTCTTTCTGCTTTACATTTTTAGAGCCAATACAAGGCTACAAGGCCTTATCCATGAAAAGGGACATGTAGGGGCTATCACAGTACGAATAGGTCACCATGTTTTCCCTTATAATCCTTTCCATGTTCTATGCAATGGCATAAAAGTCAAATATTATCATAAAAGTTGATCATACTTCCTCCATTTCTCTTCATGGATAGTCCAAGCCTTTTTTTTTTTTTTTTTTTTTTTTTTGGTAAGTTGTTTGTTTCCCTTTTATCTATTTTATTTTATTTTATTTTATTTTATTTTATTTTATTTTATTTTATTTTATTTTATTTTATTTTATTTTATTTTATTTTATTTTATTTTATACTAGGTGTTTCCATTAGAATTTTACACTACTTGGCTTGGATGAACAGTGTAGAAATTTATGATTAGGGATAATTTTGTCCCTAATGGATGAAAAAAAATAATGTGTAGTAAGTAAGGGTAAATATTATTTTGTAGTTCAGATTTAAGTCTGTTTGATAGGGGATGAAAATAATTCCATATATTTAGTAGAAATAAGTATTCACTAATATGAGTTCTGTATAATTTATGTATAGTTGATGTACATTTTATGGATGTATAGATATGCTGTATGTATAGATGTCTACGTGGCATTTGTCTACATGTCTAGTGATGGCATTTTTAATTTGTTGTTAATTAAAAAGGGCATGTGACTGACAACTTTAAAGACATCAGCTATTTGTTAAAAAAAAAAAAAAAAAAAAAAGCTCTTCTTTGGTATAAGATAGTTGATACAAGCAGCCAAGATGCCTAATTTTTTTCAATGTTCCTCATATAGACTGGGACTAGATAAAGCCTCCGTAGAGGAGTACAACACCAGAAAGAAAAAAAAAAAAATTTCCATGGCAGAGAAACCACAAAATAATGATTCTTAATGTAACATAACTGTGCTGTGCATCAGGCACTGCCAAGGCAGAAGTGCCTCCTCCTCACCTCGTTTCTGGCTTCCTGATGACAGAAGAGCCTCCTGGGATGATGAGAGAAGTGTATTTTAGAATGGGCTGTGAAATTAAGTGAGCAACGGAAATGATCATCCACCTCCTGTTCTTCCAGCTGGCCAGTGACAGGACCAGGAAAAGCCTGGTGCGTAGATGTCAGGTTGTGTCCCTTCCCTTTCCAATTCTGTATTCACAGAATATGATACAGAATATTGGGCTATTAATTTCATAATGAAACATTTATCTTTAATGAACGTTGAAGAAAATCCATTTGAAACAGAGGAGTCTGGGTGTTCAAAGGAACTTTGAAGTCTAAGAAAGCATTTTTAAAGTCCAAATCTTGATACTTTCAAAGTAGAAATGGTTTTAGTATCAAAGGATCATTAATAAATATCATTGCTTTTCCACTGTCATTGGTGGCATGATCCACAATGAGCTTATTGACATATTGATGAAACAATGACATGATGGATGCAGTCCAACCTGCAAAAATCTTATCATTGTATGTATTTGATATGCTTTACACGTAAGGCACTTTAGTGCTTACCTTTCTAATGTCTGAAGATTAACAAAATGGAGATAATATAAAACTTCATAGACTCTCAGTGACTACTTAATTCCTTTATCTGATACAAAAGCATCTTAAATTATGTACTACTTTCTAATTCCAAAGAAGTAATGTGGTGGCATGTTTTGTGGCATCTGGCAAAAATCATACTCTTTTTCATCCCAAGGTTTTCTAGATTTCCCTGGAAACTCTCTCACATATGCTGAAAATACCTTTGACCTTGCTTTTGAATGTGTGCCCTCTATACCTCTGCCAAAAACAGGAAAAAAAAAAAAAGTTCTTATATTAAATCCAGTTTATAAATTACCTAGTAGTAATGTACTTTCTGTCTTTCCTCTTTTTTGAGTTTGCCACATCCCTGAGTCTTCTTAGACAGGCTGCCTTTAAAATTTGAAAAGCATTGATCAACAGAAATGACAGTGTATAGTAAAAAACTGAAGATAGGTGAAAACAGGGCCAGCTCTTAATGTAGTGCAAATATTTGTTAGGAAAAAGGTGGAAACCGGTATACATCCTTTTCCACCTTTTGAGAAATAAAAGTTTTAAGATTGAACACTATTTAAATACTTATTCTTCAAAAAATATTGCAGTATGTATTTCCCCATTTAAAAATGCATTTTTTTTCATCTTTATTTTTAATTGCTGGAGCACTGAACAATGATTCTTTACATCTTCTTTTATTGTGTGCTCACAATCATTGCATGGATGTAATACAATTTCTGTAATGCAAACAAAAGATGCAGATAACAGCTTATAAGTAAATATCAGTGCTTTATATTAAACAGTTCATACACATATAAAAAGAATGTTATGTGTTTTCCCTGTCAAAAGCATTGCTAGAGATTAACATTTTCATTTCCTGTAAATGTGTATTAAAATAATTATGCAAGATTTACAGGATTTATTATTGGTATAGTTGGAAAAAATGTTTTTTTTTTTTTTTGGTTGTTTTTTTTTTTTTTTTAATTATTTTGTTTTTGGCCTAGTCTAATATTAAATATTATTTTTCTGTAAAAAACCTCTCATATCCTTTAATTGTCACATTGAATGCTACTTAAAAACTAAAAAGGCATAAATATGCCATAAGATATATGCAAGGTTTCATTTGTGTACTTATTTTCAATTGCTCCACACTTCTCTTTTGCTATTGAATGTTTAATGATAATACTGTGAATATCTGAGGTAAATAATGCTGTAAAAGTAGAAAATTGTAAACTAATATTTATGTACTTTACTGCACATTTAGGTAGTCAGGAAATAGAACATATTGAGATTTTTAAAATTATTATTATTTTTTTTTAATTTAATGTAGAATAAACACTAAATTTGATGTAACCATTTTGTAAATCTCTCAAGTACAGAGAGATTCAAAAATGTTTTAAAATTTCTCAATGTCTGCAAGGCACCGTACTATGTCTCTCAACATGCCTTCCTTCCTTCTTCTACCTTAGACTGTCAGCAAACATTGTACTACCGCTACTGCATGTCACTTAATGCTTAAAAGACTGAGTTTCTTTCCATTTTGAAGAGTTCACAATATAAAGCAAACATTAGCTCCAGGATAATAATTCTGATTAGGGAAAATCAGAAGAATTTGTTAGTCAGCACAAAAGAGGAAAAGCTATGCAGAACAAAGCTCTGATGCAAAATATGAAATTCGGAAAGGGAATATGTTTTTGGATGTTTTTGAAACTATTAAACATCATGAATTAGTGAGAGACTGAGAAGGTTAGAATTAAAAGAAAATTATGAAAGGACAGTAAGAAAAGATGATGAAAAAATGCTTTAAGCTCAACTCAGACTTGCATGGGTATTTTGACTCTTGAATAAGCTGTTTAATTCCTTTCCAGCAATTATTCCAGGCAGTCTGAAAAAAAAAAAAAAAAAAAAAGAAAGAAAGAAAAAAAAGAAAAAGAAAAAGTAGTGATATTAGTAGTCTATGTTCATATTCATTACGGTCAATAGCAGTCAAATATCTTGTCACTCTCTTAAGAACAAATAAAGTAAATTGCATCCTGCTACTAGAAATCTGTGTGAAACAGATTTTTTGAGGGGTTGGTTTTATATTTTGAAGTTTGGTTCAGTGTGTGATAATCAGTGTTTGGTTTGTGGAATATAGGTGCTTAAACAACCATGTTTTATCCATTAATTTATAGTGGACAGAACACTATGAGGTGCTTTACATAGGAAAATAAAGGTTATGATCTCTTGCCAAGGAATTTAAAATTTAATTTTAGAAAAAACATGGTGAAGAACATTAGTCAATAGTAGATATAATTACATAAATCTATACCAGTTCACAGTAATGAAAAACAAACAAACATACATGGATTTCATAATCCAGCATATGTAGCACAAATTTTGTCTGAGGCATTGTTATAATGGGCCACGCAATAAACCCACAATGCTCTTTGTAAGTATCTAATTATAGTTCTGCTCTTGTGGCTTTTTTCTCTTCTGACTTACTCTATTTTCTCTGATTCCTCAAGCTTTGAAGGGGACGGTATTAAATATATAGGTTTATTCAACATTTTACCATAATTTTATAACACTGGACTGTATAGTATGATTACCTCTGTTGGTTACAACTGTTCCTTTAAAAAGTCATTAGCATCTCACAGTGATCAAAATATGAAATCTCTAATTGTTTCAAATACTAAGAGAGGGAAATGATTAGATGCCAATTAAGATGTTTGAATATCTTATGAAATATTCTGAAGTAAAGTCTTACATATATAAGTGTATGTGCATATAGAAGTGCATATATACATATTTTTTATAGACTTTCTAAGTAGGGAGATAAAGTGCTTAGAAGCTAGAAAACTAGAATTAAGGTCATTCTGATAACTGCAATTCAAACTCTTGCATTGCACATTTTAAAGAGAGAAGAAATAATATGGCTTTAGTTTACTTCCATTAGAAGATTTTGTTATCTGTTTGCCATTTTCTCTCCATGTACATTTATGTCATAAAAAATGAGCTTACATATTGGTGTAATGCCTTCCCTGTTATACCAATAGCCAGAGGAGTTAATAAGAAGGAGTAGCAATTGATCAAACAATTAGTGACAATTAGTGCATGGGCATAAAAGGTAGTGCAAGGGCAATCAGAGCTCTTGGGCAAAGATCAGACACAACTGTTGCTTTTCTTCACTAATTAGTATCTGCTGATCTGAGTACTTATCTACTGTACATCTGTAAAATTTATCCTAAATTCAGTTTCAAGTATAGCTCAAGAGTACTTTATTAATTTTCCTCCCTTTTTCTTGTCTCTTTGCACAGCTCAGGTCTTAAGAGAGTTCTTGAATTCTTGTGTTGTGTCTGTCTGGGATGGAGGCACCTTTCCCTGCAGCAGCCCACACAGTGCTGTGCTCAGCACTCGTAGCTGGAACAGTACTGGTATCACTCCAGTGTTGTGTCTATTGCTGCATAGTGCTGGCACAGCATCAGGACTCCTTCCAAGCCTCCAAGAGCCAGCAGGCTGGGGGTGGGCAAGTGATGGGGAGGGGATATCGCCAGGGCAGCTGACCTAAACCAACCAAAGGGATATTCCATAGCACCTGATGTCACACTCAGCAATAAAAAGGGGGGTTCTTGTGAGGAGAGGGCTGTTCCTCCTGAACAACCACTACACGTTTTGAGGCCCTGCTTCCAAGGATGTGGCCAAACATCGCTTGATGATGGGAAGTAGAGAATAATTTTTTTTTCCTTCTTTCTGTGCTTCCGCACAGCCTAATTTTTTCTTTTGTTTCTTTTTCTCCCCTTTCCCTTTAATTAAACCATTCTCATCTCGAATCTTGAGCTCTCTGTGTTGTTTCTCCCCCTTCCTCTCTGAGGAGAGGGGGAGTGAGAGAGCGGTTGTGGTGGCGCTCGGCTGCCCGCCTGAGTAAAACCACCACAGACCTTTAGATCAAAACGGACAATAAATGATCATAAAGTTCTGTAGTCAAGAATTGCATAGATCTTCAAGTCTTCAAGTCGTGTAAAGTCTGCCATCAGATGTACTGTATATATTTCAAAAATAGAATAAAACCTGTCTGTAAGCTCTCCACTTCTCAAATTATGCAAATAAACATTTAAAAGATTATCCCATCATTTTGAGTTCTTTCCTTGGTTACAACAAATGAATTTTCTCTGGCTCTCATCTTCAGTAAAATAATATTTTATTAGTTTTTCTTGTATACATCTGGCTCAACCTAAGTAACTAATCATACTTTTAATTTGTGTTGTTTTAATGATGAGGACCTTACATTGTTTCCAGAGTTTAGAAAGATATCCTTCCAGTTTTCTGGAGACATGTGGTTTGTCATCTTTCTTTTCTGAATATTGCCAACAGCAATGGGTGCATTTCTAGACCAATTTCTACATAAGACAGATGTCATGTTCTATCACTCACACAAAGATGCTTTAGGAGATATCATGGAAGAAGGATTTTTTTTTTCTTCTTTGGAACAGTGCTCAGCATGTCAGAAAACTGCTGTAGGTGTTAGTTTATGTAGACAGCTACTTTTAATGTTTCATTTAATGGAGAGTCCTTTTCTATTTACAATACTAAATACAGAAAAGTATCCTCCTTACCCAAGTAGCACTCTAAATATAGCATTATCTGTAGGAAAATAGAGTATTTTTACTGCTGCATATGTTGCTATGCAGTCTTACCAAAGTTATTTTCCTCCCCCTTTAATTTTTTTTTTTTTTTAATTAATTCTTTTTATCCAGACTTTGATCAGATCAGGATGAACACTATTTATTTGCAATTTTAAAGCCTCAGTGATGTGCAGATCTGGATTGTAGAGACCCTAATAAGCTCCCACCTATCATATGCATGTCTTTATTGTAGGCTACATCATACTGTAAGTTTTAAATACAGCTTGTCAAGTACAGGAAACAAAAGATGGAACTCTATTAACAGTATCTTCCTTAAAAGGAGGACAGGAGCTAACATGCCATAGATCAGTAGGAAAAATAATTCAAGAAGGATATCTTAGATTCTCTTAAAGAGGGCTTTATGGCTTCAGATTACATAGAAGGAACTCATAAAACTGGTAATTGCATATTGCTGATATACAATTATTATAGAAATACTTTAAGCTATTGCCTCTTTAACCTTTTCTATTATGACTAGTAGTATAGTAAGATCAATATGCTGTTCTTTGTACACTAGTAGTATTTGTCTTGTCTACAACAGCTGTGTCAATGATTTTTGTGTACTGTATGGTTGTACACAAGCATTGGGCACAAAGAAGTAATAGTAAATAGTCAAGTAATAGTTCAAATATACCAGAATAGTATGGCATAGAATTTCGTATGTCTTACATATATACTTTGGGGGACAGTTGGACCAGATGATCTTGGAGGTCTTTTCCAACCTTAATGATTTTATGATTCTATGATTCTATATAACTTATATTTATATCTATATTCAAATTTAGAATTTGGACTAAAACTTGATATATTTTGCAACTGTATGCCTTTCACTAGCACAGAAATATTAATCTACACCAGTAAATTGATTAATCTGATCAAATGAGGTGGTTTGAAATCTCCCATTAGGCCATTATGATGGCTCATAGCTTGACAAATAATGAACAATGTATAAAGGCCAACATGTTGACATGTGATTTAATTACATTGTTAATGCAACCATGATACAAGAATTGCATAAAGCAAAAAGGACAAATTTGTTAGTGTGATGGTTATCTAGTTCTATATAGCAAAAATGTCAAAGACTGAATAACAACCAGAGTGTGATACAGATAGTAAAAGCAACAAACTCCACATGTACGTAGTGTGGAAAAGATAAGGGAAAATGGAGAAGATAAAGTTGATGATGTTTTTGACCAAATATGAACAAAAAAATACTGAGACTTGTATGGTTGTCTCTGTGCTTCCCTCCTAATCACTCACAATCTCTGAAGGGCTTGGGTAAATTAGCATGTGTAGAAATGAAGAAAAATATTCAGGGGTAGAGCGAGCAAAGTAGTATGACATTAATTAAGATTGATTTTTATGGTGACATTATTGGTATCTGAGACAAAACACATCCTTTTATGAAACTGAAGCTGTTTCTAATGTTTTCAGTATATTGTCAATAAGTGTACATCATATTTTGCCACCTGAAATTTCACAAATAGCTCTTACTACTTCTCAGGAGAAGCCAGCTCACAATACAACTATATCATAAATTAAATGTGAAAAGAGATGTCTTAATAGAATAGAAACTGCCCATTATAGTCACTGTACCTAACAGAGAAGCAGTAAATGATCATTGAAGGCTTCACTATTGCAACTAGTCTCATCCTAACTGCATTAGCAATATTCCAGTGAGTATTTTTATAAAATTCCATAATCAAGATTAAGTTCTCCTCCATACATATGAACCTGTGTTCATGGCAGTCAGAACAGTTTTTCCCCTTCATGCACAAGATTTGCCAGACTTTTTTGAACAAATTTTAGTTCAAATCATCTATCAAAGTTCAAAAATATCTATCAAATGGTCATATTGATTTCCACCAATTTAGTATATAAATATCAATGCACATATAGCAAAGTCATTGAATTGTGTATTTATCCTACTTGTGAAAATTGATTTTCTTTCTTATTGGCAAAATTATTTACTGTAGGTAAAGTGTAATAAATTATGTAGCAAATTTAAAACTATTTTATCTGAATATATAAAAAAATCCCTAATTGTGTCAATTTTGATAATATATGTTTTTATGCTCTAAATTTTATATTTATAGAAAAGAATAAAAGTACATGAAGATTTCCACTTAAGCTTAAACAGAGCTTAATTCTGTTTATTAAAAGTAATATAAATTGTGGAAATTTATTGATCTAATTTTAAGCAAGTAGTATACATTGACTAGAATCTAGATTTATAATATAAATTATAATAGACACTTAAGTATTAAAGCGTTGTGCCCATACGCATCTTTTTTTCTTGAAAGAAATCACTTAGGATTTTGCTTAGCAGGAGTTTGAGCTATTAATGTAAATCTCTTGTGTGTTATTAGAATAGTTATTAAAGTCCAGATTGGGCCATTTTCACTGAGTGATATTATATGAAAGACTTGGAATTTGGGCACTTAACTGATCAACATACTCAGTATTTCTCTGCAATACCCACATTAAATATTGTGATATTTAATTGCCCGTTGGTATGGATAATCACAATAGTAACTTGGTGGAAAATCAGACTCAGGATGAGTTACCAGAGGCTAAAAGCAAAGTTTCATTGAAAATAGTCAACCCAAAGTAAAACCTGCTTCAGTTTTTTTTTATTTACAGATTGTGTAGAAAAGAATATAGTCTGGATGTAGACTAGAAAGTACTGGTGAAACAAGAGATGACATCAAGGTGGCAAAAAGAAAAAGACTGGATACTGACAAGAGATGAACAAAGAAGGACATAAGGCAACTGGCAAACCTAGGTTAATGATAGACTTTGAAGATGAAAACACAATTCGATTAAAAGCCATAAAATCGGGAATTTAAAGAGAGGAAAAAAAAAAAGTTCAAATGAAGAATGTGGAGAAACGAGGGGAAAAAAGTCATTCTTCTCTGTAGAAAATCTGCGAACTATTGAGGAAAGCAGCTGAAAAGAGGGATAATGGATCCATGCACTTTGTGTGTTACGGTGTGGGTGAGGGCACTATTTTTGAAGTAATGTGAATTACACCAACATTGGAACTTATGGTACAAACAATACTGAAGCATGGACTTTGATGAATGAAAGTTATTGAATGTACTACCTCAAGAGTCGGTTAACTCCTGAAAAATTATATAGTCATCTCTGATACCAGAGTAATGTAAAAATAACTATGGTTACATTTTTCAAAATGTGCTAATGGAGTTATCTGTGTAATATAGAAAGTGATATATCAGGGTATATTTAAACAGAGTAAGGTTTGGTCTGTTAAAATAGTAGTAACAACCCCCTTTTTTATTTTGACACATTCTTTCTTGCCTTCAGTGGATTGAACTATTTGCCTGTTTGACATCTCAGGTAACCAATTTCCCCTAAAGACACAAGCCAAATTATGATCTTTTCTGCTTCTGTGATCAATAAGTGATCACATTCTTGCCATTCTTGTTCATATCTTGCCAAGAAATCTATACACTAGAGCTCACTGTGTGAACAGTGTCTTGCTGTTAACCATGACAGAATATCTTGAGCAGCAAGGGCACTTCCCTCCTAACATGGGTTTAGGTTGCTGTGCTTTGTTTCTAATCTTCCAGTCCCAAAGGAGTATGCCCCTACTGTGCTTGTGCCACTCCTGAAACCACCCTGCCCTGCTTATACCCTGAAGAGTGGTTCAAGGTCCATAAGGACCAAGTTTCTTCAAGCTGTCTGAAGAAGGCCTTCCTGATCTGTAGCAGACACCCACAACAGCATCACCTGAACTGTTCTTTCTAATCCTGGCCACTCAAACTCTTGCCTGACCTACTGTCCATCCTTAGACAGAGCTCTGTGCATTCCCATCGCTCTCTCACATCATGGGCAACTCCACTACATGCTGTTCCAGATTGTTCTTCCTAAAAAGCCTGCATCTATCCATGGTAGCACTCTTAACTTAGGAATATGTCAGTGCACACCTCCTGCAGAGAAGGGTGCCATCTCCCCCTGCCCATGCACTTCCAGCAGTCCTAAACATAGAGAGCTGCATCCAGCCTTGGGAGCTCAGCTGAGACAAATCTCTGTCGTGCTGGGAGCTGGGGAGTACTGTGTGGCAGCTTCTTGCCCAGGGAGTCCTGGGCACCATACCATGCAGTATGTCACCATTGCTGAGCACACAGGTAGACATCAGCAGTTCCATTGACTTCTCGAGCTCACTAGCAGTCACCTTCTGTAAACTTCTGTAGCCATCCTTCAAAAACCACAAGTACCCTGGAGGTCCTTAAGAATTCCCAGAGTCCTTCAAATATCCCAGACAAAGTTCCCAGGAGATCTAGAAACAGAGCTCAGAAAATTCTGCTCAAACAGCTGAGTCTATTAACTCCTTGTATTACGTGTGCTCCTCTATAGTATGATGCAAATGGGTATAGTTGTATGTAGTAATCTTTTGTCCAACTTTAACATGCATATGTGTTTTCCTATAGTGCATGTCTGTGTGTTCTGCTCTCCTGTTATTCTGCTCATGCATTATGTATAACTAAATATTCATTAAACCAAAAAAGACATACTCTATAACTAGTGTTCAGGGTACATGACTCTGCTGCAAAGATAATTTATTTATCTTCAGTAGAACAACAATGGAAAGAGATACGGCTACACCAACCACAGGCTGTCAATTAACAGAATTAAACAATTAAACATGGAGGTTTCTGTGACCAAACTATCATGTATCTATTGCCACCACCAAGCCCTGACTTTTTTTTTTTTTTTTTTTTTTTTTTTGTAACTGACTGGAATTCACACATCCTTCAAATCTCATATTTCTTCACAGAAAATCCAGAAAATCTTTCTAGATTTTCAGGCATCAATCTTTCCTAGATATATTCTCTCTTCTTGTTTGTTTGTTTGTTTGTTTTTTTGATGATTTATACTTGAGAGGTTTTGTTCTGAAGGAGGAAAAGGAGAAGTAGTAACATATATTAATGGAGAAATAGTGTTGAGTCAAGTACTGTATATCATTTTCCTAAAGTGCAAAAGTACTAAGGATTCCAGTGTATGTAGATAACATAATTGTGAAAATATCCCATCTACTTTAAAATGACACTAAACAACATTTTATTTCAATCTGTGGAGTGTTACATAGGCTTTTATTTTGCTTCTTCTATTCCTCCCCCCACCCTCCAATAACCAACAAGATAAAAGCCAGTTTATTAAAATCTCAGGCTTGTGATTATATTATACAGCAAGTTTGAATGTTTAAGTCTGGAGTTTAAGTGCCATTGTCATACTGCAAACTGATTTCACAGTGTACTTCAGTTTTTGAGTTTGCATGGGAAACAACTAATAAATAATGCATTTTCAGTGATGCATTGAAACAACATAGGACTAACTGTCCCCTACACCCCATAACCTGAAACAATTGAGACTCATGAAACCTGTATCTAAAAAGACTTTCTTGTAATTGGAATTAATATTAAAAGTTACAAGCACTAGTTAAGAAGTCAGAAAACCTTCACTGTTTGACATATGTCCATGGATGACTAAATTTTCTCCTCATTGTTGGACTTCAAGATAAAGAGGATGCCTGTATAAAATCTCATTTTGACTTTTTTTGAATGTGAGCTGGCATATCTAATCATTTCCTCTTTAAGTTAACGAGGCTTTCAACTTCAGCAATACATTTACTAATTTATTGTTTAGAGGAATATTGGACATTTACATGTAAGAATCCTGAATATGAACATATATTTTTAAAAAGTCTGCTGCTATCACATGTAGTATTATAGATACAAAAATAGTTTTATTACGTGGAGTAGTATAAAGCAAGCAGAACTAAAATAGCCTTTTTGTGGAGTTTTTGAAATTTTACATAAACATTAACATAGACAATTTTATAATAAAAGTGTGTAGATGAAGTGAGGTTTTATAGGTACGCTAAAAACAGTGAATTTGGGACAGAGGAAAAACAGTGAACAAAAAACACTCATCATTGTCTTCTTCAGCCTCATGGTATGGACTTTTTCCTTATGAGTTCTCTACTGGAAGAGGTTGCCATTATTAAATTAAGCTTAACTATCACTGCTTTACTATCTGTTGCTTGCAAGTCCGTACATGGAGTGGCTCCTATGATCATTTCCAAAACTTTTCATCATATTTGAATGGATTAAATAGTACGTTGTGGTTAAGCTTTACAACTTTCCACCTCCCTTGCTACTTACTGTTTACTCTGAAACCTCAAAATTCACCAGTAGTGTACTTCCAGTTTTGCCCTTGCACCCTTGCACCCACCACAGTCTTCCCAGTGGCCACTATGGATAAAGAATAGTTCAGCTGCAATCTACTATTAAACATGAATTCACACAGAACAATATTGAACACTGCAGAAAATAGAAGACAGGCTCTGGATTGTATGTAAGTGTTAAGTTTGCAAAAACAGCTTATTTTCATTCCTGATTCCCACTAGAGGTGATGGATCTCGAGTCTCCTCCAAACAAATCTTTTTTCACTTACATGAGGCTATTGCATATGGCAGTTATTTTGAAAAGAAGCATCGCTAAGCATTAAAGTGTTGTCTTAATGCAAATATGGGGAACTGTCCTGGGAAATTTATGTCTTCAAAACTGTCTTAGCACTTTTCAGTATTTACCTCTAGGAGACGTGTCCTGTCCAGCTGTTCAAATTGTTTTCACGTGGTTGAGTAGCTATGGCAATTTACTCTACTAGAGAATCTGCACTCAGGTGAGCAAGTATTCCTGTCTTAATTGAAGCTTCATAACGTTCAAAAATTAGCTTCAAGTTGAATTTAATTTGCATAAAACTGGAAGCAATGTAATCACATCTTGTAGGTGTAGGTCTTATTTTTATTTATTAGTTGTCAGGAATATCGAAGGTGTTTTCCTTCTTGTTTAATGAACCATAATTAGTAATGCAGCAGACTTGTTTTAAGTGTTGTTTTAAAAATGTTAATGTTGTTTAAAAAAAAAAAAAAAAGGTGCTTTAATTATACAGATATTTTACTTGATCAAAATGCCCGTTTCTTTTTTGCTTGTATATAAACAAATGCTTAAGAAGAATTGCTTTTTTTTTTTTTTAGCAGAAAAAAATCTGAAATTATTCATGCTAAAAAAACCTGCTGTTTTCTACATCCTAGTCACTTATAATTTATGTCTTTCTTTTTAAAATAGGCATTTTAGAAAAACTAAGCCATTGTTGTCTTTGTGGTAGTTCTAGGATATGCTATTCACAATTATGTGCAGCTAATAACTTTTGCTTTCTGTAATTGTACAGCAGACATACGTGGTAATACTGTAAGAGATTTATTTATTTATTTTAGTTAAAGGATGGGGAGTTCAAGTTGTGCTGCTGTAGCCATATAATTGTCTATAGGCATTTGTAACTATCAACCGCTGTCTGTCATCCTTGGATCTCAGAACAGGATTTAATGTAAAGATTCCTGTTGATGTAGCAGTGTTTCAATAATATCCTCAATCTGGGAAAATTAGACTTGCTCCGAGCATGTCTTTTTGACTGGTTTCTCTTTACTGTCCTTACTGTCTAGTAAGCTCTGCTTAACCATTTATTATTATTATTATTATTATTATCATTATTATCATTATTATTATTATTATTAAGATAATATTAATATAATTATTAATAATATTAATAGTAATAATTATAATTTCCTAAAGCATTTCTGATGGTACAGTTAACAGATATGTCTTTACTGGTTGTTCTGAAACTGATCAGGCCTTGACCTTTGTCCATTCCAGTCTCATTTCTCAAATGAGTTACCCTGAATGAGAGTACTTTGCATCAATATATTTATATAATTATACCAAATTTTATTAAACTTCTTTGTGGTGGATGAGTATGTGCTTTTATGCAAGGTCACTGCAGTGAGTGTATCACAGTGCTGATTGACTGATGATTTTATAGATAAGGCTTTTGAAAGGTAAAATCTACAATGGAAATGTTGGTCTCTGTTTCATTTTCCTAGAGATGTTGGTATTTATGTTTAGCTTTGGACTGCATCTATCTTTATTTATTTATTTATCCTGATTCTGGGTGTTGTTTCTCCAGAGGTTTGCTTCTCTGTAGAAGGAGCTGCTCATTTACATTAGCAGAGGAACAAGGCATTTATCATGGGACCTCACTAGGCAGAAAAATCCAGATGTTTCACATGTTCACTTTTGTTTCTTTGTCTTTCTGCAATTCTTGGTGTGAAATAAGCCCATATTTAGTCAGAGAGCATGGCACTGCATTTAGATGAGACATTACTTTGAGTTTTCTTCTTTAAACAAATCATCCTATATTTTGTCTCACTTTTTGGTACAGAGATTGGAGAACATGATGTGAGTAATAAAATTCTTGACTGTAACCCACTGTTAGTGTACTACAGCTCTGTTGGCTCTGATTTTGCAACTGTCATGGTTTCAAGCAAGTTGGTGGAAACTATTAAAAAGAATGAGTGGGAATATAAATAATTCAATAGACTGCGAACAACAAATGTGTTTTTTGTAGAGTTAGTCATTCCTCGCAAGTCTCTTAATGGTTTTTACTCCAGTCAAAAGCATGTTGATAAGAATGATACAGTAGCTTTAGTGTACTTGGCCTTTCAAAAAGCTTTTGAAAAATTTTTCACCAATCTAGAAATTAAGTTCTCACAGGCTAGAAGGGAAAGCTATACATTACTAACTCATTAAAAATAGGGGGAAATTGGGGATATGTGATTGTTTTTCATAGAACTCACTTCCAAATCAGAAATGCTACATGGTACTGTTTCCTCTCCCTCATAAGTCATCTGCATATTTTGTGAGCACAACTGACTACAGCCAAAACATGGAAAAAGCTGCTCTGAGGTACCGTTAGGTTTTATGTAGGCCACACAATGAATGAATGAATAGATAAATAGTTAACTAAACCTCTATTTTATTGCTATTTGCATATTATAAGAGTTTGTTCATTTAGTCTCTGGTATACAACGGTCTAATTGGGAAGCAAAATAACCTGGTTGCTGTATAACACAAAGATTCACAGTCCTTTTCCTGTTAGGAATAAAGTGCTGTATATATCACCCCAGCTTAGCCTCATAATGTAAACTGACATGAGTCTTGCTTGCAGCATTACTGTCCCTTTTAAAACAGTGCCCAGGAATGTGAGTTCACCCTCTCACCTCTCCTGTCTTCATGGGGAATATGTAGCAAGTCCCCACAGCGGAGTTGTGTTTCTAACAAACATCCTGAGCAGGCTGTGGTTAACATACCTGGCAGGCTGTAGCTGGTTATGGTTCTGCCAAGCTGCACTAGGTGGTCTCCAGGAAAGACCCTCTCCAGCCTCCTACAAAAGCATATTGTAGCATTTGTACAAATGCCGTCTTCTGGATTCTCCACATACTCCACATGTCATCTGCTGCTGATAAGCATTAACTTTTTTTTTTCCTGCCATTTGACCATCTGACATTTGTGCTGCAATTAATTAACTCTGTCACTTTTCACCTCACTGTTGCTATTTGATTAACTTTTCCATTGCTGCCTTTGGGGTTTTGGCCTGTATTTATTCGTTGCTACCATTTAATTAACTCACTCTGCAATTTAATTTAACTTTTGTCTTTTGATTTACTTGCTGTTGCCAGTGGATTTATCCTTGTCTTACCAGTCTTACCAGACAGCCTGATGTTCTCTTCCAGCTGCTCCACTGATCCTTACCTTTTTCTTCAGCCAGACATTTCCTTGGTTCCTTCATGGATGCTCCACCAGATGGTTTAGCACATTTTCTTCTTTTTATTTTATTTTATTTTTTTTTGGCCATTCTTTCTGGGTAGAATATTTCTCTTGAGGCATTAAAGTTAATCATATTTTTTTAACTGTGTCATATCACAGAATCACAGAATCATCTAGGTTGGAAGAGACCTCCAAGATCACCTAGTCCAACCTCTGACCTAACGCTAACAAGTCCTCCACTAAACCATATCACTAAGCTCAACTTCTAAACATCTTCTAAAGACCTCCATGGATGGTGACTTAACCAATTCCCTGGGCAGCCCATTCCAATGCCTAACAACCCTTCTGGTAAATAAGTTTTTCCTAATATCCAACCTAAACCTCCCATGACACAACTTTAGCCCATTCCCCCTTGTCCTGTTGCCAGGCGTGTGGGAGAATAGACCAATGCCCACCTTGCTACAGCCTCCTTTAATGTACCTATAGAGAGCAATAAGATATGTAACCTATCAGGTATAACATAATCTTACATTGTAAGTGATTCGATCTTTTTTACTTCAGCCATGTTTAATAGCCTGTTTGTAAGGAAATTTAACATAAACTAAAGTTATAATAGACTTTTGGAGATGCTAGTATATATTGATAGGATATAAACTTCAATTTAACATGCCATTAGGCTTTTAAGAAATAAAGTTAAAGGATATTTTCTTATTTTATGTAACACCTTGGTAAAACTGTATGTTCTTGATCACAGGATCACAGAATCACAGAATCACAGAATTTCTAGGTTGGAAGAGACCTCAAGATCATCAAGTCCAACCTCTGACCTAACACTAACAGTCCCCACTAAACCATATCCCTAAGCTCTACATCTAAACGTCTTTTAAAGACCTCCAGGAATGGCGACTCCACCACTTCCCTGGGCAGCCTGTTCCAATGTCTAACAACCCTTTTGGTAAAGAAGTTCTTCCTAAGATCCAACCTAAAACTCCCCTGGTGCAACTTAAGCTCATTCCCCATTGTCCTGTCACCAGGCACGTGGGAGAACAGACCAACCCCCACCTCTCTACAGCCTCCTTTAAGGTATCTGTAGAGAGCAATAAGGTCGCCCCTGAGCCTCCTTTTCTCCTGCTGGTTACACTGTTTCTTATGCAAGCCAGGATGCTGTTGGCCTTCTTGGCCACCTGAGCACACTGTTGGCTCATATTCAGCCAACTATCAACCATCACTCCCAGGTCCTTCTCTGCCAGGCAGCTTTCCAACCACTCATCCCCCAGCCTGTAGCTCTGCTTGGGGTTATTGCACCCCAGGTGCAGGACCCGGCACTTGGCCTTGTTGAACTTCATGTAGTTGGGGATTGGACGGAATCTTGAAAGATCTTCTAGTCCAATCCCCCTGCCAGAGCAGGAACACCTAGATCAGGTCACATAGGAACACATCCAGGTGGGTTTTGAATGCCTCCAGAGAAGGCCACTCCACAGCCCCTCTGGGCAGCCCGTTCCAGTGTTCTGTCACCCTCACTGTGAAAAAGTTTTATCTCATATTTAAGTGGAATCTCCTATGTTCCAGCTTGCACCCATTGCCCTGTCATTTGAGGTCACTAAGAGCCTGGCTCTGTCCTCCTGACACTCACCCTTTACATATTTATAAGTATTAATAAGGTCACCCCTCAGTCTCCTCCAAGCTAAAGAGACCCAGCTCCCTCAGCCTTTCCTCCTAAGGGAGATGCTCCACTCCCTTAATCACGTCTTTTTAAAACATGAGATTTCTTTGTTGTCTTTTGCTCCTACTGCTCTTTTTTTTTTTTTTTTTTTTTTTAATCTTCATATTCCTTCCCCACGTCTTCCTCCCTCCAACCCCTCAGTAGGATTAGACTGTAAATAAGTCATAAATATGTTTCTTTCATTGTCACTTAGCCATTAATGTGAGATAGCCTTAGAATCTATCCAGTCAAAAAATGATACATAGACAATGAAAATTAGTTTTATTTCTTAGCTTAGAATGGGGCTGTGTTATACCACTGGTTTTTCAGGACAAATTGTCATTCAGGGAGCTAACACTACATTTTAGAAGTTGAAGGCTGTTGGGTAACAATTATGGGCATAATATTATTGATTATACAATTCTATATTAATGATAGTGATTTTTGAATCATCCTGGGATTTCACAGATGACTGTGAAGAACTGGAAATATTGGAATACTGTCAAGAATTAATCTTTGTTATTTATTTGTTAACTTAAACTTGCTTAGCTTACTTCCTTTAAGTTTCTGTGGTTAAGTTACTGAAGATCATGGCTAGATCAATACCCTTTGGAGACATGTATTTTTCATAAAAATCTATGTCTTCCACTACTACACCTTCTCTTTTCTTTATGTTTTTATTTTATTTCTGTATCTCACTGGTAAGTTTTATGTATGTGAAAATGGCCTTGCCTGCACAATTAGCTATTACTTATAGAGAAGGTGGTTTGGGAGTCCAGTCTGCCTCACCTGCTGTGCCATTCTTGATAGCAGGGAAAGCATTTGTACTTGTCTCCCCATCTGGGGGTGTATGTCATATGCATCTGCAATTACAATGGGTTCATTGTCCTGTTCCACTGTACTCATTAGGCATCAGGCTGCCTGATAACCCCTGAACAGTCCAAATCACGTGATTTGCTGCCCATTAAATTCACCTTTTTTCTTGTCCAAATTTTTCCCCATCAACATTCTCTTTCCTTCCCAAATAAACACCTCATCCCCTGCTTATTCTATTTTTCACACCCTTATTCAGTGTGACAAGGTTGCCCTAGTAATTACTATCCTTGGTCAGCAACTCTGAAGCTATCAGCCCCTTTGCTATGTCTAACTTTTCTCATTTCTGCTGTTCTGAGTGTTGCTGTTTTGTTAGCACGGTCACTGTTCAAAGCCAGCCAGTTGTTCTCCATAACATGTTGTTATTTTACAAGTTGTTGCCTTGCTAGTATAGCTACAGGTTGAGCCTTGGCCTTCTGCACTCATTTCCTAACACTTTCCCTGTTAAAGTTAATATAAAAAGGAGTTAATATAAAAAGGAGTTGCACGACCCCACCTCTCTGCCAGAGACCCTGCCTGCACCTCCTGTGCCCCCTTCCTTGGGCTGCACATGTGAGAACAGGAGCCCAACAGGAGCCAGCATTTCTGGGGTACAGGTTCTTGCAGTCCTCTCTCTCTACTTCTGGCCCTGCTTTGACTGTCACAGGAGACTTAAAACCAAAACTGCGGTAATAGTGCATGTAGAAAAGCCAACTCCTCAGGCCTGATAATGCCCGACTCACCATGCCTCTTCAGTCACCTGTATGGAGGACGTCAGTACCAGCACTGCTGTATGAAAGTGTGCTTGAAATAAGTAGCCTTTGCAATGGAATTGGTCAAAAAATAATTGGTCATCTAACCAATCCCTGGAAGTCTTCAAAAGACGTTTAGATGTAGAGCTTAGGGAAATGGTTTAGTGGGGACTGTTAGCGTTAGGTCAGAGGTTGGACTCGATGACCTTGAGGTCTCTTCCAACCTAGAAAATTCTGTGATTCTGTGATTCAATCAGGTTAGGGCCTGGTGCCCTAACACCAGGCCTCTGAATCCATCTGTCTGCCCCCTTCTGGTCTATTTGGGCTATTTAATGTATTTAATACATTAATTATAAGTGACAGTCTGAGGGAGAAAGCCTTGCTTGAAGCAGGTAAGGGTCTCCAACCTAGGACTTCAGAACACTGTGAGAGCCCTCCTCTGTGACACCAATTAGCCTGGGATGGGACTTGCTCCTCCTTGTCCTCCCAGTCCTTCCCAGATGCAAACAAGTTTTCTTCAAGCTTTTTGTTTGTTTGTTAAACAAAATTGTCAGTTCTGCATTTTACAGCAGAAGAGGTAGGAAGTGGGAACAGAGGGCATTCACCACCTTGCAATGTTTAGAGCTTAGCAGCAGTCTGAATATGTAATCATCTAAAACCCAGCTGTGAGTTTTAGATGATTACATAGCAGCTTTAATTCAGGAAGCAGGCCAAGTGGCAATCAGATTCACACTTAATTCACCTTAGTCCTTGTAACCATCGTCCCACAGTGGGAAGTGAAAATTTAGATTTTTTTTTATATGCTTTATTAAAAGAAGTAAAAAATAAAAAATAACAATTAAAAAATAAATAAAAGGAACATGCTACTGAGCCTAAAACTACTGGATCATCACAAGAATATGTAGAATAAAGGAATAAGATGGCCAAATCAAGGATAAGACTGAAGGTGAATTACCATATTATTGATCCACGTGTCTATGAAGCAGCATCTTATCAGAATCTCATGCTGTATAGAATGTGCATTTCAGGTGGGTTTTATGTCTTTAAAGCTGGGAGGTATTGTTGGAATTAAACTTACATATAAAGTTTAAAGGGAAAAAATACCTTTACATTTCATTATGGAAGACAGCCTATTTTATACTAAACAGTGTTCCTAGTGCAGGATATGACTCATCTATTTTGAGTTTAGTCTGTCAAAGCGAGAATATGAAGAGTACAAATACATTGTAAGGAAGTAGAGAGTGTTCAGATGATTTTGTCACTAAAATATCACTGTTATAGGCAGTGACATATATAGGAATTTATTACATAGGAAGCACATCATTTAGATACTGTAATAGGACAAGGAGCAATGGTTTCAAATTAAAAAAAAAAAAAAAGGTAGGTCTAAATTAGCTATTTGGAAGAAATTATTTACTCAGAATGTTGTGAGGCACTAGAAGAGGTTGCCCAGAGAAGTTGTGGATGCCCCATTCCTGGAAGTGTTTAAGGCCAGGTTGGATGGGGCTTTAGGCAACCTGGTCAAGTAGCAGGTGCCCCTGCCCATGAGAGGAAGTTTGGAATTATATGATCTTTAAGGTCCCTTCCAACCCAAACTCTTCTATGATTCTATAATGGAAAAAAAAAAGAAGAATTTGAATTTCTTCTCCCCTAGTTTGTGCTTTATGCAGATATGATTTAGAAGTGGGGGTAGCATAACTAAATTAACCTAGGAATTTTTGCAAGCACTGAACTTCTATAATATGACTTTTGGAAGGCTAGTGAGGGATGAAATCAGATGAAATCAGATGTTCTCTGTTAGTATGATGAGTTTTAGTCAGACCTTTATAATATTGCATTAGCAAGATAGAATCATTCCTGTCTTTACTGAGATGAAAAATCAGTTTCACATGGTGTCTGACCTTCAATTTAAGTACAATTCCTGGAGTTCATGAAGGTTCGTAAGTTTTGTATTCCTGCTGAATTAACTCAAATATTTAGGCATGAGCCATGGTATTTAACTCTGTCCAGTCAGTGCATATTCTATTATAGGTAGGTTAATTTTCTTTGTATAGTTCAAAAGACTAAAAATACTGTAAATTTAGCTGGTTTTATTTTATTTTGTTTTAGTTGGTGCAAATAGGAAAAAAAAATCTGTTTGTATTATGATTGTTTTGAAAAATTATATCTAGATCTTGTTTATATTTTGGTGTCTGTATAATTAGATCATAATCAAATAATTGAATTAGAACATATTTCTTAGCTCCCAGTGAACACTACCATTGGGGCAGAAAATGAGCTATGAAATCTATCTTGTTAGTGAGAGAAGGATCACTCCTGAGATAACAGAAAAGCTGTATGACTGCTCAGTCTTAGAGAGAGTGAGTTCAAATCTGAGGATTATAGTAAAACACAACAATATGCTGTTAGACTGATTTGTTCTTATAAATAGTATTGCTTGTACTTTACCTCCCCTTCAGAAAAGGGCAAGAATGGATTTACAATATACTGACTGATTTAGCAGCTCCAGTCTCCCATATGAAGTGTTACAGGTATATAAGAGTTTAAGTTGTGCCAGACTTTCTATCTATATCTAAAGCCAGAGCTGTGCTGCAGTCAGAGCTGTGACTGTAGGCCTGGGTGGATGTAATTTTGCTGGCCGAATTACTGTGTGTATCATTAGATATTAATTTAATACATGTTTATTGTTTCACAAATAGTTTTTTTTTTTTTTTTTTTTTTTTTTTAAATATTATTCAGCAAATGTAAATACCTTAAGCTTAATACAACACCATGTCAAGTTGAATAACTGGTAACTGTCATTTCACAGAATCACAGAATCACAGAATCACAGAATTTTCTAGGTTGGAAGAGACCTCAAGGTCATCGAGTCCAACCTCCAACCTAACGCTAACAGCCCTCCACTAAACCATATCCCTAAGCTCTACATCTAAACGTCTTTTGAAGACTTCCAGGGATGGTGACTCCACCACTTCCCTGGGCAGCCTGTTCCAATGCCTCACAACCCTTTCAGTGAAGAAGTTCTTCCTAACATCTAACCTAAAACTCCCCTGGCTCAACTTAAGCCCATTCCCCCTCGTCCTGTCACCAGGCACGTGGGAGAACAGGCCAACCCCCACCTCGCTACAGCCTCCCTTGAGGTACCTAAAAAGAGCGATAAGGTCACCCCTGAGCCTCCTCTTCTCCAGGCTGAACAAGCCCAGCTCCCTCAGCCGCTCCTCGTAGGACTTGTTCTCCAGGCCCCTCACCAGCTTTGTCGCCCTTCTCTGCACCCGCTCAAGCACCTCCATGTCCTTCTTGTAGCAAGGGGCCCAAAACTGAACACAGTACTCGAGGTGCGGCCTCACCAGAGCTGAGTACAGGGGGACGATCACCTCCCTAGCCCTGCTGGTTACGCTGTTCCTGATACAAGCCAGGATGCCGTTGGCCTTCTTGGCCACCTGAGCACACTGCTGGCTCATATTCAGCCGACTGTCCACCATCACTCCCAGGTCCTTCTCTGCCTGGCAGCTCTCCAACCATTCCTCTCCCAGCCTGTAGCTCTGCTTGGGGTTATTGCGCCCCAGGTGCAGGACCCGGCACTTGGCCTTGTTAAACTTCATGCAGTTGACCTCAGCCCATCGGTGCAGCCTATCCAGATCCTCCTGCAGAGCTTTCCTACCCTCAAGCAGATCGACACACGCACCTAACTTGGTGTCATCTGCGAACTTACTGAGGGTGCACTCGATGCCCTCGTCCAGATCATCGATGAAGATATTAAAGAGGACCGGCCCCAGCACCGAGCCCTGGGGGACGCCACTAGTGACTGGCCTCCAACTGGACTTGGCTCCATTCACCACGACTCTTTGGGCACGGCTATCCAGCCAGTTTCTAACCCAACGAAGCGTGCGCCAGTCCAAGCCAAGAGCAGCCAGTTTCTTGAGGAGAATGCTGTGGGAGACGATGTCAAAAGCCTTGCTGAAGTCAAGGTAGACCACATCCACAGCCTTTCCCTCATCCACCCAGCGCGTCACTCTGTCATAGAAGGAGATCAGGTTCGTCAAGCAGGACCTGCCTTTCATAAACCCATGCTGACTGGGCCTGATCGCCTGCTTCCCCTGCAAGTGCTGCATGATGACTCTCAGGAGGATCTGCTCCATGAGCTTTCCTGGCACTGAGGTCAAACTGATAGGCCTGTAGTTTCCCGGGTCTGCCCTCCGGCCCTTCTTGTAGATGGGCGTCACGTTTGCTAGCCGCCAGTTGATTGGGACCTCCCCTGATAGCCAGGACTGCTGATAAATGATGGACAGTGGCTTGGCCAGCTCCTCTGCCAGTTCTCTCAGTACCCTTGGGTGGATCCCATCCGGCCCCATCGACTTGTGCACATCCAAGTGCCGTAGCAGGTCACCAACCAGTTCTTCATGGATAGTGAGGGCCACTTCCTGCTCCCCATCCCCTTCCACCAGCTCAGGGTACTGAGTATCCAGAGAACATCCGGTATTGCCGCTAAAGACTGAGGCAAAGAAGGCATTGAGCACCTCCGCCTTATCCTCATCTCTTGTAACTAAGTTTCCCCCCGCATCCAGTAAAGGATGGAGATTCTCCTTAGTCCTCCTTTTTGTGTTGATGTATTTATAGAAAAGTTTTTTGTTATCTTTAACGGCAGTAGCCAGATTGAGCTCCAGATGAGCTTTGGCCTTCCTAATTTTGTCCCTGCACAGCCTCGCTACTTCTTTAAAGTCCTCCTTAGTGGCCTGCCCACTTTTCCAAAGCTTATAAACCCTCTTTTTCCTCCTAAGATCAAGCCACAATTCTCTGTTGAGCCAGGCCGGTCTTCTTCCCCGCCAGCTCGTCTTTGGGCACGTGGGGACAGACCGTTCCTGCGCCATTAAGACTTCCCTCTTGAAGAGCGCCCAGCCTTCCTGGACCCCTCTGCCCTTCAGAACCGCCTCCCAAGGGACTCCACCAACTAGTGTCCTGAGCAGCTCAAAGTCAGCCCTCCGAAAGTCCAATACAGCGGTTTTACTGGTCCCCTTCCTGGCCTCGCCAAGAATAGTGAACTCCACCATTGCGTGGTCACTCTGCCCAAGACAGCTCCCGATGATCACGTCCTCCACCAGTCCTTCTCTGTTTGTGAAGAGAAGGTCTAGCGGGGCACCACCCCTGGTAGGTTCACTAACCAGCTGCGTCAGGAGCTATCTTCCACGCTCTCCAGAAACCTCCTAGACTGCTTTCTCAGGGCTGTGTTGTGCTTCCAGGATATGTCAGGGAAGTTGAAGTCCCCCACGAGTACAAGAGCTGACGATTTTGCAACTTCTGTCAGCTGCCTGTAGAACTCCTCATCCGTCTCCTCATCCTGGTTCGGCGGTCTATAGCAGACCCCGACCAGGACACTAGCCTTGTTGTCCCTGCCGATCCTAACCCAAAGGGACTCGACCTTGTCATTCCCAACCTCGAGTTCTACAACCTCGAAAGACTCTCTAATATAGAGAGCCACACCACCACCCCTTCTATGCTGCCTGTCCCTTCTATAGAGCTTATAGCCAGGCATTGCAGCACTAAGCTGCACTAAGCACTATAGCCAGACATTTGCAGCTTACCATTTGAGATTTTTTTTTTCTTTTTCCTATAGAAGTCCCCTCTTTCCACATGATTTATTTGGAGGAAGCTGTTACTTTTCAACAGTAATAAGTATAGTTTTTATTTACTTTACACTTAGAATTGCCTGAATCTCTCTATTGAGCAGATAAAATGTACCACTTTGAATTTTCTTGCTTAAATACTCTACTGATCTACAGATTTATTTACTGTTGCAAGAAATAATAAATGTAGTTTCATAATAGCATGTCTCTGATCTAAATGGATGATAACAAGTCTGGAGAAGATAGATCATGCAACCCATTTTTCCAAGAAGAAAGTATTTGCCTTTTTTTTTCCATTCAGATGAGGGAATCTGAGAATAATTGGAATCTTTGTGAAGCAGAATAGGAAAGACTTGAACAGTGATGTGATCCCCAATCATTTTTGCAACCATTAAAATAACCAATTTTAGATACCAAAAAAAAAAAAAAAAAAAAAAAAAAAGTTCATGAAGAGTATATATTGAAGTTACATTTGAGAAACTTGTTAAAAATCACATTTTTTTTTCCCCATGATTTTTGGTTTCCCATTGAATGCAAAAGCTTTTAGACAAACTTACATCCTAAGGAGTCTCATTGTAGTGACTTCAGTGTAAGCCAACTTCTATCTGCTTGCTGGAATGAAATACTACTTTCTGGTCTAACATGTTCAAGATTGTAAAGCTGTATGGCATTACTTGACTTAATATTGCTTGTCCTCCTGTGTCTTGTTGTTTAAAAAGCTATTAAAGGTGAACAGAAGGAACAAAACACATTATTTAACTTCTTTGATAAGTGAAAAAGGTCTTAATTAAAGATAAACATGAAAATGAGGTGGGAAAGGGGATGTTTTCCCCTCTACAACCTCAGAAATTATATACTACCCTTACTAGAGAAATGCCACTTAGTGAAAAGATAAAGAAACTGCATTCACATATGTCTTACCTTGTGCAGCTCTTTGCCTTCCATGAAGTCATGTGCAATCAATTTTCTTTCAGTACATCTGTCTACAATTTAGATAGGCGATGCAGAGTGTGAAACACATGCTGGGATGCTGTTTCGCAGGACACAACTTTGATTTCCTTGAATAATTTTAACAAAGTCATCAAAGTTCTTAAGAACACAGAAGTTTCAAACTGCAGTATTTCTTCAGTTTTAATATCTGTCCCTTGCATATTAAGCTCATTCTAATCTTTTGTCCCATGTTAATAAAATGAAAAGTGACATGACAACATACAGACTTACTACAGTTTATAGGAATGTTACATTTTTCAAATCCTTAACCTTTTAGCACTTTTATACGTTCAGAGTATTTCTCTTCAACTTGTGTTTTCCTTATTATTCTTTCTTTCATAGTTTGTCATCAGCTTATCAGATTTTGATGCTCTATTTAATAGCATAATTAATTTTCCATACTTTTGTTTAAATTTTATTCACTATACAGGCCTGTCTTTCTCCCTTTAATGTCTGTTAATCTTTGTATAGCTGCTGTGTCTTTGCCAGAGTTATGCTTGTATGCATTCAAAGGAGATGATATTGTGTAAATATTTTGTCTTTGCTAGCTGTTATTGCTAGGAGAACCAATAAAACTGACTAGCAGGCAGAACTCAGCCTCTTTGAGCAACTGCTTGTTAGAGACTTTGCATCCTATGTCTCAAGGCCTACCTTGACTGTCTTGTAAAATCTGTGTGTCTCCAAAGTTGCTCTACTGTCTCACACATTGAAATGCTACTCTGCCTTGAATTAGCATGTATGTGTCTCCTTTTCATAGGACTTATATGGTATTTGATGTTAAATGTTGAATGATTTTTGTATTTCTTTCCTGTCCAGAAAATCAATTATCCTTTACAATGAAAGGTGAAAAAGCCATTCTGAAAACAGTATTATGGATAAAAATAAAAAATTGCTCTGTATGACTCAGAATACTAACAAGATTTGTCTTGTGAATAATGAGTTGCATGGTCATTGTCCGTGGTAAATTCATAAATCCATTACTGCAAAGTACTTAAATGAATGATCCCTTTCAAGAAAAAAATGGAATTCCATTGTCATCATGAAAATTCAGTACACAGGCTATCAGCCCCTATCTAATTCTCTAGGGATTTTTCTAACAACATTGTGAGATTGTGGTAGTTAGCCTTATAAAATCATCCTTTGAGGATATTTGTTCCTCACTGCACCATAGAAAGCACAAAGAGAATATCCCGTTCTTGTTGTTGCAGCCTTTTCATAATACTACTGAGCTTGTCTTCTCCAGTATCTTGGGGGATGGGACTACATGATCTTCCAAGGTCCCTTCCAATTCCTAACATTCTGTGAACTTTTGGTGTTCAGTTGTGCACCTTATTGTGCTTCTGGGAGGACTATTCATGTTGAAAAAACTTCTGAACTTTAATTCCACATAGTCTTTTCTTTCCTTCATGACAAAACAAACAAACAAACAAACAAAACTACCACCAACAAAAACCCACAGTGTTTTATCTACCATTTCTACTCCAGAAGTTTCTTCTACTCCACTGTTCTCCTTTAGTTTTGCCACTAAGCTGAACACTTAGCTGAGTTTCAATTTATATTCATTATTTCTGAATACAACTGTTATATTCTGTTGTTTTTTTCCTTTTACCTAATCAGAGAAAGCTAAATAAGTAGCACTAGTTCTTAGACAATGAAATTGAATTATTCTTCCAACATATGACTTTGGCTCCTAACCAAAAGGCAAGCCGATGTATAAGGTCTATTCCCTCTGAGAGGTTCTCTTGTGCTATTTCTAGATGCACTTTTACATATTGCAGTTTGAAATTAACTTTCCTGTATGATATTGCATACATAATTTATGTCAGATACTCATAATTACTGCTGACTAAAGTTTAGGAAAGTTCATAAATAATGTTTTGCATTTTTTAATTAATATTTTTATTTTGTTTTATATCAATCTTCTCTGGTGTCTATTTATTTAGAGCAGCACTAGGAATTGTTAGTATAAAATCAGACCATCTCACAAACATTTGATACAAGTATTATTAATTCCTATCATAGTCTTAGGAGGCTGTTATATCTGATTGGGTAATTTTCTACTTTGATCAATTTTTTTGAGGACAAAATACTGTTGTGTAGCAGGACTAAGAAAATAACAGAATTTGATCACCTATTTAACATTTTCAGTTTTACAGAGTCCAAAATCAGCAATTCTATGTGTAGTTGAGAGACATTCTGTAATCAGAAGAGGTTAGTATATTCTAATGCGTTTTTATTTTTTTACATTAGAATTGCTGATTCAAAAATGTTTCAAATGACAAATTATATGTAGCATTCTACATATCCAAAACATTAAAACATTCTCGTTCCAAATATTTTAGAGCATTAACAAAGCCACCATTATAGGAAAAAAAAATCAGATTAAGAAAAGTTATTTAGCCATCTGCTAGATACCCACAAATTGATTTATTTTGATTTACTATCAACCACTTCTAAAATATATGCCTTGTCTGGATTAGGCTGGTGGATCAGAGCAGTGAAAAGTTTACCTGAATCTCTAGTTAGTGTGAATAGCATGAAGCACTTCACTTCTTTAAAAAGAGCTAAAAAAGAACTTATATCACTTGAGCACCTTGGTGCAAATCTGGAGATGCTCCTTCCCATTCATACATAATTAAAGTCTTTCTTCACCTCAATAACTCATTCTCTGTTTGAACCCTCTTCTTACTGTGAGAGTGTGTTGGCCACACATCTACCAGGTGAGAATACATGCATGGCCACACAAAAGCTGCCATTAGAGAAGATGAGGCAGTAGAAAGGGTAGTCACTCTGTCAATGGCAGTTACTGTGGCTGTTGGATCGATCTGACAGTTCACCTTGAGTACGTTGGACTAAGCAGATAACATACAAGTTTTGTGAATGAGATAGCATAGGTTTCTTTTTTCTTGCTGCTTTTATTCAAGCAATCTAGACAACTTTTGTTCAGTGCATGTATTAGAAAATATATCTTTGAGTTTTCAGTACATAAAGTTAACTTGATGACAGCTTATCTGTGCTATAAATTCAGGACAGTTTGTTTTTCAGAATAAACTTGAAGGCATATTCCAGTACTTCAGTGTGTTGCTAGAAAGACACCAATTCACAGTTTAGGGTGCAGCGGAGATGGTGTCTTTCATTATCACATCACACAATAATTTTGAGCTCTCATGTTTCATCCTTTCTGTGATGTTTCTTTTTTAAAATAGTAAATGACAGCAAACGTATGAAGGCCTCTGCTATCAAAGCATAGTTTTGTAGACAAAGTTCAAACAAGGAAGATGAAAAGGTGATATTTTTCCCATTGGACTTGAAAACTATGCTTACAGAAGAAATCAACAAATAGGTGAAGTACATGCAGAGTAAAGATAAATACCAGCTACAGCATTTTTTGCATATAAGGAAATAATCTTGCTTTTCATCTCCCTTATAGCAAAAGACTACAGAGTAAAAAACTAAAGCAGGATGATAAATCATGCAATCTTTGTAGTTGGCATGCAGCACGAGTTTCAGTGGAGAAAAATGGCCAGCCATCCCACTGAAAGATTTTAGTTCTAAATTATTAAAGTATATTTTATGTAAATATTATTGTCGAAGTCCTCCATGTACCAGCAGACTCTAGTTGTTCTGACTGCCCTGTAATTACCTTTTTATTTGCTACCTTTTGCAACCTCTTTTCCCCTTCCTGATTCTTCTTTTTGAAGAGATATAAGGGCCCTATGGGGCCAGTGGAGAAGTATATGAACACATGTACCAGGTGCTCTATGAGATACTCCTTAGGGGCTGCTAATTTTGTGTGCAACAAAGTGCCAAAACACCCGAAGGACAACTCTCTTCCTGAGAGCCAGTTGATATGGCCCTGTGGGTGAAGGTGTTTCCCCTGCTTTTTTTTTTTCTTAAAGGATCTGGCTATGTAACAGCATGTAGCTGTGAGTGTTGCTGAAGGGGTTACATGGCAGGGGCAGAGCCATGGTCCCGGGTTTCAGGAAGTTCAACATGGAGGTGGTGAGGTGGTAGGTGAGGAGCTGTGATTTGGGAGTGTCATACTGGGTATTGGGGTTATGAACCTCAGTCACAGGCATTGAGGTATGGGGAATTGTTGCAGGGCTTTAAACAGGAGTGAATATAATGGTGAACCTACAGCTGGGCAACAGCTCCCTTGTTATCTCATCCAGCAGTGCAAGGGTATTTGCACCAAAGCAGCTGGGTTGTAGTGGCAGCGCTCCCTGAATAAAACCACAGCAGGTTCTTGACCCTAGGCTTTCAGTACCCCCTCCCTGCAAGGAAACATCAACTCAATGTTCAGGCTGTCTTCATGTGACGAGGGCAGCCCTAGGATGAGGAAGAGGTTGGCAGAAGTTGTGAAGGAGGATCTCAGGGGAAGATGGTTGCAGGCAGGTAGGAACAATTGGCACCAGTTGTATCCATGGCAGTCACAGTCCTTAAGCGTAAGTATCTTGAAAACAAAGTTTGTTTTGTAGGGAACAAGATGTCTTTTAATTCAAAACATTAAAGAAATTGAGTTTTCAATGATCAGCAAAGTGATTCTTATATATCACCCAGACTTTCTGAAAAACAGATAACTGTGTATGTTAGTGAGTGACAACAGTGATGTTTTCAGAATAAAGATGTATAACTTCAAAAGGAGTGATTTTGGAATTTAGTCACACAGATTCAAGTCATAGAATCATCTGCTAACTGGCTTCTGGAGACTAAATGATGAATAACAGATGAATCATGATGTGGAGTGACTAAGAGTTAAGTGCTTCTATAAGATCTGAATATTTTATACCATGACTGCATCCTCAGTACCTGGAGGTAGTGACAACTGCCCCTATTCCTCCTGCTCTCAGATCTTATACTGAAGAGGAGAGTGCAATTTGGTATTGCTACCAAAGCCCTTTCTTCCAATTTTTAATAACTTACTGTAATTTTGTTAAAGGCTCTCATTTTATCTTCCCAGCCCTCACCCCCTAATATTCTTCAAGAAGCTTACTTTGGAAATCTAATCAATCCTTTGGTATATTTATATTGTTCTGTTTTACAACAAAAGCACTGTAGATCACCTAAGAAATACTTGTCATGGAAAATATTTCCAAGCAGATAAGAGTTCACCTTTTAACAGTTGCTTCTCTCTCCTGCTGTGATGGATGCAGACTGTGCTTTGTTGCACAAACTATGTTTTTGTTTTGAAAATTAAAAAAATTGCAATGGCCTACACTATTTTGCTTGTCTTTTTAGGAGGCTGTCAGAAAGCTAAAATAATCACTTTAATTATGTGTCAATTTTTCACTGCTCCATTCATATGGTGATACAATCTGAAAGAGATGTCTACTTAGAGGTGTGAAAGGCAGGGTCCTACTAAATTTTAGTTAAGCAGCAGCACCTTGATGATAACAGAGAGTCAGATCTCCAGTGGGAATAATTGATGTACATGCATTGACTTCAGTTGAATATTTACACCAGGGAGGTTTTCCTCTGGATATTTTCCTCATATGAATGTTTTTAAATTGTCAGGTCTCCTTATATTAACCTAGGACTGCTTAGATTAGATCGTAACTGCTATCAGAAAGTTCTCAAAATATGCACTATCTTGTAAAGAAGTAGCATTTTATCCATGATAGTGATACTAATATTCACTGCTTAGAACCTTAAAATTTTTATCTCCTTAATGGGAAAGACTTTGTTCCATATATTCTTATTTCTTGAGGGTACCTAGCTCTTCTCTTACACCACAAGTAAGTGGGGTTCAGGCACCTATTTTTCAAAAGCATTAGTCAGCTCTACCTTAGTTACTGGAGATTGGTCTGCTACAGCAAACAAACGAAGTATAGTCCTTCATGCTATAGTGATCAGTGTCAAATTAAAAGACAGTCAAGATAAGATATGCAGTGTATAGTGAAAGGAAGTGGAAGTAGGTGGAAGGATTGTTTAGATACAATTGATTTCATACTGAATATATACACATAACAAATCTGAAAGTACTTACTGTCACACAGCAAACTTTTTTCTTCATTTCAGATCCATAAGCTAAAAGTAAACATTTATTTGAATGTAATTCCTGTTGAATCTAATCTACTTCCTTTTACTATTTATAGTGGGCTCAATAGTGGTAAAATAATTTGAACTGAAAAAAGTTAACAATTATTAGCATTCTAACAAACTGAATGATGTCTAAATTTTGTAGTACTGTCACTTAGGATAATGGCAAAATGTGTGGTCTAGTGTGGAAATCTTTCAAATACATATACAGAGCATTTACTTATGGGTGTAAGATAAACAATGTAATATGGACGTTTGTTTAAAGTGCCTTTATGTACAGAGGGTCTACTGTATCTTCATAATTTCTTGCACCTGTTAAATAGTTACTTAATGAAATTAAATAACTGTTCGTGATACATCAGGTAGTGAAATTGGAATGAGTGTTCACCTTCTAAATTTTCCACTAGAGATGGAGCTTTTTAATGGGAAACACTGTGGACAGAAAATCATAACAGAAGCAAAGTGCCATAAAACTATAAAGGAACTTGTCTTGTAGCATTCAGCTCTCTATAAATACTGATGTATATGTATACAGAAAAACACTCCCTCCCCCCCCCCAAAAAAAAAAAAAAAAAGGCAGTAAAGATACTTTTAAAAATATAATGGATTAATAACAGGTTTTAAAAATCTTCCCTATGGACTTTTTTTTACAAATTCAGCTTCCAGCTGTCTCCTAAGGAGGAGTTCTTTGCATAGAAAATGGCTTCGAGATTGAGGTAGCTGGACTCACATTCAGTATGAGTATGCTAATTAACATATGCTTATTAATGTGTGCTGCATTCAAACCATGTTACTTAAAGAAGATACAGTAATGTGCTTTTTTTTTTTTTTTTTTTTTTTTTCTCCACGGCAGGAATACAGACACAATGATTATACAGTTTTAAAATAATAAATAAATAGAAATTTAAAATTAATAAACTTTTAAAAATGAAATTATTAATAGTTAAAGTAGTTTTCTGCTCCCATTCATCTGAAAGTACTTTATGTAACAAGAAAAAAAAACTGATGACCTTTCACCTTCATGTGCAAAAGAGGAAAATAAATTTTTGTGGAATGGAATAAACCAGGAACCAGCAGCTGCATTTGGCCTTCACCAATTGGTCTCATGCACCTTATTCTTTCAGCTGGACTGTGTTTCCAGAAGGGAAAAGGGACTGGCTTTTCTATACCTTACTAAAGTAGTCATTATACTACCTAATGACATTCTGAATCAATATTGATTTGAATGTTTTTACTGTGTGTTACTGTGATGTACTTTTTCTAATTTGCTCTTCAGCATAGTGACTCTGGTCATGGGATAAGCCCCCCTCCCTGGGGATAAGATGCTTGCCATTTCCATAGCTGGATTTGGCTAGGTACTCAAAAGCTGAAAGATGTCAAGAAATGAATTATGTCTTGCTCATCACATAGAAAAGTGGAACATTCGTGACACTGACTGTGAAGTTGCAGAGAGCTCCCTAGACTTGCACTTCCTACTGTCTCAGGGATAAATGTCAGTCTTGGCAGTATGGGGTACAGCATGTGGTTGTTCCCTCAAAAACTATGCTATACCCCCCCGCACAAAGCTCCGAGGTCCTGATGATCTTCTATTCTCTCCATAGCTTAGCTCTTTCTCGAGAACTCTCTTTTCATTAAATTTCTCATGTAGTGAACATGTAAGATTACCATTTAATTGTATAAATCTCGTATTTTCAAATGTGGGACTGTTACCTCTGGATGCACAGTCTCAAGTGAAAAACAATAATTTGAAAGGGAGCTCACTAGGTACTATACCTTACTGTTTATACTTAAGTGACCAATTGTTTTCTATTCCTCATATTAGACAATAAACAATCAACTCTCCTTGCAAAACAGAACTGTGATAATTGTGACAGATATTTGAAGTGTTGTGCAAACTCATAAATGGAGGAGGGAAAGGACAACTTATGGGCCTCGCATAAGACCATCTTGCAAGCTTCAGGCTATTCAGCTGTCCAGGTCAAGATAAAAGGGAGACAGATTATTCAGGATGAGTGCCTACCATCCAAAGTACTGCCTATGGGACATAAAGGGGAAATAGTTTATCTGGCTTTAGGGTATTTCTTTGCAACTGAAATGCAGCTGGCTAATTTTGAGAACTATCTAACTGCCTTTTGGCTGGACTAATTCAGGGGAGATGAATCTGGGTTCAGATCACTGAAAAATGTTCTTTCATACTGATAGCCTGGAGATGAGCTTATAGATAAATAGTCTGATCATATTTTTGATCTGAAAGTAGTTTTAAAAACAATTTTTAGTGGTTATTATTATTATTATTATTATTATTATTATTATTATTATTATTATTATTATTATTATTATTATTATTATTATTATTATTATTATTATTATTTCTTTTTCCCTAATAAAATATCTACAAACAGAAATAACGGTTAATTAAAAAAGCAATGAAAAACAGAATGGATGTCTTTGGATTACAGCTTTTATGAACGTTCCTCCTCACAAGACCAACAACAGTATTTGAGGAAGGTTAATTATCTTGAACACGGTTATCAATTTTTACCTGTGCAGACTTAAAGAAATTGCTCTGAATGGCAATGACTCCCACAGGAGAATGCTTGCACTCTAGTACTTCTATCACATGAGAACAATATATTCACATATAAATATGAAAGGCAATAGGATTTTTCCTTATGGATTTAAACTGGGTGAGGCATAGAGGTCTTAGCTAAGATATACACGATAACAAATAATTAGGTACATAACCCCAATCTCCTGATGTGCACTTCCTAGATAAATTACTCTCTGTTTGGGAGTCTGTTTCTCATGTTGGGAATGATGCAAAACTCAAGTCAGGTTAACCTTAGCCTGGAAGAAGGGTCTCTGGGAGTATTTGAAAGCATCCAAGTCCCCAGGCGTATTCCACTGACCCTGGGACAAGAGCAAGCTAGATATGAAGGCCTTCCTCATCCCTTCCATTCCTCTGCATTTCACAGAAAAGGATAGAAGATACTTGGATGAGCAGGAGAGCAATACCACTAACAGATTATGGGATAAAGCAGTACTTCATGTAGAGAAGTAATTCTCATTTATTTTTCACCTGCACATAAAGAAAATAAATTGTTGGTTAGTAGCATATTGTGCTAATTATAGCAAAATGGATTTGACTTGGTGTCTCCCTTCAACAATTTACTTCCTTAGTCAACATGGACCAGATGCATTTACCACATACATTTTATGAGCTTGTACAATTCAAGTCACAGGAACTGAAAGTAAAATACCAATATTGGCAGCTTTTAGCATACTTCTATAAAGAAGAAGCCGGTTCCTTACTTTCCTGTGCAGATACACGCTCCAGACTGTCTCCAAAAATCAGCTTTACAGAAGAAGAGGTGAGGTCAAATTAGTTTTGAAAATTAAAATGCAAGCATTGTTTTTTTATGCTTTAGTCTATGGTTTTGGGATGTGATAACAGTTGAAGCAGTCCTACTCTTGTTATGATCCTGCAGTTCAAAATAACACAAAATTCTACAATGTACAGTAATATCATATATCAATGCATTAGGAAACACTGTAATCAGAGCATCTTATTGACTTTACAAAAGTCAATATATCTCAGGTGTATTTTTCACTTAGATTTATTATTATTATTATTATTATTATTATTATTATTATTATTATTGTGCACTTCAGTAAATTGGAACATTTTTATTTTAATGTCTAAATTACTTGCAGAAATGATCATATATAAGAATTAACAATAGAACTTTCAAATGTATCTTGTCCAGATGGATATTAATAAAGCAGTACACAGTGCTAGTTCAGTGCCATTTTTTTCCTTTTTTTTAGTATGTGTACATTTATGGTGCATTACATTAATAAGTAACCACTCAAAAAATATCCTTTGTTCTCCATAAAAGAAAAGGAATGACCTCAAATTAATCCAATTAAAAAACCAAGTAAATTAATTTGAATAATTACAGCAGAAATGGCAAAATAATAAATTGGTTATTCCAATGTCGAATTGTTCTTTTTAGTTAAAGTCTTTATTTTCACTTCTCAAGATCCAACGAATAACACAGCAACTTAAAATTCTGTTTGTTATTTCTGTTCATTAAATTAACAAAAAGATAAATCTAATGGCTAACAAGTAGATGAAAAAGTTCAATCTAGCAGATTTAGGAAGGTAAGTCTTTATAAAGACAGATATCTGACTACTGTGTCATTCAAAGAAAGGTATTAGGAAGACAAAACATCAAACATAGAATACGGAATATGAAGATAAGCTATAAGGACAAATGATAAATCAAAAATAGTCTCTCTGTGTTACAGACTGAGAAAATTCTTCTGAAACAGAAAAGGAAAAATGTTGTTTATAGAGGATGCCAGTTCCCTTACATCCCCCTCAATCTGTGCTTATAAAGCTCAATGGGTGAAAGGTGCTGCTTTTCAATATTTTCTGCCTTTCAAGGATAGAATTCTATAGTATCTAAATTACTTACCTTCTTATAAAAGTATGATTTAGGTAGTTAATCCTAAGAAAATAAGGTCTCATATAGCAGCATGCTGATAGTTGTCCTGGCTTTATTTTGCAAATGGTGTAGTAGCAATAGAAAAGAAAAAGGGACAAGGAAAAATGGCTTTCTGTTCTATTGTGGCTGCATAACTGAGAACCTTTAAAACCAAGTACACTTTCTTTACAGATGAGCTGCTGGGAACAGGACCTCATTCGTGTTCTGTATTTTATGGTTGTTGTTTTAATTATGATTGATCTGAAGCATCGAACGAGCTTTGTGACTTCCCTAGCTGATGATTCAATGGGTCCAGTGTCCTGGAAGCCACCATATTCTTTGTGTAGCTGTAACAGTGCACCATGTATAACACACACTGTGGAACTACACTAGCTAATGAAAGCAAAAGATTTCAAGAACTCTTTCTATATCCTGGAAACTCTTCCTGGTCCTGGAACAGGAGAAGACCAACTGAAATACTCATCAACTTCCTTCATGTAGATAAAAATGAAGTTCTTGGAGCTGAAGGCATGGAACATTAAAAGGGCTTGAAGTTGAAGTGGGAATAGAGAAATCTGTTGGAATACAGTCGTCAAGTATGAGTCAGAAACACAGTATTTTTACCGCAAATAGGTTGCAACACATGAATGAGTGGTAAATTTCCCCAGAATGGAGATGGGCCTGAATACTTTGTCTTTAAAACCCATGAAGCTAAACACCTCCCATTCCCACAAACTGAACAAAGTCCTGTCTTCTCAGATTCAGCCAAATTCTAGCCCTAAAGCAAGGAATTGCATGAAAAATGTTGCTGGGAAATTACTGTCTGTATTTTAACAATGCTCCAAAAAGAACCTAAACACGTCATTCTTTCATCCTTGCAGGTCTTTCAGGTTAAAAAAAAAAAAATCTATTAAAGTAAAATGGGAGTTTTGCCATTGATTTCAATGGGGTAGGATTTCAACCTTTGTTTTTGTGCTGTGAAAAGTATAGATCAAACATTCCTTTCATGCTTTAGGCACTCAGTCCATTTCTATCACAAGCATTTTTTATTCATAGCACTTTCTATTCTGTTCGGGAAAGACTTATGTTCCTGAGTGAAATTTTTAGCTGTTTTTGTCAAAGAGACAGCATGAACAATAGAGGTGAAAAATCATGTCAGTATCTTAGTGCTTTCCTAAATCTGGGATATGGAAGAAAGTTCAGTGCCTAATGTGAACTGGATCACTCCAGTGGAGTGATCTCCATTTTTTCCCTAGTTTTCCAAAAAGATCCTTACTTTTCTTGAATGTAAATTCCAGGATTTGGAGTATAAATGATTTTTATTTTTTTTTTTCCAGAGTTAAACCAAGTAAACTATTATTTGCCTGCTGTAGTGAAAGATAGCTAGTAAGATCAGTCTAGTTCTGGATAAAATATTAAAATGATTTTTGAACCCCAAACCAGAAATGACATTTATGGAGGTTTTTAACAGAAAAAAAAAAATAGGTAAAGCCATCTGTGCATTTGGAAAATAATACAGAAGTCACAGATTAAAAGAGACTAAAAATAAATTTATGTGTAGAAGCAGTGTAAGAAAAGCATCTTCTTAAACTAGTGAATAAAATTTATGGGGCATTGGGTCAGTACCATAAAGATTTAAAAAAAATAAATAAATCTACATAGTGAGTCTATTTAAACAAAATGCATTTAACTTGAGGTGTTTTTAAAAGATTACAGTTGCAGATGCTTGACCAAAAGCTTGGATTATAGTTGTTCTCCTGCAAATGACAGTAGATAAAATTCTTCACTGTGTTTTCCACTGTAACCACATGGTATTGAAACTGCAAAGTATCTGCATAGTCCTTGGTTACTGCAACTGCATCATAAGTTTTCATTTGTGTTTTTAGAGTGCTTTTGCTTGTGAATTTTACCTCACCATATCACTGCTACCTATAGTAATGGGTCCCATTCAAATGACTAGAGATAAAGTCTATCAAGTAATATATTTGTTGTGTACATTAACCCTCATTGTGTTTAGTTGAGTTTAGCTACAATCCACAGGTATTTAGAAGTATAACTTTTCCTGTAGAAGAAATATATTTTTTCATTTCATTTTCATTTTTTTCTCATAAATTCTCATAATTTAACAGGAGCACACTGAGAATTACAAAAAGAGAATTTAAACTAACTGAATATAGAAAGTATTGTGTTTGTGTTTCTTTATTTTAAAATGTTTATTGCAAATCATTAATTTAATAAAGGCTGAAGAATGTCATTCAGTTCACTAAACTGCATTTGATTATATTACAAAACATTTTGTACTTGCTTATTGCATGCAGCTCATTAAATACCTCAGATAGTGACAGTATGTCAGTAGATGATTACAAAGATAAGCACCGTGGCAGCATGAGGAGGTGGGAGCCAGGAGCAGGGAATGACCTGGGTGTAGGCAGGGCCTACCCTCACCCTCCAGCCCTGGAGGTTGGCAGGCAGAGCTGAGGGTGGCAGTGCAGCCCATCCTCAGCCTGGGTGCAGTGAGGGGATGGACTAGAGCTGTGTCTGGGAATGAGGCACCAGTGTGGGTGCATGTCCCATTGGGGCCAGGGCTCAGCATGGGCTGCCAATGGGGCTGGCGCTGGAATGGAGCTCCTGGGACCTGGTCGGGGAGCTAGCAAGCAGTGAAAGTAAGGCAGGGCTGCTCACAACCCCTGGCTCTTGTCATATACAGACCCAGAAGTTATTCTTTTAATTTACATGTAAAACGTTTTCACGATTCCAGGTAATCCCTCTGATTCAGTCAGTCAAATGCTGTTTTGAAGTAAGCTGAGCGGACTTGTTCATTTATCTTTTCCATTGTATATCCAGGTGTCATCCACAAGTTTTTATAACATCTTCATACTGGGAACTTATATTCAGTTTATATTAATCCCTTTATTTAGATCCACATTCAAAAAAAAAATATTAATATTTCGTAATGGACTTTCATATAAGAATGAATACAACTACTCTTACAGTTACAAATGAACCTGTGATCTATTTCCAGAGAAATATGGAGAAATTAGAAATTAGGAAAAGCAGAGTAACAGATGAGGATAGTTTTATTTCCCAGGTTCCACTACTCTGGATATCCATGTTTAGGATTGACCTCTGTGCCATGTACTGATGTTTACTCTATAGGTAAATGCTTTTTATTATTTTGGTGTTGAGCATTTCCAGTTGCTGTGTATTGGTGCTACTGGAAATTCAAGTAGTCTTGTGCACTCCTGTAAATATAAATACTAAAGAAACAATACACTCAAACACTGCTAAATGATTTGTTTACCATGACGAATGGAAGACCTAAATGTTTAAACTGTTACTACAGGAAAAAATATTTGTGTCACATCTTAAAATTATTTTTCATTTTACTCCCAGGATAGTCCCTTTGTATTTAGGGACCATAATTATTTATGATGCTGAATGAAGTTCAGATTTTGGAAAGCATTCTTATTCTGCTGATGGCTTCACAGTGGGTTAATTTATTAGGACTATTACTCTGCCCTCATGCAGACTTACTTGTAGTACTCTGTCCAGAACTGGAGCCCTGAGCCCCCAGCACAAGAGGAGGCCCAGAAGTGGATCACAAAGTTGATCAGAAGGCTGGATCACCTCTCATATAATGACAAGCTGAGAGAGCTGGGGAAGTTCAGCATGAAGAAAAGAAGGCTCTGGGGAGACCTCATTGCTGCCTTTCATTACTTAAAGGATGCAAAGGATAGAAAAGATGGAGAATGACTTTTTACTCGGGCAGATAATGATAGGACAAGGGGTGATAGTTTTAAACTAAAAGAGGGGAGGTTTGGACTAGTAGTAAGGAGGAAATTCTTCACTTAGAGGGTAGTGTGGAACTGGAACAGATTGCCCAGAGAGGTTGTGGATGCCCCATCCCTGGAAGTGTTCAAGACCAGGTTGGACAAGGTCCTGGGCAACCCTAAGTGGGTTGCATCCCTGCTCAAGGGAGGTTGAAACTAGATGATCTTTTAAATCCCTTCCAACCCAAGATACTCTATTACTATATGACTTTTCATTTTTATTTTGTCTTCCATTTAACTTGTCTCCTCACTACAGTTTCCTGAGCAGGTTGTGCTGGATCAGTACTAAATTTAGGTAAAGTAGTACCTTCTACTTATTGCTAATCTTTAGGTTATTTTGATTGGAATGCCATGCTTCTGGAATGCACTGCTTTTATTTCTGTGTTCACCTTCGTTGTCCTCTTTTGTGTAAATAATATCTAAATGATTATAGAAACTACATTCATTCATTTGTGAAAGATAATATCTCTTTGGCCTTCTCATCCAGATTTGAGGTAGACTGAGTTAATGAGACATATACTTGTTTCTCTCCTGTGTATCTAAATGGTAACCATTATAGATCCGTTTACTTTCTTAGCAGTGGCTTACCTTTGACATATCTTTCAAGCTATAAAACTTGTCTTTAGAATCCTTCATGTTGTTCATTTGGAAACATCATTTATTTTTAAAGCCCTATTTTGACAAATTTCTTGTTTTAAAAGAATAAGCTGCATGGGAAATTGATCCAACTAACACTCATTTTTGCACTGACTGAAATGCTTCTGTGACTGACAGGTGATATTGTCAAGCTGTGTTTTCTGCTTGCCTTATGTTTCCTTCAGCTACTTAAAGCCATTCCTCCTTCAGTCTAGACAAGTGTTGTGGTTGTTGTAGTACTCAATTTAAAATAAGACACTTTGGTTCAAGTTCTTGTTTAAACTAATCAGAGACTCAAAACCAGTACCTCTCACACAGATTAATTCCTTGGAAAATTAAACAGTGTTGGAACATATTTACTTTCTTTCTCTATCTATCTCAATTTCACACCAAAATTGTATTAAACAAAGAATAAGAAAATAAAAATATGATATACATGAAGAGACCTTGGATAAAGTACTGCAAAAATCTCTTAAAATACAAGAATTTTAAGCTGTAGGAGGTGCTCACAAGATGTCATTCACAGCTACTGGAACGAAAAATTTTTAGATTTCTTTGTCATTTGGTGATCAGTTCAATCACCCTTTGAAAGCTGTTCCTAAGCTTCCTAAATAGCTATACGGTTCCTGATTATCCAAAATTTTGGTACAACTAGTTAGGGTAATGATAGTATTTTGAGGTGGACAATACATAAATACGTGCTGATTTACTCAGAAAACAGAGCTACTGGCTAAAAATGAACCTCATTTATGTAATATATATATATATATTCCTGGGATCCTTTTATTTTGTTTGTTTTTATGTTTCAGCTTCATGTCCTTTTGCTATTCTTGATTCCTGGTAGGATCAGAAAGTAAAGGACTGAAAGCTGAACTGAAACACAGATTGATTTTACAAATACAGTCATCTAAAATTAATGTGGTAGTTCTCTCAAGGAAATATAATCCTCTGTTCTACTACAAATCTGAACTCCTATATCTACCTGTATCTATCCGTCATGTAAACAGCTTTTAATTGTGTAGTGATTACTGCAAAGATTGTAGACCATGATTCAAAAGGCTTATCAGGAAAGTTTGATTGTAGGTACCTCCTTAAATAATTCTCATAATTTTCTGTGAGACCTTAAAATTTAGTGGTCTCTGTATTGAAGAAAATTCTGAGTTCTCACATCTCACAAAGTTTAGGTGGGCAATGTATGCAACAGGAAGAAAAGAACATACTGACAATCAGTAACTGTAGAGACATTGAAATACAAACACAAAAGAAAAATAACAAAAGTCATTTTTTCCCCTTCTACTTTATACAGAACTTCTATGTCTGTTACTCAGACTAACCAGTTACCCAAAGCTAACTTTGGGGGGGAGGAGGGGGGGGGAAGGGGGGAGATGGGGATGACAATCATATCTTCCATTAGCTGAATTGATTTCCAATTTATTTTTTGAAAACTAATGTTGTCCTATAAATTGCCTTACAATAGTTACCTTGACCCACTGGGATTTCTTCTCTGGCCTGCTATTGCATGTTTTTAACTCTACCCTGTGTCCTCTGGTCAGGATTTCTGGCACACTTCGCAAGCATAGTCAAATGGATAAGGGTTCCATAAATATGGAAAGCAAACACTTTGTGCATGCACAGATATATGGCTTTCATACATTGATGTATTTTTACATTTCTATTTTGTCATTTGGAAATCTTACTCATCTGCTTATCTTTTGAGGCATAGAAAACTGGCAGATAATTTAAGAATCCCGACTTGTGATGTAACTAAAAGAGCTTTCAGGAGGTCATTGGGGCTGAAATGTGAAGATGCGCTTCTCCACACAGATAAAACACTCCAAAGATGAGAGAGAGTTAATCAGGAAATAATTGTTCTAATATGGAATTATAGATGGAAAAGTCAATCATGTGTGTCTAGCCTTACTTTCTGCATTCAACAAGATAGTGTTTTTCATCCAATTATTCCTGCATTGAGCCCAGTATATTTGTCTAAAATGATTGTGTTCAGCTGAAGCAATCCTGAAGGAAAGTTTTATGTCTTGATCTGAGGATATCAAAGAAATAGGGACTTTTGATTTGTCCATTTCTCTTGATTTTAAAATATCTATCTTTTTATTATTTAAACATCTCTCTCTTGAACTTCAATATAATTACTCAGTGTTTTTATCTGGAAGATACTATTGCATTGAGACCATACCACTTCTCAATCTTCTTTTGGTTATTCTAAGCTAATTGAAAACTTTCTAGAGATTTTTTCTTTCCAGCTTTCAGATGTCTTGTGTAGTTCTTCTAGTATCCACCATGATTTCAGTCACTTCTCTAACATACAGACACCAGACCCATACATTTTATACCCATCTCAACCAAACACAGTTTTGAAGTAAGCTCAGTGGACTTGCTTAATCCTCTTCTCTGTTTTATATACAAGTATCATGCACAAATTTTTATTAAAAAAAAAATCAAAATTTTACTTGTTTTTCCAAAGTTCTTTGGCACTTTTGATTCCTTTTGTTTTAATCCTTTACAAGTCTAGATTAAAAATATCAATCTGTATTTAAATGTTCTTATTTATTCACATGATTTGGAAAGAAGCTAATCATCTTCACTTGGCTATGAGTCCAAAATTTTGCTTTTTACTTTTCTATTAACTTCACTGCCTGGCATGCTGCAAGAAAGACCCTTCTGAGGGGAACTATCTTCTTATAATTCCAATTTTGGATGCAGTTTCATATGAAGTTTCTGATCATCCAGTTAAATTTCATCCAGTTTCAACCCATCTGCCATGGGCAGGGACACCTCCCACTAGATCAGGTTGCCCAAAGCCCCATCCAACCTGGTCTTGAACATTTGCAGGAATGGGTCATCCGCAACTTCTCTGGGCAACCTGTACCAGTGCCTCACCACTTTCTGAGTGAAGAATTTCGAAGAATGACAGAATCACAGAATGTTAGGAATTGGAAGGGACCTCCTAACATGTAATCTAAATCTTCCCTCTTGTAGTTTAAAACCATTACTTATCTTATCTGCCCCCCCCCCAAAAAAAGTCATTCTCCAACTTTTCTATAAGCCCCCTTTAAATATTGAAAAGCTGCAATAAGTTCACCCCAGAGCCTTCTCTTCTTTATGCTCAACATCCCCATCACTCAGCCATTCTTCATAGCAGAAGAAAAATATTTTAATATATCTCAAACTAGTGTGATAGTATGTTCAGATGGCTGTAATGGACTGGAGACATGGACATGAGGAATCCAGTAGTCCTTTTATAGTACTAATAAATTATAATACTAATACTATACTAGTACAATACTAATATAATACCAATACAAATTTTTGAAAGAGACATTGAATCTGTATTGGTTCAGAATATGTCTCTTTCATGAGCATTGTTCAACTGACTTCACATTCATCTGCTTTATCCAAGTTCCTAGGATAAGATAACATTTTTTCTCGTATCAGACTCAATATCCAAATGCCTCTAATATTTCTTAATTTGTTAGTAGTTTTTGTTTGTTTGTTTGTTTTCATTTGAGTGCTGTATTCATTTGCAGATGTAAATGACCTATGGAGATGTCAGCTGTATTCACACAAGTTTCTTTTGGTTCTGTAACTGTGTATGCATATCCTGGAAAATCTGCCTTTGGAGTGTGAGTTGGTAACTCATTTGTATACCTAGCTTCCAACATGTTGTCATGAACTTGCTTTAGAAACTTCTAAATAAGCAGCATACTTCTGAAAATCAGACCATAAAGTAAGCCAATTTAAACTTGCCTAGGTTTAAATAATAAAATATGTACATTGGAGCAAAGCAAAATTAAATCTTTATCAGTTAGATGGTAAAAACAAAACAAAACAAAACAAACAAACAAAAACTTACAAATTTAAGCAGTGAAAAATAACTAAATAACTAAAATAACTAAAGGCAAGTTCAATCTTATGAAAAGTATTGAAATACCTAACCTATTCTTTCTTATTCCATTGGGGCTTCAGAATTAAATTGGTCAATTAGATTTGACAACATCCTTTTGGGAGACAAATATCCATTTGTTTTCTTTGAGAATTAATTTTCAGTCTGCAAGGAAAACGAACATGTAAGCCATTTTTATTTATTTATTTTTTCATTATTTATTTATTTATTTAATAAATAAATATATTAATATATAATATATAAATAAATTAATATATAATATAAATAAATAAATTAATATATATATAATAAAAATAAATAATAATTATTTATTATTATTTATTTATTTATTTTTCAGTCTTTGCTAAAGACCAAGTAAGTTTTCTTTAGCTATAGAATAGAACCCAGAATGCCAGGTCTAGGCTTTAATTTATTATTTTTCAATATCCAACCATTAAGTTTTGGAGATCTGAAGAAGCAAAAACAGAGGTCAGACCTAAACCAACCATGGTATCCATAAAAGATTATGTTACTAAAGACAATATGATGAACAGGCTAAAGAAGTATTTCTTATTTTTATTTCTTAGGGTGGAATTTCTCAGAATATCTTTAGAGAATATAACTGCTGAACAAGACCAAAAGGGTTTTGATTCTCATTTTCTTGAGACATATACATGTATTATTGCTATGCAGTATTGCTATTTCTGTTAACAGTATTAGAATGAAAGTAATTGTGAATAGCTTCTGTGTTGTCAAAGCTCATAATAAAAGTTATGAAGTTTACCTGAAACAATCACCGAATAAATTTCATAAAATCTCCATCAGCTTCCAACTTGATCAATAGTATGTTTTCTGAGCAGTCATAAAAGGTGGGGCTTATGAGTAAAACTGACATTTATAATTAAAGTTTAATTACAATTAAACTGTAATTACAGTCATTGTAGTTTAGGGTGTAATTAATCCTTTCCTGAAATAAAGAGTTAAAAGAAGTAGGATGGATCATATTTTGATGAGCCATTTCTTCCCATTGACTATAAAAGGTACCTAACCTGACTAACTAAGCTGCATAGAGCTATGAAGGATGCAACAGAAATTTATATATTTTTAGTTGAGTCATAGAAATATTGATTAAATGTTACAGATGGAAGCCACCTATTCAAACCTACTTTTCAAACATATCTATTGCCAGCACTAAATCAGATCAACTATGTCTTTTTCTAATGAGCCTTGAAAATCTCCAGATATGGAGATTACTCTCCCCCTCTGCATAACCTGTTCCACTGCTGCGCTACTATGCTGGTAAAAAAGGTTTACTGATGCACAATCTGAATGTACCAAGTCACAAAGTGTGACTATTGCCCAATGTCGTTTTACCATGAATTTCTTTTAGCTTTATTTTTTATTATAAAACTGATTCGCTTCTTTATGTACGTACAGTTATTCTTTCAAGGAAATTCTCTGTATAAGTGAGTCAGAACTATCTCCCTGAATATAACCGAAAAAAAGCTCTTTTGTAGATTATTTATTTTCTTCAGACAAAGAAGTGTTTTGAAGTGACAGGCAATTTCTAAACCTGTGTAATACCATTATCAAATCACTGAGCATCTTTTTTTTTTTTTTTTTTTTTTTTTTTTTTTTTTTTTTAACTTAATGGACTAGATCCTTCAAAGGCAGCACTGCACAAGCATGCTGTTTGGCAGGATCTTCATACTGAAAATATTATTCCTTTCTGCTCACATGCATTTTACTTTTTGCTTTCTTGTCACTCCATTATGTTTTTCCAGGGGTAGAAGAGTTAACAAGTAGTAATAATAACAATAAATGTTTTCATGTGGAATTGTATATCATAGACAAGTAACAAAGGTATCATATTTGACTGGTAATAGAAGAAAAATATTTGGAAAGCTGTTATTCCATCTTCAAGTCATAAGTTTATCCATTAGGGTTGTGTGTGTATGTATGTGTGTGTGTGTGTGTGTGTCTGTACGGAAGATGAATTGCTGCCTACAGTTCTAGATAATTCCTATCTACCAAATGCAGCATTAATTTTTTTTTTCAGTCAAATAGCATGTATCTGTTATTAATGCAGAAAATTACTTCATTATGGTACCAATTTCTAGACAGACCAGTAGGAAAAATTCATTTTTCTTTTCATTTTTCTTTTTTCCTTTCCTTTCCTTTCCTTTCCTTTCCTTTTCCTTTCCTTCCTTTCCTTTCCTTTCCTTTTCCTTTCCTTTCCTTTCCTTCCTTTCCTTTCCTTTCCTTTCCTTTCCTTTCCTTTCCTTTCCTTTCCTTTCCTTTCCTTTCCTTTCATTTCCTTCCTTCCTTTCCTTTCCTTTCCTTTCCTTTCCTTTCCTTTCCTTTCCTCTCCTCTCCTCTCCTCTCCTCTCCTCTCCTCTCCTCCCTCTCCTCTCCTCTCCTCTCCTCTCCTCTCCTCTCCTCTCCTCTCCTCTCCTCTCCTCTCTCTCCTCTCCTCTCCTCTCCTCTCCTCTCCTCTCCTCTCCTCTCCTCTCCTCTCCCTCTCCTCTCCTCTCCTCTCCTCTCCTCTCCTCTCCTCTCCTCTCCTCTCCTCTCCTCTCCTCTCCTCTCCTTTCCTCTCCTCTCCTTTCCTCTCCTCTCCTTTCCTCTCCTCTCCTTTCCTTTCCTCTCCTTTCCTTTCCTTTCCTTTCCTTTCCTTTCCTTTCCTTTCCTTTCCCTTTCCTTTCCTTTCTTTCCTTTCCTTTCCTTTCCTTTCCTTTCCTTTCCTTTCCTTTCCTTTCCTTTCCTTTCCTTTCCTTTCCTTTCCTTTCCTTTCCTTTCCTTTCCTTTCCTTTCCTTTCCTTTCCTTTCCTTTCCTTTCCTTTCCTTTCCTTTCCTTTCCCTTTCCTTTCCTTTCCTTTCCTTTCCTTCTTTTCTTTTCTTTTCTTTTCTTTTCTTTTTCTTTTCTTTTCTTTTCTTTTCTTTTCTTTTCTTTTCTTTTCTTTTCTTTTCTTTTTCTTTTTTTTCTTTTCTTTTCTTTTCTTTTCTTTTCTTTTCTTTTCTTTTTCTTTTCTTTTCTTTTCTTTTCTTTTCTTTTCTTATCATTTTCATTTTTTTTCATCTCTTTTTTTATTCAGCTTGCATGAATTTTTGCTATTCAATATATGTGTTTCAACTCTTTTGTAAGAGTTCAATATATGGTGTGAGAATAAAAGTGTATTCCCATGTAACACCATTCCTGAGGGTGTTTAACAAAAGGTTGGACTTGGTGTTTAGGGACATGGTTTAGTGGTTGACATTGGTAGTACCAATGTCAAGATGGTTGGACCAGATGATCTTGGAGTTTTTTCCCTATGTCACTATGCTTTACATCTTTTTGTATACTTTACAGCTTTTTGTCACTGTGCTTTACATCTACACATTTTTTTGTATACCTCCAGGGATGGCGATTCAACAGGCTGCCCTGGGCAGCCTGTTTCAGTGCTTCACAACCCTTACAGTTGTGTTTCCTTAAAAAATATATTTTTATTATTTTTACGTTATATTTTTAACAATTATAAATTATTAATATTTATTTGTTTTCATCATAATCTTATTTTGCTTTTGTTTCAACAGAAAATAGAAAAGCTAGTGTACTTGTGCACTTGTACTGAAATATTTTATTTCCCTCTGTTTCAAAAAAAAGCCACCAAAGTGTTATCTGACATTCTTTCAGTATTTGCAGGTATGGAGGTGTAGTAGTGCATATTATTCAAAAGAATATAGTAGTAGACATAAATCTTCTATTTGGAAGCAATGTTATTAGCATACTGCTTGGCTCAATCCACAGGATGTACCTTGGTTCTATCAATCCATGGGAACTAGAAGAGAAGAGGGAAAAGCATGTGCCAAATTGGCACATACTACTCTGAGCAAATGAGAAGCAAAAGCAAATCCAGAGAGTTGATCCATGATTACACTTCAGAATAGCTCTCCAATTTCACTTCTACTCCAGCTGCACAGTTTTGTCCATCTCTTTTTGAAGTGAAATCATAGGTATTAATGAAATATTTTCCTATAAGAACTTCTGCTTCTTTTCAATAATTAGGGAACATGAATTATAGTTAAATAATTCATTCTTGAAATTCTAATGTATTGATAGCATGACCTTTTCTACATCACAGGTCAACAAAAAACAGAACACCATGGAATATCTTACAAACTGTTTTATGAAGAATTCAAAACTGCAGTTCATCAGTTTTTCCCATCCCTTGTAGTGGCATCTGATCCACTTCTTTAGGTATAAGACATTTCCTCTTTTAACTAAAGAGGTAGCAGTAAACTCAATCTAAATGTTTAAATTTGTTGGCTGTTCTTAAACCCCTTTCCTATCACTAGCTAAAGCGAGCTTCCAGATAGCTATAGAATTAAATAGGCTTTATTCCTTTGAATTATCTGGGACAAAAAGGGGTCAGGTTCTCGTTAATCATTCTCTCAGCCTGCTGGCACAACTACATTTGTCTTTTTCATTGTTATCTTCATAGTATTCAGACTCAAAAGTTGTATCCCAAAGGATCACTCTTCTCCCATATCATCATTTAATGCATGCTCCTTTAAATTTTCCCCTAAATATTCCAGGACTACATGATGTAAGAAAGAAATGACACTATAATAATAATAATAATAATAATAATAATAATAATAATAATAATAATAATAATAATAATAATAATAATAATAATAATAATAATAATAATAATATAATGCAGCTCTATAGTCAGTGGTGAATTCTATTATAGTATGGAATGTAAATTTAAAAAAAAAAAAAAAAGCAGCCATGTAAATAGTCAATAGCACCCATTTATTTGCCTTGTAACTCTGAATGAAAATCTGTATATCACAGGTAATTTCTGTAATTGCACATTTCAAAGGCTATGGCTACAGACATATACATTTTGTCTCAATTAAGATGCTTATAAAAGTTATGCTAAGAGAGAGCTAGTATTTGGAACAAAAGATATTTTGTGGCAGATTGTCATTAGACCATTAAAAATACATCCTTTGAAGGTAAGATGGAGAATGTTTTCTCAAAGAAAGTATAGAAACTTTGACTTGCCCAGGGGGAGGCATGGGCACCAAGTCAGTTCATACTTAAGAGAGCAAAACAGCAGGCAAGCTGCTGCTGCCAGAGACATTTCTGTGGTAGTTGGTTTTAAAGGGTTGAAGGAATTCTGAGTGAATGGATAAAATGGTAGGGTCCTCATAAAGTCTTATTTGAAAGCCTGTCTTCTGGTGTTTCAGTAGTTTGTTCGATTTTTGTTTATTTTGGCATCACAGAGAGCTGTCCTTAAAGCAACACAAACAGAAAACAGTCTTAGTAACAAACGTACTAGTATGAAGGAAGAGAGAGATGTAGAATAAGAGAACCAAACTCAGTGTACCACAACCTACCAGTTTTCAGACTTTTGCTCACACTAATGAAGAGCAAAAGTTTAGTTTTCAAGCTTGCCTGTCAGTAGAGCACACTAATGAAAATTATCTAATGAAAAAGATAAGTAGATACAACCATTTATATATGTTAATCTGTATAGTCCATACTTTGCACAGAAAGTACAGAAAACATGAATGTTAAAAAATACATTTATTTATATATGAAACTTCTTGGTGTTCCTTAAGTTACGGGGAGACATATCTGTTTTAAACTTTAGTGATTCTAGTTTCAGAAGTTATTATCTGAAAGCATGAATAAATAAATGTGAAATATATTTTTCTAGCTAGCTACTAGATGAAAAATTATAAATGAGTAAGCAGCTTCAGTCATAGATCTTATTCTTAGTACATATTTTGAACACGAGGACTTTTACACTCCACTAATGCAATGGTATTTTGTAAGCAGAAAAACAATGAAATGGCAAAATCAGGCAGTTGCTGTAAAGTTACTGTGGTTGTTGCATAACGAATGCATGATGTGTCAGTGCACGTGCTACTGTTATACATTTTCTTTCAAATTAGCTTTTCAAAATGACTTAATAGAAAATTTTTGAACCAAAGAAATCTAGAGTAAGTAATGCTAAAGTATTAGGTTGTTGATAAATGGTTTGGTAGCACCCAGAATATTGTGTATGTGAGATATACAGTATCTGTGTATGTTGTGTTGAAAGTGCTTGCCTTTATTGCCTCAGGAATCTGCCTTAGGAAATGAACTATGTAAATGATTGTTTGGAAAGAATGTAGTCTTTTGAATGTAGAATATAGAATGTAGAATATTTTTACTTAGTGCACTTTGAAGATGACTCACTTCTGTGACAAATTTGTTTGAAGAAGTGTAAAAAAAAAAAAAATTCAGATATGTAAATTGAATATATATCCATAACAAGTGTGACTATATAGCAAAGCCAATTCCATTGAGCTTTACCCTTCAAGCAGTATACAGAATACTAGCAAAATAACAGCTCTTCTGTTTTTTGTTGTGATTTTTGTTCATGTGTTCAAACCCAGAGAAAAATACATCTTATTTTTCTAAGTCAGTCAGGTATAGGTAGGGGAATACAAAAAAGTAATATGTATTATTAACTGTTGCTTTAAGTTACAGTAATGCAGTGCAGCAGCATTTAAATGATGGAGAAAAGGGAATAAAATGGGATTTAAAAAAGGGAATAAAATAAGATTTTTGCTTTTATGACAGTGCTACTGACTACCTCCTGAGTAGTTGTATTATGAACTTTTGTTATAGTAAAAATTTACTCACATACCTTAATCTTACAAACAAATATAGACTCTTTCCACACAAATATTCACTGGCTTTCTTACAAAGAATAACATGAGTAGATGTCAAAGGACTGGGGTGAAATCACGTTGTATGTGTAGATAGCTTCTTATGATCTTCTTATATAGTACTGACAATTATTATGGTTTCCTTATTATTTTTATATATATATTTTTTTGATTTTGTCTAAAATTAAATTCAAAGCCTAAGGTACTATTGGGATGGTATCAGGTATGATACAGCCTTTGCAAATTAAAATAGGATTTTTTATTATACAATAATAAGTCATTTATACTGGTTGATGGTGTCCTCATCAGTACTTTAAAATCTGGACAGAGGTGAAAAATTCTTCCCTTTGCTGGGTACTTCTGATGTAAACTATTTGTAAATGCTAGGATTAATTCTCCAAGATTGGCCCCATGTCCGTATTTGCTATAGAGACATTATGAAGGTTTTCTCCTGCAGCTACCATACAGATACGAGAGATTTTAGAGGGTGAGATAAACAAGATCAATATATTGTAATTGTAAAAAAATCCAGTAGCTCACTGATAATCATTACATTCTATTTTAATTTAGCAAAAACAAAAAAAGAAAACAGGGTAAATAGAATAGCATATTTGCAGCATTTTACTGTTCAGAAATTGAACAAAGGCTAGGCAAAGAGGGACCACCTAGGATTTTCAAGTTAGCACATCAGATTTCATCTTCATTAAACACAGATGCAAGTTGCATGATTTTATTACAACCTCCATGAAAGGAGCTGGAAATTTGGTTGATTCTCCTATGGGGGTAGTTATGCTATTCTTAGTAGCTTTCCCTATGATGTAACCTCATGTTACAACTGGAAAAGAGTCATAATATTTTTCCCCTTTCTTCAAATAATAAGGAAAAGAACAAGATCTTGTTAAACCTGAGATTAGCCACAAGTTGAAAAGCCATGATCTACATAATTTACAAAGCTTCAGGGTTTAACTAGTATCTATGCATCAGACAGCCAAATGACTACTCCCAAACGTCATACAGCTCTCCAAGTTGTAAATGCTGGAGAGCTGCTGAAATTTTCGCTACTCAGCTGCTATTGAAAAGAAGTATTCTAGGGTGTCTATAGCCCATGGATGCCCAGGCAATCAGTAATAGCTAGCTCCCATTCACATCTGGCACAGTGTGCTTCACTGAGGCAGTGAGACAGTGAAGAAAACAAAAAAATAGCTACAATTTTAGTATTTAGTACTTTTCTTGAAACTAATGTTATATGTAGAATAATTTAACAACATATTTCAGAATTATTCTTAGTTACATACTGTTATATTATTGCAGCCAAACAATATGATGCACTAACGCATTAAAGTCCTTTTGTCCTTTTTTTTTCCTTTATTTGAAATAAAGAAGATAATTACTAATCCCATTAACGAACAAAAAATACCCAAACCATGTAACAGTGGAAATGTATTTGTGTGGTTGCAATATATAATCTGATATGCTGGTAATAGTATTTACAATAAACATGTATGTGAAATGAATGGAATCACTACTTTAAACTCTTGAGTACTGCATTGTTATCTTAGCTCTTGGTCTGGGGACAGTATTCTAAATAAATGATGAAAATTGACCCATCAGACCCTGTTCTCCTCATTTTTTATTTTTATCTTTATCTGTCTTCCAGGTATCCTAAACCCATAAAGAGATGAGCTTTTGATGGATTTTTCTTCATCAAATTTATTCTAGTGCTTTTTCACTACAGATAAGCCTCTGGCATTTGCAAAAGTCTGGAACAACAAATTTGACAATTTAGGTGTACATTACATGAAAAATATTTCCCCATACTTTTTCTGTAGTTCCTACTCAATAATTTAATTTCCTATCCCTATTCATGTATTATGGGAATGGGTGTATGATCATTTTGTATGCCACTTCAATTAATACTTCTCATTTGACCCATATCTAAAACACTATAAGTAATGCAGGAATATCTGTGCACCAACCTATTCCACCTATTCCACCTCTTTTTTTTTTTTTTAATTATTATTATTTTTTTTAATGGGATTGACAATTTTTATGAAAAAACAAACTAACAACTAGTTGAAGAACAGTGTGCATATTTTACTCATAAAAGAGCATAACACACTTAGGCATGACATGTTGACCAGTGTTAGTGACAGCAACTTGTCATTCCCATTCATTCTTCCTCTTTATATTCATCTTCACTACTGAAAAAAATGAATACTTGATGAGAAGAAAAGAGAGAAAGGCTGGCAAATAGGTCACATTGCAGAAGCTTCTTGATGAATGCTCAGAGGGGTGCTGTGTCAAACATGTCATGTTATGATCTGCAACAGTAGCCAGTATGCTACCAGACCAGGAGGGGAAACAAAAGGTGATAGCTGTGACAGTGTTATTTTGTTACTGTCTCCTTGAGTCCTTCACCATGATGGTGGATCCATCTGGTACAGCACCTAACAAAACGTGGATCTGTATCCCAGATCATATGAATCATAAAAACAAGGGAATAGATTTGTGTAACACTAATAAGTGCTCTGTCAAAGAAAATATGCATTTACATCAAGTAACATCTTGTGAATCTATAGGTTAAAAGTATGTTTAAAAAAGAATTTCCTTTGTCAATGACTGGGTGGAAACAATTTTAATAACAAATCATTGTGGAGAAAGAATTTGTTAAAAGTTTCAGTAACAGTTTCCAATCATTTACTCCCACCCTGTTTTTTTGGCTCTCCACTCCTCAGTGCTATTATGGGGGTTTCAGAATTTTTAGTTTTCTGCATAGTGTTTGACTCTTAAGAAAAGTCTTCAGTAATGGGATATCAATCCTCACAAAGATTTGGATATACATTTGAAATTTACCTCCATTCCATCATCAACTGCTTTTGTCTCAAGTTGCAGGAAAAAAAAGAAATGGAATTATAAAGACAGATTTTATTTTATTTATGTTTTAAGTTAATTTCATTTCATTTATTTTAGTTTATTTTCAGAAATGCTGTTTCATTGTATGTGTTTCAATGCAGAACAAAACATTTCATCATTTTCTGAAGAACTGCTGTAATTCCACCCTGAAATACCTTGTATTCTAAGAACTAAAGAACCAAGGGTCCTCCTATTGTTCAGTCTCTGTAAACTTTTTCATCACTTAAATCTGTTCTATTTGACTGGAAATAACATAGTATTCTTAGCTACATAACACTGTATGCATAAAAATGATATATTTTTTTTTCAATAAATGTATTCAGCAAGTACTCCTAAGATATTTCTCACTGAATGTTGCCAGAAGCAAAATGTAATCTAATGGCAAAATGGGTTATTGAAACATTAGAAGGATACAAATACACAGTTATGCTGTCAACCATCAACAGTTCCATGACAGACAGACTTGAAACTAATCAGGTCTGTTTTGATTGAAAGCTGCTGAAATATTATCCTGAGAAAGAACCTAGTAAAAAAATATCAGTTTTAGGAATATTGTGGTTATTTGTTATGGAATCTTGTAACATAATTCTTCTTATGGAATCCTGCAAAGAGTATTTTATGCTGGCTTTCTACACCCAATAAAACAAGAATATCTAATCCTTAGTGTTTAAATTAGAAATATTTCTTTTGCTGTATTATGTATTAAGTATTCAAAGCTCTTATTAAATACTTTTCAGTGGGTATTCATTATTAAAGTGAATATTTAAATTTAGACTCATATGAAAGATAATGAACTATTTACAAAGCAATATTGAAAGAGAACTTAAAGAAACAAGATAATGAACCATCTGTGAAAATCAGCTTGACTGCCATCACTCCTGGTCTTGTTAATGCCACCTGTGCAGACAGAAGTAAGATTGGAGATGTTGGTGAGGAGAAAGATATTTTACAGTGTTTGAGGGATAAAGGGATTGATCTGGAAAATTCTGTTGGTCAAATAGTAAACTTAATATATGTGGAACAGAGGTAAGATATACTAGTTCATGGCATCCATTTTTAAAAGCCTGTATGGATTCCCCTTAGATTATTAAACAAAATCTGCAAAGACAACACTCCTGTGAAAATTCAAAAAAGACGAGAGCAAATGAGAGTGGGGAGTTACATGCTGAAGAAATACATATTAGAACTAAAGAACCCTGCAGTTTAAGGAATTATCCCAAGTAACAGAAAGAAGTATCATCTTTGTACTCCAGTTATCTGTAAAACCTCAACGGAAGTGGATTTTGCAGAGGCTACAGTATAACTGCACGTGTAGAGTTTGCAGCACTGACTGACAAATGTGTTTCTTTGGCAGAGACCTTTGTTGCTTGTTTGTGTTTCTGGTATGGCACAGATCTTGCAAGACCAATATTCTGTTCATCCTTATGGGTGCAAGTTAACAGGAGCACCACATCTGCAATTTAGAAGTGTATTCAGGATGTGATTAATGTAGGTGTTTTCTTAAGGGTTTCCATTTTTGCACACAACTGGACAATTTTTTAAGTATTTGTGAAAATACTAGTAGAATTGGGAAGTTAAAACACCTCCCCAGGAGCACAGATGCTCCATCTGTCTGTACAGGAAACATGTGGGTATGGTTAATGTTGCCAATATTGTCCAGTTCTCCAAGAGTCCTCACAGTGTTTATAAGGTAATTTCACTATGCTGGGAACTGACATACTTTGAGAAAATTTTATAGCCATATCCACTGCAGGCTTGCTTTGGAGCTACTTTTGAAATGGGATGTAGGACACAATAATTTAGAGCCCTTTTTTACTGATTGATTTGTGCTTTATTTGGTTGAGTTCCAGACTAGTTTAGTTCCAGGAATGTTTGTTTGTTCATATCCTGTAAAAAGAAAAACAAATAAACAAACAAAAATAATACCTGACTCAGGTTTTTCCTGAATCCAGCTCTATGGTTTTATGAACTGAACTTTCAAAGAAGCAGTGACCAAGACATCTGTCTTGATGTTCGTTTTTTCAGCAAGTAACTATTGCATGAATAATAGGAGTAGAAATCTCACAAGAATCTCATAAGTGTAGGGAAGACCAAAAACCAGGCTACTAAGGAGAGTATCGTCTTCTTTTCCTTGCTGTTTATTCTTGGGTTACAATTTTGTTGGCTTGCCAGCTTTTGCAGAAGAATCAAAGTCTGAAAAATACCATGGTGATTTATAATAGGCTTACAGGTTTTTATACTGGTGTGATTACAAAGTTATAACTGTATACAATATACAAACATTCATTTTTCAAAGAGAACAGTTATGGCTATTTGGCTATTTCAGATGAGTTACGGATGCATCATATAAAATACATTATGCAGATACATTGTGTGAGGGGAATGAAGGTCTTAAAATTCTCACAGAGTGATCAGGTCAATGCCAAACAAAAAAAAAAATATATATATATATATATATATATATAGAGAGAGAGAGAGAGAGAGAGAGGATCTAGGTAACAAATGTATCTGAGATTTGTTATCAGAACCTTTTGTTCACTACTGCACAGTAAGGAAATTAAATAGGGAAAAAGAGAGGGGAAAAATAATGTTTTCCTGGTTCAAAGAACGTGGTAGAAGGAACCCCAGATGCAATGGGTTATACAGTGATTAACATCATGAGAAACATTTACTGTCCCAGTCTCAGCATTTCATGGAGGACATAGCAGAATCAGTGAGAAGGTACAAGAAGGTATAAGAAAGAGCAATTAGAGTGATTGTGGGGATGGAGTAGCTATCTCGCAAAGCAAAATTTAAAAAGTCTCAGCTTGGAAAAGAGAAAGCTGAGAGAATCTATGTCTCAGGTTTGTAGTCATGATAGTAGAAAGTAAGGTAAATTCTGAAAAATTATTCACCAAATCCCACAACACTTCAGATCTTTCAGAAAAACTATGAAGGGATTAATTTATAACTTTCTTTCTTGACTTATGCTGATATTTCCCAGTCAGGTCTGAGAAAATTGCTGGTCTGCTCTTGGCCTGCATGTGTCTGAGCTGGGTTTCCCAGAAGCCCTGTGGCCCAGTGCCCATTGCCCAGCCTGGCTGAGCTTCAGCCCTGGCAGTTCCAGGGGTGGAAGGGGCTGACAGCCCCAGGCCATCCCTGTAGGGCACACAGCCCTGAGAGGTGTACAACTGTAGTAATGCAATGCTAAGCATTAATTGGACTGTTTATAATCCTCAGTGTGTGTGTGTGTGTGTGTGTGTTATTGCTTTTTCTCTCAAAGTCTTTGTGTGTGTGTGTATACAATGTGAGTCACGTGCACTGAAATAATATTAATTGCAGCTACAACTCATGCCTTCGGATATTACTAAAGTTGTTTCATTCCAGGTGCCCATTGCTGTGGAGGTGGCCATAAGAATAAATAAATAAATAAATAAATAAATAAATAAATAATAATGATAAAAAAAAGGTTGCTGTAGTCTTTATGGGGAAAGCTTTCAATATCCTTTCTTGGTGTAGGAAAGGTGATGGAGGAGGAAAGCCATTTAAGGAATTGCAGCTCCTGCTTTAGCTCTGATCACAGGGCCTTTTACAGAGACACAGAGAAAGTGAGGAATCAGTCCTTCTCTCCCTGCACTTCTAGCAGTTATGGACACTGGAGAGCATAGCGGCATGTAACACCTGTAGTAGGTAGGCTGATATGCCTGGCTACCCTCTGTAGCTCTGTAGCTGTGTCATATATGGTGGTAGTGTTGTGGCTGCAGGAGACTGAGTAGTGAGCTAGAAAGGCCAATGTTTATGGTAGTAGAGTATTTCTAATCATTTTTTTTTTCTATTTATAATTTCTATAAATTTAATCAGTACAGTGTATCAAGATATGTTAAGTTCATAATGGGAGATAAAATGGGTACCCCATGCCTTCTGCTATGATCATCCTAAAGTACAGATTGTCATTAGCTATTGTCTAACTGGTCTAGGAGAATACTTTCACCAAAAACATGTATAAAAGCTGATTACTCCAGAAAAAAATGTCTTGAAAGAGCACAGTCTATGTTTTCTTCACTATGGTTGCTCTCAAAAACATATGCAAATATTTCTCAGAAAATAAATTATTAAAAGCATTTAGATGAAGCTTGCAATTAAATGTACTTACAAGAAATTTAAATATATGACATTCTAAAACTGTACTTAAGCTGTCATGTCAGTGTACTTTATGTAATAAAACCAGAACCTCTGTCTTGTTAGCTGTTTCCATGAGAATTATTTCACAACAGGTGACCTCCTTGATTTTGCAAAGTAAAAGTTCTTAAGTTCATAAGTGGGGTTCTTGGATATTCTCTATGTGGTTTACTGGTGTTTTATTTGTTTAAATAATTAATAACTGTGCTGTTTGTTTCTCCTTAGGCAAATTACTGGCACAATAGCTATTGGATGAACACTGGGATTTTTAGCTCTGTTCCTTAATAAAATGTCTTTCACACGCCTCTGAGGAACTTTAAAGCTCAAGTAATATCATGACCATATACATACATAGATGAAAGCACAGACAAATACATACAGATATTTGCATATATCACTGTATATAGAGACAGAAATAGATAAAGTATCATTTCTTTTTCTTTTTCCTTTTTATTTTTATTTCTTCAGAAAAATTTAACTCTTTATTTAAAAATATTTTTTAAAAATGTTAAATTTTTTACTCACAATAATCATCCATCTTGGTAAGGAAGCCACTGTTTCCTTTCATTAATGTATGTATATTGTAGCAGCAGAGCAATAAGAGATGAAGAAGAGATGAAGCAAAGTCCTTTGTAGACAGTGTTTTTCTAACTGTAAAAATATAAGTTAATTGAGAGGTTAGCATACAGACACCAAGCAATATTCATATTATACATATCAAAGTGACATTTATACCCATGTATTTCACCAGTGCTGCATTACTGTGTTTGATTTCTTCTGTTGTAGGAGTGGTACATGTAGTTTTTAGTTCTGTGAAAATCTAAATATCCTAGAAGCTGATAAAAAGTGCCTGTGAGATAGGTGATGAAACTGAGGGAGAACTGAATATGAAAGGGTAACAATTTATCTATCAGAAAGAAGGCAAAATTCAGAGATACAGCAAAACAAGCAAAAAAGAAAGAAACCAAAACTAGAATTAAGCCATTCATGTCTTGTGTCTAGAACAGTAGTTTTATAGGAAGAAGGTGGAGAAACATTTTTAACCCTGCCAGAGAGTAAGTGCTCCACTAAAGGTAGATAATTTAACAGTTTAGAATAGATTTATCTTCCTTGTAAAGCAGTCTATTTGAAAATAACATTAAAATACAATATTAAGTATATCACAGTAAATTATGTTTTTATGTAGTTGTTTTTAATAATACTGGAATAGTTGATTATTGATTTTTTACTAACCTATAACCTATTTTTTACTATAATTATTGTTGTTAAGGAATTCAGTGTTTTGTAGCTCTTTTTAAAAATCCTTCTGTTCTTTGTTTGTCTCTTTCCTTTTTTATTTATTTATATTTTAATAATTCCATAAGTGGCATTGGGTAGGTAGCTTTTATGTGAAGATTATCTTAGAGACCAAGAAAATGATTAATACAGTGAAAAGACTTACAATAAACCTAAAAATGACACAGCTGCATACTAAAAGATAAGAAGTGACAGAAACGGAGTGACAAATTTTTGCTCAGCAACTGAAGGTCTTCCTTGTGTCTCTCCCCTTGTGTATGATTTCCCCTGGCAGTGAGGGGCTGGGCAGGTGCTCCAGAGAACAAGTTTGTGTCTTTGTTAGACACACATCTGCAATTCTAATCCCATGTTTTGTCTGCATTCTTGATCACTTGTGCTGTTGGACAATGTCTCAGGGAGAATGCAGCTGCATGAAAATCTGGCAGGTACCATGGGTAATGAGCATCTGAAAACCTATCCTATTCTGAATCTGAACTGCCACAAATTAATTCCCCTGCCAACTCTTATCCCAAAGTGCTTCACGGGGCTGTATGCAGAAGGATAAGGTGAAGCGCTGTTTGCTTGGGTCTTGGTAGAACTGTCTGGGGGGCACAACTTTCTGTTCTGTACAGTAAGTTGCTTCGTATTTTCTCTTTCTGCAACATACTGCCAGAATACCATGAAATAAAAAATGATGCAATGGTGGGTTCTGAACCCAGAAACAGAGATGAAAATCTCTGTATTGATACTTCAGCCCTCTGGGATGACTCTTTTAACAATCTGTGTGTATCCAGCATGTTACCTCTCCTATCCACCTAAGGGTAATTAAGGGGCTTGCACTTTTCATCATTTATCAGCAGTCCTGGCTATCAAGGGAGATTCCAGTTGATTGGCAGCTAGCAAATGTGATGCCTGTCTTCATGAAAGGCTAGAAAGAATGCCCAGGAAAGACTGTGGAACAGATCTTGAGTGCTATCATACAGGAGATACAGGACAACCAGGTGATCAGGCACAGTCAGTACTGGCCTAGTCAGCCCAGTTTATGAAAGGCATGTCCTGCCTGACTAACCTGATCTCCTCTGATGAAGTGATATGCTTAGTGAATGAGGGAAAGGCTGTGGATGTTGTCTACTCAGATTTAGTGAAGTTTTTGACACTGTTTCCCACAGCATTCTGTTGGAGAAACTGGCTGCTCATGGCTTGGATGGGCATACGCTTCACTAGGTAAAAAACTGACTGCGCTTGAGCCCAAAGGGTCATGGTGATAGAGTTAAATCCAGCTGGAGGCTGGTCACAAGTGATGTCCCACAGGGCTCTGTACCGTGGCCAGTTCTCTTCAATATCTTTATCCTCAGTAAGTTTGCAGACAGCACCAATTTAGGTGTTTGTGCTGATCTGCTCGAGGGTAGGAAGGCTCTACATCTGGATAGTCTGGAGTGATGGGCTGAGACCAACTGTATGAAGTTCAACAAAGCCAACTGCTGGGTGCTGTACTTGGGGCACAACAACCCCATTCAATGCTACAAGCTGAGGGAAGAGTGGCCAGAAAGGGAGGGACCTATGAGTATTGCTTGATAGCTGGCTGAATGTGGGTGAGCAGTGTGCTCAGGTGGCCAGGAAGGCCAACAGCATCCTGGCTTGTATCAGAAATAATGTGGCCAGCAGGACTCGGAAAGTAATTGTCCCCTGTACCCAGATTAGTGAGGCTGTACCTTGAATACTGTGTTCAGTTTGGGACCCCTTACTACAAGAAGGGTATCAAGGTGCTGGAGCATGTCCAGAGAAGGGCAATGAAGCTGGTGAAGGGTCTAGAGAACAAATCTTATGATGAGCGGCTGAGAAAGCTGGGATTATTTAGCCTAGACATAAGGATGCTCAGGTGAGATCCTATCACTTTCTATAGTTACCACAAAGGAGGTTGTAGTGGGGTGGTGTTTGGTCTCTTCTCCCAAGCAACAAGCGATAGGGTGAGAGAAAATGGCCTCAAGTTGCACCAGGGGAGGTTTAGGTTGGATATTGGGAAAAATTTATACACTGAAAGGGTTGTGAAGCATTGGAACAGTCTGTCCAGGGAAGTATTTGAGTCACCATCCCTGGAGGTGTTCATAAGATGTGTAGATGTGGTGCTTAGGTATATGGTTTAGTGGTAGACTTGACAGTGATAGGTTAACAGTCAGACTTGCTGATCTTAGAGGTCTTTTTCAAACTAAATGATTTTATGATTCTATCTCCTTACAGTCTTGTGGTAGTCATTACAGACTCTTCATTTTGTTGTTGCTACCACAGATAACTTACGCTTTGACTGTTTTTTATGTATTTCTTAGTTACAGTAGGAGCCATTTTAATATATTTAACCTTTAAAAATAAATCACGTTTTATTTTTTGAAGTTTAACATTGCACATTTTGGAGAGTCTTAGACTAATGGTCTGGAATTACTTCTTAACAAATCAAATCAATTCTTAAGAGTTGAAGCTTCTACAGCAGTTAAACCATAAAAATCCTTTCTCTCCAACCCATTTCTTTTTCTGATCATAACATTTTCAAAAGTGATGATTTTAAAGCAGTACAGTGCACAATGTGATGGAGAAAAATATATTGAGAGTTTGCAGAAAGTTATCTTGATAAGCAATATGTAATTCACCAAAATAGTTCTATAAAAGATTAGTCTTTACTAACCCTTGTTTCGATTGTGCAAAACAAACAGCAACTTTGACATTGTTCAAAAGAATTTCTTTAAAGGGGGAGAAGAGAGAAAACTCTTCACCCTAGATCTACTTTATCCATTTTTCTAACAGCAGTTTTAATAGCTAGTCATATATTTATGCTAGAGAAAAAGCAGCTTTATAAAATACTAAGATTACAGCTCTTTCACACATTATTTATTTAAGAAAAACTCCTTAGGTTCATAAAATATGTGATCTGATGCAAACAGTCTAATTCAAATTGCATCAGATACTTTGAGACACCTGAAGAGGTATGTGTATTTTTTTAAAGACATGAACCTGCCTGGACTGGGCATATGGCAGGCTCTGTCTGTAGTCTCAATTTGAGCTAAAAAAAAAATATTGAGATCACTCAGCACTTCAAAGGACTTGAGCTCTCAGGCTTTGTGGATAAGCAAATCTGTGGCCCACTTCTGCTCTCATTGAACTTAATGGGAAGAATCAGGGATCTTCTTTTCTGTTTTATTATTTATTTATTTATTTATTTATTTATTGCATAACCCAATTCTGTTAATGTAGTGTAGAGACAGTACACTTTCATAAATAGGACACATCTAGTTAAATTAAGTTGGTTCTGAACTACAGAACAGAACTACATTTATTTTTTATTTGTTATTTTTTATTTTTTTTTAACTGACGCATTCCCCCCACTTTCCCCCCACATTTCCACACCCCCTGGGTAATATTCAGCAATTATTTTTTGTTGCAGTTTCACATGTATTTTTATAACTGTTTGGTTTTGTTGGTTTCTGTATTGCTATTAGTAAACTTCTACTTTCAAAAGCATGTATTATGAGTACCTAGGAAAAGTCATTGTTGTAAATCCCCAAGACCTACCTTATTATGAGATCATTCATTTTAAGTACAGTTACCGGGAAATTAGCCGGCTCATGCTCTATTCCCTAGTATCCAGTGATAGGACCAAGTTTTATGACTTTGACTTAGAGAAGAGAAAAGACAGGCTGGGGTGACTGTCAAATAATCTAGAGAATACTAAAAACATCACCCAAAATAATAAATTACTTCTAAATTTTCTTTAGAAATCAATAAAGGTTGTTTGGTGGAATTGATACTTACAAAGCCCCAAGCATCCAGAATTTTTTATGAAAATTATCACTCCTAGTCACTAGAGTGATAATAGTAAAAATGAAGCCTGCATGTTTTATTTGGTTGATATATTTGCCTCTGTCCCTTTAGCTCATATCTCTTACCGAAGTAAGAACTTTTCATCTCCTTTGGACACTCTCTAATAGTTTTATATCCTTCTTATATTGTGGTGCCCGAAACTTCACATTGTAGTAGAGGTAAGGCTGCACCAGTGCAGAGGAAAAGGACAATAACTTCCCTTGACTATACTGTATTCCCTAGCTATACGGTGCCTGATGCAGCCCAGGATATGGTTGGCCCTTTTGGCTGCCAGGATACTCTGTTGACCCGGATTCAACTTGCTGTCAACCAGAAACCCCCAAATCCCTTTCCATGGGGCTTCTCTCCAGCCTCTCATCTCCCAGCTTGTATGTATATCCAGGGTTTCCCCATCCAGTGCCAGGCTGGGCAATGGGAACTAGGCCACAGGGTGCCAGGAAAACCCAGGTCAGCCCCACAAAGGCCAAGGGCAGTCAGGTCACATCTGAAGCCTGAGACAAGGTAGCAAACAGCCTGTGGCCTAACTAGGGTAGTTATTTTATTAGTGCAGAATCTGGCACTTAGCTCTTGTTAAACTTCATGCGGTTAGTGATTGCCCAGCCCTGTTATTTGTTTAGATAGTTTTGGTGATAGATGGCATGAAGGTTTAAATGTTGGAGCTACTGCTATGCCTCTACAATCGTTACCTATTATATATATGTATATATACACATATATAAATATATTTGTACACAGCTGATGTAAATCTCTTTATAGAGTTGAGCTTGCAGTATTCAGTATCTTTTCTGCCTTAATGGTAGTGTGAAGGGAAGGGGTGAATCTACTTTGTTTTCTGGAAGAAAAAAAAATAGTATAATAAATTAATTCATGAGAGAGTGTGAATATTCATTTATACATAAAAATCATCCTAACCTGCAGATGTAGTTTCACTCTTATTTGAAACTGGAAAAGGCTTAATAACCTGTATCAATGGTAGATCATACATTGAGGAAGTATTTGTTCACAACAGTTCCTAGAAATAGCTCTGAGGAAGTTTTTCTGAAGTTTTCAGATTTTTCATTGTCTCAAATGTCCTTCAGTTCTCTAAGACTGGAAACTGGATGATTAGCACTGTTCCATTGTGTCGTGGTTTAACCCGGCTGGCAGCTAAACACCACCCAGCCGTTCGCTCACCCTCCCCCCTCCCTCTCTGGGACGGGGGAGAGAAATGGAAAGTGAAGCTCGTGAGTTGAGATAAAGACAGTTTAATAAGACAGGAAAATAATAATAATAATAATAATAATAATAATAATAATAATAATAATAATAATAATAATAATAATAATAATAATACAATGATGATAATAGTACTACTACTAATAATATGTACAAACAAGTGATGCACAATGCAATTGCTCACCACCCGCTGACCGATGCCCAGCCTAACCCCGAGCAGTCCGGCCCCCTCCCCCCGGCTAGCCACCCCTATATATTGTTTAGCATGACGTCAGATGGTATGGAATACCCCTTTGGCTAGTTCGGGTCACCTGTCCTGGGACTGTCCCCTCCCAGCTCTTACTGTACCCCCAGCCTGCCTGTTGGCAGGACAGAGCAAAAGTCTGAGGTGTCCTTGGCTTGGTATAAGCACTGCTCTGCAACAATTAAAACATCGGGGTGTTATCAGCACTCTTCTCATCCTAAGCCAAAACACAGCATTCCACCAGCTACTAGGAAGAAAATTAATTCTGTTCTAACTGAAACCAGGACACATTGACACCTTTTTGTACCCCTTCTTGTTTATGTTTTAAGGGAACTTATATTTTGCAGGGTGTTACTAAAAAGGTTCACCTGTATTCATTTGTTATTGCAGTTGGGACCTTTATCCTTCTGTTCAATTATGTGAATTGTATGCTTTCCTATTTGGAAATTTTTATTCTATCTTGAGAATCCCCAAAAGAAATTTTAACAGTTGACCTGTTGGACATCTGTGTGACAGTAGAAAAATGTTACCTTTATTTCTGTAGGAGGTCTGTAGCTTTTAGCCTCATGTGACAATACCAAAAAAGGTTAGTTGATTATAATTAATGTTTCTTTAACTAGGTCATCAGAGTATAAAATCTAACTTCCATGGTAATTAATTGGCACTTCAGCAAATATTCAACAACTCCCTTGTTAGTCTAATAAAGGCATCAGCTTTGTCTGTAATTATCAGAGCCAGGCTTACTCTATTCTAACAAATTTGGAGAATACAGAGAATGATGCATATTTCACTATGGTTTTAATTCAAGTAATAATGTAACATGGAGAAGAATTTCAAAGGGATGGATAACTTCATTGTATTGGATTCTCAGTTGGTAGCTCACACTTTCTGATTGAATTCTAATCCAGTGTTCTACAAGTCTCTACTAAAGGCCTAAAAGTGACATAAATTATTTAGAAAATATAACTCAAATGACTAGTATTACAAACATAGTTTTAATATGTTTTAACTAATTCTTAGGAGACTCTGGGAAAATAACTACCCTAGTTAGGCCACAGGCTGTTTGCTACCTTGTCTTTCAGGCTTCAGATGTGGCCTGACTGCCCTTGACCTTTGTGGGGCTGACCTGGGTTTTCCTGGCACCCTGTGGCCTAGTGCCCATTGCCTGGCCTGGCTGAGCTTCAGCTCTGTGAGCACCCCAGGGGGAAGGGGCTGACGGACCCAGGCTGTCCCTGTGGGGCACGCAGTCCTGGGGACATGGGTGGGGAGAAGGGGTGCTGCAGGGCAGCTTTTGGCCCTGCACTGGGAGCAGGGGGAGGGCAACATGTTGGGGTAAGAAAGCACAAAAACTTTTTCAATGATAGGATGTAGAAGGACATTGGAAGGGTGAGCATAATACCAAGTAACATGTGTAGACAATAAGAAGGATTTCCTTCCTCCCTTCCTCCCTTCCTCCCTTCCTCCCTTCCTCCCTTCCTCCCTTCCTCCCTTCCTCCCTTCCTTCCTTCCTTCCTTCCTTCCTTCTTTTCATATATATAAACAATTTTAACTGTATTATTTAAAAAATCATTTTGACTGTATTGTTATTGAAAATTTCCTGTATTTCATATCACGAACTGTCAGATTGTGAAAACACAAGTTTGACCAACAATAAATTCTTGGCTCCACATATATATGGTATGTTCTTTTCATCTTTGAACAAGATACTATGCCTAAAAAATGTTATGTATACTTCACTAAGTTTTGCTTTCAGGAAGTTACAGAATTTACCTTCTGATTATATTAGGTAAGATTCTGTTAGCATGTGGTAAATAGTCACTGTGGCATGGGTGTATTGAGAAATCCCATTGAAAAGTTAGGCAAATTTCATTTAAGCAAGTGTTTGAATTAAGAAAATAAATCTGTATGGCAAAAAGAGAGAATACATTTTGTGATGAAAGCATTGAGAAAATGCACAAATACCTCTCTGGAAAAGAGCATCCTTAAGTTTTGAACTGGATGTAAGGTAGATTTTAAATCACACATAAATATTTCATTATTATAATATGGTTGGCCAGCATCTTTTGAGAATCTGTAACATATGGTGCTTGGTGTCCAGGTTCAGGCACTGGAAAGCACAGGTTTGCCATAGACATGTATCTTGTGGATATCCCAAAACCTGAGGCCAGCTCAGGCACAGTTAGCTCTATTTTGGTAGCTGAAAGTCACATAATTTGGATTGGGGTAACAAAGACAACACCTAGCTTCAAATGAGAAATGAATGGAGTCCTGAGGACCTCAGTGAAGCTTCTGATTGGACACATTTTTACTTGGTAAGAACAAAAAATATATTCTGTTAGAAGCTGTTTGATTAGAAGTAATTCTCCTTAGTTCAAATGAGTTGACTATTAGCCAGCATCTGGAGAAACTAGAGACTATTTTAACAGGGAAGAGGTAGGGCTGAGAAAGTATATTAAAAGCAGTAACAGTTACACGAGCTGTCTTTCTATGCTTTTTTTGCTGTACTGGTAACTGTGCTGAGCACTTCACATAATTAAATATTCCAGTATCTCTGGTAGGCAGCCAAACACTTCTATTCTTCATAAATTTCCTATTACTCAGGGGCATCCAATGATGCTTATGGCATGAGGAAATGTGGAGGATTATTTTTTCCAGTTGTACGACCACACAGTATATTAATATTAACAAAGTCTCTCAGATTTATCCTGCTGATGCAAATCCAGAGGGACACAATGCTTTTTTTAAGTCTGTCATCAGTATGAGTTTAAGTATTTAAGAATATCAGAACTGGAGTCAATCTCACATATCCTACCTGTTAAACACAATTGCAGTGAAGAAGCTGGACTGGTTTTCTTACATTTTAAATGCTTTTTGAAAAAACTTACATTTTTATTATATTCTAAATAAGGAATCATTTTGAAAATATAGCTCTTTCTCCATATAAGTGCACATTTTAGTGAAATAATATGAAAATCCAATTAATTACCATGTAGTTTATGTAGAAATGTCTTGCTTTTTAAAGCTGCTTATCCTGTAGTTTTTCCTCCTGTAGTGTGTTGTACCTATTCATCGGCAAAACAGTTTTTTGTTTTTTGTTTTTTGTTTTTTTTTTTTTCACAGGCATTGAAACAGAATTGGAAGCCATATAGGAGCAGATTGTTACATCTAAAAGGCAGTTTGCTAGCTGGTAGCTCATGCTTCTATGTTAACAGTTTACTATTCTCAAGATTCTAGCATATACTTAAGATTTACACAAATCTGGTAAATTATTAAAATGTCAGTTAATATCACAGTCAAACTTAGTGCAGAAAACAGATTCCCCCCTCCCTCCCCAACCTAAAAAGGGGTTCACTAGACTTTACTTGCTTCCTAAATATGTACTAATGAGATTTATATTTTTAAATAAGGTCAAGCTTGGCCACAAATCTTCATGAAATTTAATATCAACCTCTCCTATATCAGTAATCATATGCATAAGAATATGAGAATTGGTGGCTTTCCTTTTTTTTTTTTTTTTCTTTTTCCCCAAGAAAAGTAAAATTTTTAAGGCTTTGAAGTATAAAAAATCACATTTAGCACAGAGAGATTAAAGTATCTATGAATAAGTACACAGAACTTGTAAATCTGATATTTAGAATAAAAATACAATTCATTGTCTTGGCATAAATCAAATCAGTGTGCAAGACATTTCTGGAGGGAGGAGGGGGCAAAGAACTTTGATAGGTTAAAGAAATCTTACAAATATATTCATATCCTCTATTAAAAGAGGTGATAAGTGTTAATATTTGTGTAACATCATAAGTCACTTTGGTGATAAGATGATAAATGTTACAATTTTTGTTTTTTAGATTTTTTTAAAAATATAGTTAATAACTTGCTTTGAATACGCTGAATTTCTTCTGACAACATTACTTTGTTATAGGCATTTCTAATAACGTACTGTTGGAAAACAGTAGTTATTCTTAACATGGTGTTATGAATGCTGACCACTCATTTGTAGTTTTCATTCAACACTCTAAGAAGTGGCTAGAACAAGGATCATGCTGTATATTCCAGTTTAAGAAGGCTTTTAGTATTATATCTATCCTGCACTGTCTCTCTGGGACAATGGTGATTTTCATACTGTGAAATACATTTTATTTTTTTTTAGTGCAGCACTAGGCTTAAATAAAAGGAATTCAATAACAATGGAAGAATTATCGTAATCTCGTTCTCTCTCAATAAGGTATCGAACTTCATTCAAATATGTAGTAAAAAGAATTATACATCTGTATTTTCAATATGACTTCCCAAAGAAGGGAATTTCTTATCATTTTCTATTATTTCACTCTTTTATATTTTTATATTTTGTCATTCTAATAATAGAACTCTAAAATAATCAGTTAAAGTACAATCATTAATAATCTGTTTTGTTTCTTTCTATAGGCTTTATATGTAGATATACAGCAAACATTTATGGCATATATGGCATAAATATATAGGATATACACACCATGCTAAATAGATATTGGAGATATGTGACTATTATAAATATATGGCATATATGGCATACATATGCAAGGTAAATCACAGAATCACAGAATTGTCTAGTTTGGAAGAGATCTCAAGATCATCGAGTCCAGTCTCTGACCTAACACTAACAAGTCCTCCACTAAACCATATCACTAAGTTCAACATCTAAATGTACCATGCTAAATAGATATTGAACATTTTTTGACTTGAAAATAAAACAGATCTGTTGTGTCCATTCTCAGGTGTTAGAGCTGTTAGAATGTCTTGAATAAAAAATAAAATAAAATAATCACAAATACCTAACTTTTGTGTGAATTCAGACACCATATTTATATAAATCAAGATGGAAACCTAAATTTGATCTGTTCAAGCCAATGCTAGAAAATCCTACCAGTACTAAAACTAAAATTAGGTTGACTTCATTTTGAATTTAGGATGAGCACTCCTGTCTGCCTGTCTCTATTCTTACCATTGACTCTGTCTTCCTGTTCTGTATCATTGCTGGACTATTTCATTTTCACTCTCATTAGTTTCCCCCTTGAGAGGTATGCCTGGAATTACCTGTGAGCAGACAAGTCCCTTGAGCAGTTGATTCTACAGCAATTGCTTATAAGATGGCATGAATGAATTCAGAACAATATCTGTGGTCTCTGGCTGTAGCAGGAAGACATAACAGCCTTTTCTGTAAAAATACAGAAATATACTACAGTTAGTAGTGTTGTCATCATCTCACATTTAACACTGTTCTAAACAGTAACTTTTTACAAATGAACCGTGTAAATGCTGTTGGCCATATGTGCAACAAATTTAATTGTAAAGGAACTCACTGTATCTGAGTTATATCACAGCTTAGGGGGGAGATGCTTGGTCATGTGGGGATTTGGTAGACCTTTATGATTTCTTTGAATCACACATAAGTATCTGAAAATCTCTGAAGTAATTCTTTATTTCACTCTTAGGCCATAAGTGAGTGAGACGTTTATGCAGGTATTTAACTGGAAATATCTTTAGAATGGCCCTAATTTCACTGGGATTTTTTCATTGGTTGGAATTCAGGTATGACTTTGAATAGCTGAAAAAAAGGATTGATTGAAAAAAGGTTTCAAAACACATTTCAGATAAAGCTCTGCAGTAGCAGAATCCTGTAGATTCTGTCCAAAGAACACAACTGTAATTATGTGTTGAGTCCTATGTAAGGGAACATTTTCAAGTGATGAGGTTTACCGTATCTCCTCTGTCCATTTTATTATCATCACTAACAAATGATTTGTTAGTGTAATGTCTGTAAATGAGTGATGTTACTTTAAATAATTTCATTCTATATGCTTTCATATGGCAGAGCTAATCTTTGTTTCTAACAGAAGACATATTTTGTAATTCACATATGGAAGCAGTCCTCGCTACAAACTTTAATGGTGTCCTTCATTGAAAGGAATATTCTATGTACTTACATAATATGTAGTGACACATTACCTAAACCCTACACCAGACTGGAACTTTAGAATTATGTTTAATCTCTGCAAACAAGTAAGTCCCAGAGAAAAGGAAGGTGATCCCATGAGAAAAATCTCTGACAAAGAGATGTAAAGTATGAGGCAAAGAATGTAGCAACTATTACAGAGATATTACGGAAGCAGTTAAATTGTTCTTTTGCTTTTGTCAAGGGATAGAGTGAAGAAGCTTAACTGGACCACTGAGGGAAATAGGATAGATCTAGTGAAGGACCAATGAATGAATGGTCCTTGTTAACATTTATTCTTTCAATTGATTTTATTATTTTGAAAGGGCAAAATTAACATATGACTTGATGAGAATGTAGAAACAATATGGTAAGAGATATGCTGTATTGTGTGAAGAAAAGATGTGCTTTGTATCATATATACTTTATATTGATTTATCAAATCTGATATATAAAAATAGGAAAAGTTGTTGGTGTTGATAAGGTTTTCAAGACTTAAGAAGACCTTCCTTATTAAACTTGTTAGAATTTTTAACTTTTAGAAGTTAAATAGTAGACACATTATTTGAAATTAATCTCCTTAAATATGGTTGTGGTAAAAGATAGCTAGCATCTGCTTGAAATTCCTGACATGAACTCCACTGGCCACACCTAGACAACAGATACTAGGCATGCTGTTTAATTTTGGGTGTCCAGAAACAGAAACTCGGCTAATATCCTAATATCTAAGTTTGGTAACAGCCAAACAGACTTTGACCTCCTGCCAGCTCTCTTATTTCTGCAGATAAATAAATAAATAAATAAAGAAAGAAAGAAAGAAAGAAAGAAAGAAAGAATAGCATAAGTAGAGCTCTGTTGCACTCGAGCAAGTCCATTTTCAATAGCAATTTCAAAATCCAAATACATCCTTACATAAGTACCCTGTAAGCACTGATAGATGACAGTCAGTTGGTATCAAAGAGTAAATGTTAGGAATATCCAAATCAGTGAAAACATATTGGCATGTGGTTTTATAAAATGCTTTAAATAAGAGATACTAATTCTATGCTAGTTCCCTGAAGATATGAAGAGTTCTGCTTTGACAAACAGTCTTTCTGCTAAGATCCATGAATTAGTATATTAGAGGCTGAAGGGATTAAATTACATGTAGACAGAGCCTGTCAGTTGTCAAGGAGGGCTATAAATGACATCCTTTAACCTGACTTGTAATTTTCTGACTGCATAACTTTAAAGACAGGCAATCTATTTTACAGGCTGACAAGAAAGAGATAGAGAGATCTTACTCAGGAGATTGGCTAGGGGGAATATATGTAATTGAGAAGAAAAAAGAAACCCAAATACAAAATAATGTAAAATGAGCTTGATGTATCTTTCATAGTTTTTAGATGTTTTTTCACTTTCTCAAATACTTTAAATCCACTCCTTCACTGAAAAGTTGCCCTATTTGGAAATGAAATACTCATGCTTTTGAAAGAACTCATCTGATTAACTGCAAGATGTTTTGACACTAATAGTGTATAGAGATAAGAAAATCTGTTAGTATTCTTGAGAAGAGAACTGTTCATCTTAGAAAATGAAAATTGTTAATAGTTTAATTCACTAACGATTGATTTAATTATTTTAGTAAAAATATCCTTCACTTAGTACTTCTGAATCACTGAACTGCTTTTCTGTACTGTTTACAAAGTATCAGTGTATAATTCTTATCAAACTTTTTTGCAATTCTCTGTATGTATTCCTTAATTTAAATAGATCTTAATGAGAGAGGTTTTCTTGATCAGAGATGGCAAGATGATCTTTTGTCATTGCTTGTGCTTCGTCTGCTGAGAGATCTCTGGAGTTTAATGAAACTATAATATGTGGTAAACTGTACAGAAGTTCTTACATGAATGGTATCCTACTCTAGCTGAGTAGAAAGAAAATATTAGACTTCAACACTATTGGATTATTTATAATTTCAGAGTGCTTACAAATAAATCAAAGATGATATTCCTTCACATCTATAGAATATGAATTCCAATTTTGGATACTTTGTGAGATTACTGTTTTTTGGGGGTATATCTCTCAAATAAGACAATTAGTGTCAAATTCTTAACTGCCTTTGATAGGATATAAAAAAAGTGCATGATGTACAAATTGCTATTACTATAATTTTTCTCCCTTTCAGGAAGGCCCACTGTATTTTATTTGTGTTACGTATGACTTTTCAGTGTAGAAGAAGGACTAGTGAGTCCTTGCAGCAAGACCATCTAGGAAGACAGAGAAAATAGGAAATGGGTCAGGACAGATATTCTCTTAGTCGTCTCCTTTCCCTGAAAACTTATTTGAAAAAAAAAAAAAAAAAAAAGCATACGTTCACAGATAAAGTGACCTTTTCTTCGTAGCTGTTCTTTGGCCTCTGGAAACAGCCATGGTGATTACATGAAAAGAGAATTTTACTTTTGATTCTAATCTTCCTGACCAACTTAATTATGAAATGGTCCAGACATTTCAGAGGTGTTTTGTCTTCTCAAATTGATCTAGAGTCACTTCAAATCTCTCTCTCCATTTTAATTTATTTATTTATTTATTTATTTATTTATTTATTTATTGTGAGGGTGGGGAGTAGAACAAAAAAAATGCACTGTGGTTTAAAGTGTGGAGCCTTCTTTTAGAGGCAAACATGTTGGCTTTGTAGAAGATTCGTTAACCTTTTCAATGTGCACAGGCTTAGATCCCAGGGGAAAAAAAAAATACTTTGACAAAGATTAACATGCAAAAAAAAAAAACTCAGAGAGTTTTTGCCTAGAAAACTGAACCAATGTTTGTGTTCTTAAGTTTAACAAATACAAATGTTTTCCTGAGAATTTTATTTTCCACCAACAATAGTAAAATTTTATTATGAGTAATATAAAAGAGAAATAAATAGCGGATAGAGTTCTCTTTGATGAAAGACTTAACTTCACTCTTTAAGTTAAACTCAGATGTGTATCACTGTTTCTTACATCTGATGACAAATTTTCAAATCTAATGTGCTATCTGTGTCAAGGATATAAAGGAATCAAGGATACTCCTTGCATTCCATGAAAGAAGAGTGGACTCAGTTAGCTAACTCACTTTGGAATATATGTAGAAATAATAGCATCACTTTCATGGCATTCTCCATTCTTTCAGCAGTTGCTTCCTTAAATACTGAAGCCAATTGAGCATCTTAGATTTTTTGCTCATCGTAAAATTTATGTTTGCTGTAATTTTTGCACTGTTTTGTTAATTACAGAGACGAAGAGCTCATCAAGATATGCTCTTCAGTGGACTCCTTCCGCAGTCAAAAGCAGCAGTTTTGGGTGTTTTGTAATGGAGTTAGGATACCTGAATGCTGAAGATACAGGCATTATTGAAAGGACATCCAGGGTCCTTTATATTAAAGACCTCCAGGGATGGTGACTCCACCACTTCCCTGGGCAGCCTGTTCCAATGCCTAACAACCCTTTCGGTAAAGAAGTTCTTCCTAACATCCAACCTAAAACTCCCCTGGTGCAACTTAAGCCCATTGCCCCTCGTCCTGTCACCAGGCACGTGGGAGAACAGACCAACCCCCACCTCTCTACAGCCTCCTTTGAGGTACCTGTAGAGAGGAACAGGCTCCTGGCCCAGGATCCGTTTTCCCCTTAGAGATAGGGACCTGTCTGCGGCCATCAGGCCAGGTGCCGAGTAAAGCGCCCCATGGCCAAAAAAACCCAAAATTTCTGTGTTGGCACCAGCCTCTGAGCCACGTTTTTAACAGGTGGGCTTTCCGTGTCCTCTCTGTACCCCTCCCTGCCACCATAGGGATGGACGAAAACACCACCTGTACTCCCGCTCCCTCCAGTAACCGTCCCAGTTCCCTGAAGTCCCGTTTGATAGCCTTCAGGCTTTTCTCCTCAGCGTTGTCACTGCCAGCCTGGACTATTAAAAGAGGATAATAGTCAGAGGGGTGAACCAGGTTGGGAAGCCTCCTGGCAACATCCCTGACCCTGGCCCCAGGGAGGCAGCAGACTTCCCTACGGGTAGGGTCAGGCCGACAAATAGATAGGGCGACTCCCTTCTTAGGGGAGTCGCCCACAACAATCACCCTTCTTTCTGTCCTGGTGGAGGCAGTCCTGAGGCGTGGAGTCGACTTCCTCGCCCTAGGCATCCTCCTGGTTAGGCTTCCTACCTCATCCTCACCCACGGGTCTCTCAGTCTCCAGGGCCTCAAACTTGTTGTGTAAGGGCACCTGGGAAAGCGGGGCTGGGAGGGGAGGGCATCGCCTGTGAGGTCAAGCAGGGACCTGTTTCCATTCCTCCTCAACTCCCAGGTTCCTTCCCTCTGCCAGACAGCAACTGGGCAGGGGGTCCAACCCCATTCAGGGTGTGTCACGCTGGTGCCTGTCCTTCAGGCCGGGCAGGGAGTCGCTCCACAAGTCTATCTCATGCTTGCACTCCCTGATAGCCCTCAACCTCTCGACCTCCTCCTTGAGTTCTGCCACCATGCAGATCAGGTCATCCACCTGCTCACACCTTACGCACATAGTTTCTCTGCCTCCTGCTGATGGCATCAACAGGCTCAGACACTCCCTGCATCCAGTGACCTGAATGGCCGCATTTTTGGACGGGCAGTTGGTCTGGGTGTTCACTGTCTTCCTGAGTGATGATGTTTACTCAGTCCTTCAAAACATAAAATACTCAAATCCATTTATTAAAATGAACTTAATGTCACATAACAAGATGACAGTAGTGCTTACAGTTCACACAATCTGTGAAAAGCTAACTTTGACGCTACACGGGATTCTCTTGGGGAAATTTGAATTAGACCTAGTTTAAACTATTTGGTTGAGCACTAGCAGAAAAAAAATACTAAACACTCAAATTAAAAATTATAGAAAAGATTACTCATAATATCTGTAAAATCACAGATTCACAAAAGAATTCAGGGTCATAAAGTCATCAGTAACCAAGGGGAATTGCATGCATAAGTTATATCTGCCTGCATAAGTTATAAGGTAATCTGTACCTTTATAAACATTTAACTATATAAGCAAGATATTTGATGAAAAAACCACAGAAGAGAACAAGCTGATAAAAATAAGCTTGTTATAAAAATAGAATCTAATCTTTGCTTATGAGCAAAGAATTTCATTCACTGAGGAAAAGTGAATCACTTTCTTAGGATAGAAGCTAACTCTAGCTTTTTGCAAGGTTTTGATTTGTTTAAGACCATGCTCCTTTCTTTTACCTTTGCTGCTACTTACTCAACATTTATGACCTTGTCTACCTACAGATACTATACCCATTAAATCCTATTATTACAGACTTCATTCAGCCTCATCAACTTCTCCAAATGGAGTTGAGAGAACAGGAGAGGAGAGGAATATGAAGGTAGATTTAATAGGGATAGATAGTGATTCACAGTGTTTCATAGATACCATTAAGATTACAAACAATGTGTTCTTGATGAATAAATAGGGATTTATAAAAGACTTCCAGCTTGTTCCTGGTGATAGCTTTTAAAGTATCAAGAACTAAAGCATACATTTTCTTCAGTCAAGGTACTGTACTATGCAGTCATGGGGACATTAATGTTCTAAGGGGCTCATTGAATGCATGTCAGTCTTCTTTTATATTCACTGAATGTATCTCTCTTTGTTCATGAACTGTGAACAGATTATGATTTTTATGAACTTGTTCTGTCTGATATTGTTCATTGGGTGTTTTTTTGTGACCCTGCTAACTTCAGCAAACACAGTCACAGCAGGATTGCATGGGTATAGCTAAGGGAAAATTGCTATAACATATACAATTAGTATTAGTTCAATGAATGAAACATTTTTGCCCCTTTTGAGACCTGAGGTATATTCTAGTTGCATCATGGCCAGTACAGCGAGTTGTTGTTTTACTTTTGCAGTGCTCTTATGATTGAGAATAGATAGAACCCCATCCCACTTCAAATGGGCCTTTATATGAAAGAGGAAAATTTGGAAATGTAAAGGCTATGTGGGAATTCTGTGATCTGTGTTCAAAATCTCCACCTTGTACTATCTCACTTCTGTGTTTAAACTTACCAAAGAATAGACTAAGAAATACTCAAATCATCTGGTGTGGCTCTGGGTTCTTCTCCACTCTAGTATTCCTCCTATTTGTATCAGAACTCCACTACCCCTCTTTCTTGACAATAGTCTTCTATTGACTATGTAGGCTTTTTGGTTTGCTTATAGTCTTCAAATTATTATAATAAGCTTCATGTAAGGTTACAGAAAAAATGTTACAATTTCAATTGTATCTGTGATCAAGCATGCAGATACTTTGTTAAATATGTTTGTATTGTAAAAGATTCCCTATGAATTCCTGTATTTAACCTGTATTCCCATATTTTTTTCTGACTTTCTAGAATCAGACATTGGATGAACTTTTTTTTTTTTTTTTTTTTTTGGGGGGGGGGGAGAGTCAGAGTGACATTATTACTAATATTTGATGCAGTGAATTAAAGTGTCTTCTATTGCAAAATAAACACTTGAAATATTCCATTGGAGGAATGGCTGGCAGTATTTTATAGTGACAATGGAATCAATCATAGGTATTATTTTTTAGTATAGTTATATTTATCAGTCTTTTTTCAAAATGAGGTTTAACATACCTTTCTGATCAGCAGGACTAGGAATTACAAGGTTAAGCAAGACTGAAAGAATTTGGAAATTTGCTGTTGTTTTCTTTTCTTTTCTTTTCTTTTCTTTTCTTTTCTTTTCTTTTCTTTTCTTTTCTTTTCTTTTCTTTTCTTTTCTTTTCTTTTCTTTTCTTTTCTTTTCTTTTCTTTTCTTTTCTTTTCCTTTCCTTTCCTTTCCTTTCCTTTCCATTCTTTTCCTTTTTTTTCTTTTTCTCTCACCTAATTTACATTCCTAATACATTCTATAATCCTGTGTGCTAAAATGAAATTGAACTTGCTGGAAATTTAATTCAGCTAATTCATTTTGTAGAAACCTAAAAAAAAATATATTTTAATTGTTTTGTATAGTATATATTTGAAGCTTTCCAAGTTCTCTTTAAATTTTGCAAGCCCATCTTTAAAAAAAAAAAAAATGTATATCATTCATGAGAACCTGATCAGAATAAAGTGGTAATGATTTCCTACGAAACCTTAAATTTTCATAAGAAATTTTTGATGAATATTTTCTAGCCTGTGTGCTATATGACAAGACAAACTGCATAATTGGAGGTATTCATGCCCCTAAACCCACTGAAGCCAGCAGCAGAATGAGAATAATTTGATATATTTACTTTGCTTGCTTTAATGGAATGGGTTTACATTTATCTTTTGTTGACTTTCATAGGATAAATTGGAAACCCATCAAAAGTCTCAACAGTGAAGTGATGTACAAAACACACAATTTCATTGTTTTATTTTAATTAATTAATTTTTAAATAAAATAATCAAAGGAAAGCAGGATATAAAGGAAAGTATCAGAATATTTGTAGCTGGCTGGTCATAAAATATTCCAGTAATAAAAAATAAATAAAGTAAATAATTTAAAAAGTGTAGAAACACAATGAAAAGACTTTTGTTCATTTGTGCTGGAAAAGTTTGAATATTTTAAAGAGCTCATTGTCATTTTGAAGAATAGATTCTAGTTCTAGTCTGAGTCAGTACTGAGTGAAAAATTGAATGCTACATTACACTTGCTAAGGAACTAATGTGCATTATCTACTTAAACTATATTTGTAATTGGGGGACTGTAGCTGTTAGATGAGACATTAGATTGCAAACAGTGTCAGAAAGTAGAGGACTCTTTCCATTAGCCAACTAAAGTGCTAGATTTCATGTTCCCTCAGACAGAATTTAATTTGTAATGGAATATGTGATTAGGAAATGTACACTCATAAATGGTGATTCTTTTGCTATATGCCTGTTGTATGCATTAACCAATCTTTTTACAGGGTAAGTTTTACAGCTATACAGTTTTAGGTCCAATTAATGTGGAGAGACACTAAGAATCTATGTGAAGGGGAGAACAGATTCTGTTGAAGGTTAAGTGGAATAAAATATGAATAAGAAATATATTGCTTTAAAAAATCTTCATCCTTTTATCTCTTGCTGCCATATTACCACTTATTTATTTATTTATTTATTTATTTATTTATTTATTTATTTTGACTGGTTTTAAAGAATTTGGAATAAGCAAAGACAAAATGCTAAAGCCAGTGCTATAGGCACCTGTAAAACATGTTCTGCAGTGCCTCAAATTTAACTGCCTCCTCCAGGGAAAATCAAATCAGAATTAGTTGTTTAGCAACTTAGTAGTGCTACCTCAGTGTTACTATAACAGTACCTCAGTGTTACATAAGAATAAGTTGGTGCATAAAAAGTTGGCCTAAAATGAGTGGATAAAAAGCAGGAAGCAGGTAGAATATAACCACTATCAAAGACATGAGATGTGAATTCCTGCCTCCAACTAGTTACTAAGTTACTATATCTTGCCCATCAGGTGCTCCTGTCCAGCAGCTCTGTGGTTGCTTTACAGTTCAGAGTTTTCTAAACTCAGTAGGCATTTATGTATAGCTTAGTGCACTTTCCAAAAGTATTGAAGAGGTCTCACTGTCTATGCTGCTTCTGTTAGTAATTCAGAAGGTCTGTAGTCGGGACACTCTGAAAGGGAGAAGCAGACATTCTGGTTAGTGCTTTCAGCACTGGCAGTGGAATTTTTATCTAACACCTATCTTTTCCTTGTTGAAGTCTCTTCCATCTATTAACATCTATGTCTTGGTTTCATCTGGGTTAGACTTAATTTTCTTCCTAGAAGTTGGTATGTTGATGTGTTTTTAACTCTTTTAACTATTTAACTGTTGTGATCCCTCATAGTTTCAAACTATTTTTAATTATTTGACTGTTGTGATCCTCATTTTTAGTTTCTCTACTTTAAATTTTAAGAGAAGAAGCATTTCAGAAAAAAGAAAAAGAAAAAGAAAAAGAAAAAGAAAAAGGAGAGGAGAGGAGAGGAGAGGAGAGGAGAGGAAAGGAAAGGAAAGGAAAGGAAAGGAAAGGAAAGGAAAGGAAAGGAAAGGAAAGGAAAGGAAAGGAAAGGAAAGGAAAGGAAAGGAAAGGAAAGGAAAGGAAAGGAAATGCAAAATATCCAAATAATTTAAATATTTTTTTTTTAATGCATCCACATATTTATTATGGAGCAGTGATTCAGAGGTACTTCCTCACCCCACCCCCCCACCCCTGCCCCCTTCTCTCATCCCCAACCCTCCTTTTTCTCAATATCTAATACTTTTCCCAAGGGTAGTCCCAGCATCTTTTGCAGGAAACTGCATTTTATAACACCTAATTTAATTGTTTCTCTATATCTAGGCTCAGCCTCAGGGATTAATCAAACCATTTGCTTGCATCTTGTCTGCTATTGTGTGGTTTCTGTGCACCATCATGGAAGGGTAGGAAGGCTCTGCAGGGGGATCTGAATAGGCTGGACCAGTGGGCTGAGGGAAACTGTATGAAATTCAGCAAGGCTAAGTGCTGAGTCCTGCAGTTGGCATGCAACAACCCCATGTAACGCTACAGGCTAGGGGAAGAGCTGCCAGTCAGAAAGGGACCTGGGGGTATTGGTCAATAGGCAGCTGAATATGAGCCAGGTATTCAGGTGGCCAAGAAGGCCAACAGCATCCTGGCTTGTATCAGGAATATTGCAGTCAGCAGGTCTAGGGAAGTGATTGTCCCTCTATACTCAGCCCTGGCAAGGCCACACCTCGAGCACTGTGTTCAGTTCTGGGGCCCCCCGTATAAGAAAGACATGGACCTATTAGAACAAGTGGAACCATTGGACCTATTAGAACAAATCCTGAGGAGATCATCCCACAAGGATGATCAAGGGACTGGAGCACCTCTTATATGATGACAGGCTGAAGGAGTTGGGTTTGTTCAGCCTGGAGAACGGAAAGCTCCAAGGAGAACTTATAGTGGCTTCCAGTAGCAAAAGGGGGCTACAGGAAAGCTGGGAGGGACTCTTCATCAAAGAGAGTAGTGATAGGACTAGGGGTAATGACTTTAAACTAAAAGAGGGTAGATTTCATTTAGACATTAGAAAGAAGTTTTTTAACTCAGGAGGTGGTGAGGCACTGGAACAGGTTGCCTAGAGAAGTTGTGGATGCCCCATCCCTGGAAGTGCTTAAGGCCAGGTTGGCAGGGATTTTCAGCAACCAGATCTAGCAGAAGGTGTCCCTGTCCATGGGAGGGAGGTTGGAATTAGATGATATTTAAGGTCCTTTCCAACCCCCAAAATTCTGTGACTATGTGCAATTCTGTGATCACATCAATATAGAAATAGCATGATTATTACTTTGTTTTCCATAATCTGTTCAACCAATATTAGAGCTACAAAATATAGTAGTTGCCTACCAAAAAAAAAAAAAAAGAAACAAAATCAATGCAAACATGTCAAATGTTTTCATGTTAGCAAATCTGTGAATTTTTCTGAAAAGACACCTGTGCAAAAATATTTCAGTAAGTTCTAGTTTTTGTATCAGATACTTGCCTTTGGTGCAAAATGTCTTACAAGGACCATCTGTAGTGGGTTCAAGGCAAGGTTTGTGTGGCAAGGTTTTCATAGCAGGGGCTGCAGGGATGGCCTCTGTGAGAAGAATACAGAAGCTGTACAATGTTAGTTAAGGGCCAGTTTCAGCTGGCTCCAAAAGGATCTGCTGCTGCCTAGAGCCAAGCCAATAAGCAGTATTTTTTGTGCCTCTCTGAGAGCAGATTTAAGAAAGGGAAAAAAACTGCTGCCCATCATCAGCTGGGAGAGTGAGGAGTGAGAACCAGCACTGCAGACTCCAAGGTCAGCAGGAGGGCAGGAGGTGCTCCAGGCATGGACCAGAAGTTCCCCTGCAGCCTGTGGAGAGGCCCCTGGTGGAGCAGGCTGTCTCCCTGCAGCCCATGGGTCCCACATGGAGCAGATCTCCACACTGCAGCCCAGGGAGAAGCCCCTAGTGGAGCAGGTGGATGTGGCCTGGAGGAGGCTGCAGCCCATGGAGAGCCCCTGCAGGAACAGGCCCTGGGCTGGAGCTGCAGCCCTAGTAGAGAGGACCACACAGGAGCTGCCACCCATGGAAGACCCATATTGAACAGTTTGCTCCCAATAGATAGACCCCATGGTATGGAGCCATGTGGGAACAGTTCTTCAAGAGCTGCTGCCTGTAGGCAGCCTCTGCAGGATCCGTTAGGGAATGATGGCATCCCATGGGAGAGACCCCATGAAGGAAGGGGAAGAGAGTGACCATGAAGGAGCAGCAGAGGCGAAGCATTGGGGACTGACCGGAGCCCCCATCCTCCCTTATCCCTGTGCCACTCAGGGGTAGGTGGAAGAGGGTGGATGGTGGGAAGGGTTTTTGGTTTCCTTACTTTGTTTCTTACTTTGTTTCTTCCTTTCTCACTTCTCTAGCTTGTTAGTAGTAGGCAATACATTTTTCTAATCCTTTATGCTGAGTCTTTTTTGCCCGTCACTGTATTGTTAAGTGACTTCCCTGTCCTTATCTCAACTCTCGAGTCCTTTCCATTGTATTTTCTCCCCCTTTACTCTTTGAGGAGGGGGAATGAGAGAGCAGTTGTGGTAGAGCTCAGCTGCCCACCTGAGTAAAGCCACCACACCATCATGCAAAGAAAGCATATAGTATTGTATTTAAAGAGTGATTATATATTTTCATTCTTTATTGCTAGCCTTACATTTCTTGTAATCAAAATGAGATCCTTTTTTTTTGATTGAAAGAATAAATACTTTAAGGAATTTATTTCAGAGAGGCTACCTAGGATTAAAAGTAAAGTACTTTTCTCTGACATGAAGATATGGTTGGAGAGGAACATTTAACTTTTGTGTCCTTTGTGTCCATATGTTTCTTTTCAAATATGTTTAGCATGGGGTATCTTCAGATTCTTTAAAAATGAGAGGTTCTGCCCTTTAAGAATGTATTCTTGCTGGGTGTATGACATTTTGGTAAATCAGTTTCCTAAATAGTATTGTTTTCATAGTTCTTATAAGTTGTCTGTTAACAACTTTGTCACAAGGAGAAAAAACAAACAAACAAACAAAACTGTTATTGGAATTTGAGTCCTGGTTTCTTATCTATAGAATCTCATCTCATTTATAGAATGCAAAAGCAATACAGAAGTCCAAACACTCAACTAGAAGTGATATGTACTCAAATTTTCATGGTAAATTAACATTATCCGTGGTACTTTTTATACTTGACACCTATGGAAAGAAGGCAAAAGTAATGTAGAAATTAGTCTGAGCATTTCGTTTAATAATAATAAAAAGGCTGCTCATATCAGCTATAGTACTCTCTATGCATTTTGTATAGCAAAGAGAACTTTGCTACAACTAAAGATCACCATAATATTTTTTTGTGTGTTTGTTATGAAGTATATTCTGATTTTCTCTTAAAGGCAATTGTGAGGTGAAGGTTAATAATTTCATTTTACCCTTGAAAACATATATTAATCTGCTTTATTGCCTTCCTTACTCTTTCCCTGGAAAGCTGTGTGGTTGCTGAAGCATCGTGGCTTGAAGCGAGAAAGAAACAGTGGAAATCAACTCCAGATGAGGGATTAGGGTCAAAGACAATACGGATCCCTCACCAGCATTTCTAATTACAGATCAGACAGAATTACCTTTTCTTCAACACAAACCTAGCAAAACATACATGGGAGAAATGAAGCCAAGAGAAGCTCATGTGTTGAAGTGCTTTGCTGGATCACGACCAGAGAGGCTGGCCAACATTTGCCTGCTACATTGATTTCATACTAAGTGTCCATATGCTTATAGACGACTGTTCTTCCTGGAATGCCTCAAAACTGTTTTAGATTACAAGTTATGTAGAAAGAAATTGCTTTAGTTAGTTCTGTAGTGCATTTGTGGTGTAGAATGCTGCAGTGGCTAATAGAATGCAGTCACACTGTAAAATGGCTAAGGACAAAAGCAGAAGAATGCAGAATCTAATTAAAAATGCAAAGAAAAATGAACAGGCAGCACCTGAACCAAAATTTAGCCAGGACACCAGAATTAAAAGCTTTCTCTTAGGAAGCTTTCTTGACTTTCTTAATAAACATTAGAGGTGCAGCATATTTCTAAAGTATTTGCTTATACATAATCATTTCAATTTATGTTGAATTCACCCCGTTCCAATTTAGCATTAACATAGGCAAAGGCAACAAGGGTTACTAAACTGCATAATCTTTATATGGAAAGGTGCTATGCCTGCAGTCTCAATTTATTCACACCCAAAGTACCATATTTCATGTGGGATGTAGAATGCAGTTAGAATGTGGGCTACCAAAAACTGCCTATTAGAGTCTTGCCACAAAATGATATAAGATATAAACAAAGATCATGTATACTCTTCAAAGAAAAGCTGTTGTACAAATACATATTTTGTATGTTGTATTTTGTGGCTGTAGTGGAGGCAATGGTCAAGACCAGTGAGATTAACAAACCTAGTACAACTTGTGGATTGGTTTGTAGGTGCTGATGTGCTGATATCAGAGTGCTTGATATTTCCATCCAGGTGCTTCCTTACTGGCTTCCTCCTGATTGTGGAAGCAGGTTTGCCTTTTTGTGTTATGTTCAGAACAATGGGTTTTCTTTATTTTCCCATTCCAACTGCAATAACCAGCCCTGCTTATTTCCTGTGGTAACTTATTATCCATTTTCCTGGTTTCTGACTCTCCTTTTCATTACTCTTGTAGTTTTCTTCTTCCATCCAGTCTCTTCCCATACAAGCAACCTGTCCTAATTATGTTTTTCCCATTGGTAATAGTTTCACTATACCTGTACCCAAATCTCAACATTACATGGTATAAATTATATACCCATTTAGGCACTGTTGGCCTTGAAACATTTTATTCACCTAAATGTCCCCAAGATTCCTCTCAAAATGTCTGTGGAGTTTGCCACAGACTGGTACACAACTCCCTGGGTAGCCTCTGAAATCCAGACATCCTTCTCAGCACTGTCTGTCACTTCTGTCAGCTCCTCACTCTGTTATCTACCATATACAGCAATTTCTCATGTCTTGTCCAGTAGACTTCCATGTCATGTTCTGTTAACATAAACTCAGCAACAAGCTAGGGCCTAGCCAGCAGCTTAGTGACTTGCCCACATTTGTAACATTTTTTTTTGTGTGGATCGAACACTGCTTAGTGCATGAAGCTGACTGTATTAGGTTCTATTGTAAGGAACTACTGTGGTAAAGATCTCATTCATACTTCAAAAATATGACTACAGATGGGAAGTTCAATTGCTTTTTATGAATCAAAAAATCAACCAAAACTTTAATCTGTGCTTCTAAATGAATTTTATGATAGTCTAATAATAGAGAAAAAATGAAAAATGGGGGGGCGGGAGGGTTGGGAGGAAGAGAAGATGCAACATTTACAGATATTACTGAGTCCATTCATATTCACAAGAACAGTATGAACATTTTTTTGTTTGTTTGTTTGTTTTCAGTATGAATTTTTGTTTGTTTGTTTTTCATCTATATTTGGGCTTTTGAACTTTCTATTAGAAAAGAAAAGTGTGAGTATGTGTCTTTGGAAAGATTCAAGGAAAGGTCTCAAACAAGGAGAATGACGTATAGTATGCTTACAGAGGATGATAGAGCAGAGAGGGTTCAGAAAGATCTGAGAGGTTTAAGTTAAATAAAATTGGGCATATGGAGGTGAAAAGTGGACAGGAAATGTAGCCATGAGATTAACTGTGGTCATGGACTAGGAATTTTGCAAGTATTGTGAGGTTCTTGGTAGAAGAAGTTCAAAGATATGTGTTAATGGCCAGGAGTCAGAGGTGAGTTAGTTTTTGAGAGCATGAAACTCAGAAGGATTTGGGATTCTTAAATAGCAGCTCTTTACTTAGGTACCTAGAAACATAATCCTCTTTTGGCATTCCGGAGGTTGACACAAGACACTCTTCCCTCTCTAACACACAGGACCTCTAAGCAGCATGTGGAGAGGAGCATCCTCTCCACTCTGCTCTCCATTGTCAGGTATAAATCAGAGTTGATGTCATAATATCTCCTGTGACTAACAATAATTAGTGATCTGAATTCTAAATATCAGATCACAAACATAGCCAATAAGCTATTCATAATCAGTTTAGAGGTTAAAAGGAAGAAAATTTCCCCTGTCGTTTTCTATTAAAACTAGAAGATAAGGTTACTCAGAAAACTTGAAATCAGTGTACAGACCATCCAAAAGTCAGAAAACAGTACATGATTCATTGTGAATTGTTCTCTTAAAAAAATTAGTAGAATAAATTAATCTGCTTATTTACCTTTCTGTATTTATTTTTATCCTTTAAACAAAACTCTGTTTAGAAAATGAATATACTGTCATCCCACAAGAAAAAAATGAGATATTAAAATTTAAAATGTATATTGAATCTGTAAAGAAGTGTGTTCATTTGATCTGTACCAGATTTATGGTGATGGTTTCAATAACTAAGTATTCATTTAGGCAGAAGTATCTCAAGGCATGTGTTCTTGGATTTTTATTTTTTTTTTTTGAGTGGTAGTGGGGACTGACTCATAGAGGAACTTGAAACTATTAGAAGCCTCTGCATTCATATTTCTAGCATCTCCTTTAGCCTGTGTTTTACTCTGCAAATCTGCAACATTGCAGACAGATGAACATTCTGATATGAAACTGCAGCCTGTGTCCAAACAGCAGAGAAGACCAGGTCAACCAACTGTGATTTTTCACTCCCTGACAAGGTCACTGATTTCAACCAATTTGAAGGAGGAAAGTGATTATTATCAAATGTGAGTCCGTTGTGTACATAAAGGATAAACTCACCAGGAATCAGTGGAGAAGTGCTGTTTCCATTCATACTCCAGCAGCTCATACATGAGGAATTCAGCAGAAAGATACTATAAAATTAAAAATCAGTAGTGCAGTAGAACAGCAAAGTGACACTCCTTCAGCTACAGAGAGGGTCGCCTTGCTGCTCAGTTGCAATCACTTGATTAATATATTTATCTTTTGTCACACATTGTTTGGCTTTAGGATTTCTACACTCATAAGGAGTGACAAGTGCGTTGTTTTCATTAACAGTCAAAGAAAACTTGTAGGCTTTATTTACTTTTTAATTAAATGAAGTCTTTCATGGGACTACGTGTCAGCAAAAGAATTTTCTTATTCTATCTGCATGCATAACTATTTTATCTTGTTAACTTTTCTGTGAACTTGAATTGCACTTTTTTTTTTTTTTTTAAACGTATTTATGTTATTTTCTCGTTGACAATCTTTCTAACAAATGTCTTTTTTAGGTAGCTATCTCAGAACTTGACTCCCATCTCTGACCTTGACTCCCACTCCTATATTATATATTAATAATTAATATGTGCTATAATTATTATATATATGAATGGAGCCTTTTTAATGTTTGTCTGCTTGTCTGTTTGTTTGTTTGTTTTCTCCCCCTGGAGTTCCTACAGTATATGTAATCTTCTATCTCTGATTAATACTCTCGAAGTAGAAGTGTACTTTCTGCTATGAGATGAGAATTTACTAGTAATTTCATTTCTGATATTGTTGTTATTGTCGTTTTATTGGAAATGATAAAGAGATTAAAAAATATATATTTTAATATGTGACTCCTGGGCTGAGATGCCAGCTGGTGTGCATCAGTTGACTTGGTTAGGGAGGCAATGATTTAGATTGGGGGTAGATTAGGTTCATTGTCTTTAACTGAGAGAAACATCTATTGGGCAATTATGCTATTACAGATTTGTTGTACCTGGGGGGGGGGTGTAGGAAAGCAGAAAATGCTGGTAAGGAAATGCAACCTGTTTTCTTATTGCTGTCAAAGAACAGAAATAATTATCCACAAGCAAACAGACTCAAAAATCTACTGTTACCATCTGTTGAGTGTTTCTACATTTGTTGGTTTTTTTTTTTTTTTTTTTTTTTTTTTCTGTTGTTCCATTCAGAAACCACCTTTCTCTAGTACTACAAAGAAGCAATCAAGACAACTGCGTCATCCATCTCACATATATTTTTAACATATTGGGAAAACCCAATAATATTTGAATGGAATGGTCCAGTGAAGACTCTCAAGGCAGGCATCATCTTGACTTGGCCAGTGAAATTGCTGTTCTGAAGCAGACAGGTATTAGTAATGGGTGTCATGCTCTCTTCCCTGCAAGATGCATGTTATTCATTCAAAACATTCACCAAAATGTTACTTGTCCACAAAAGCATGCATTTTCCCATCTAACTAACTGTGTTTTTATTTCTTTGTTCTACCTCAGTTTTATGTGCTGCTGTTGTGGTAAGGAGACACTACTTTTTCTCCAGGAGAGAAGAGTATGCTTGCACAAAGTAATAGCTAATGAGATGCAGAAATTTGAAACATATAAGATTCAATTTATATGGCTGAAATAAGATTTTACAGCAATGAAGGCAGTTATCTAGAATTAAGGCTTCTTTGTAATTAGGTCTTCTTTATGATTTCTTATGGAAATCAAGAAAATATAAGGCCAAACATTAGTTGCTGTGGAATGGACACTGTTCCGGATCCTGTTGTCGTGCCTTCTTCCACATCTGTGACTGGCATGAAGCAGTGACAGGAGTCATACAGGATACTTCCCTAGTCTTCCAAGTTTTGTGAGTTGTACAGCAACACATAGATTCATTTGGTAAAATGTCCTTACAACATTTTCCCATCTCTAGTTGTATCTTCCATTCTGTAGTCCCATCTCAGCAATCTGCTTATCTTCAAGAAGGCCCTCCTTCCTCTTAATACTTGTGCCATCTTTTCTTTACCTACCCAACACATCTGCCAACCTCCAGATAATGATATAAAATAAGAGAGAGAACCATCTGTAAAAGTTGTCTTTTTTGTTGGTGAAGTCATGCAGAGAAGCAGAACCAAAGCTGCCACCACTGTTTCTAAGATGTGCCGCAAAACTGCCCTAATTAGTGGGTTACAGAACTTAGTAGGAGAGGAGGGCCACAGGGTTGCAATCCCTCATTTGAGCATGGTTAAGCCACTTAGCCAGCAGTACTTTCTGCAATACGTAAAGAATTCTTATGCACCATCGTAATCTCTCTTGCTGGGTGTCTTTCTGGCTTCTGAATCTTTTGTCCCTTACTAGCAGAAAAGAACAGAAACTGTGATTACCTTTTCAACAGAAAGAACTGATCAGTGTCTATGGATGGGAGTGTGGTAAGTTGACCTTGACTAACAGCCACATGCCCACTCAGGTGTTTTCTCACTCGCCTCTCCTATGGGATGGGGAGAAAATAGAAGGAAGGCAAGAAGACCTGTGGATCAATATAATGGCAACTTAATAGACAAAAGGAAAGCTGTGTAAACAAGCAAAGCAAAAAGAGAAATATGTTCACTACTTCCCATAACAGGGAGATATTTAATGACTTGCTGGAAAGCAGAGCCTCAACTTGCATATCAGTTGCTTGGGAAGACAAATACCATAACCACAAATGTTTACCCTTCATTCTCCTTTCACTTTGCTCTTATTGCTGACAATGACATCATATAGTGTGGGATATCCTTTTGGTCAATTTGGGTCTGCTGTCCCCTTACATTCTCTTGCCCACTCCCAGCTTATTCTCGAGGGGAAGGAGGTGCAGGACAGGATGTGAAAGAGAGAAAGCCTTGATGCTGTGCAAGTGCTGTTCAGAAATAGTGTAAACATTGGTGTGTTATCAAGATTGTTGCAGCCACAAATCCAAAGCACAGCACCATACAGCCCGCTATGCTGAAAATTCCCAGCCAGATCCAGTACAAGAAGATAAGGTGTTACTTCAGGAAAAGCAAGAGAAAGACGTTCTCATGTTTATCATATTCTGCACAATCAGGCTATTAAGTACAATTCAAGGTCATTTTTCTCTTCCTTTCTGGTTCATGTTTTAATGGTTGAGATCTGTTCCATTCATTATTAGGCACCACAGTATCCTACATGGAGATCTGATTCTTAAGTGTCTAGACATGCACTTTCATCTCTAGTTTTGACTTTGGAAGTTAAACTCCAAAGAGTGTGTGGCTAATGTGAGACACTTTCTCTCTTTCTCTTTCTCTTTCTCTTTCTCTTTCTCTTTCTCTTTCTCTTTCTCTTTCTCTTTCTCTTTCTCTTTCTCTTTCTCTTTCTCTTTCTCTTTCTCTTTCTTTCTTTCTCTTTTTTTTTCTCTTTCTCTTTCTCTCTCTCTTTCCTTCTTTCTTTCCCTTTCTTTCTTTCTCTCTTTCCTTCTTTCTTTCCTTCTTTCCTCTCTCTCTCTCTTCCTCTGTTTTTTTGTTTGTTTGTTTTTTCTTCAACTTATATTTTTTTTGTATTTTATTCCTAGATATCAAGCCTAAGGGTCCAATTCTGCTTTGAATTCAGGATTAGGATAAAGACATCTAAAAGGGAATTATCTCAGTCTCTGACTTTTGATGGAAGGAGGGCCAACTGCTCAAAAGCTGCTTATCTGAAGTTATTTGTGGTATGAGAGTTCATGGCACATTTTTTAACTTAGGAAAATAAATCAGTTCTATTAGCCATTTATGGATTTTAGAAAAGCATAAGCAAGCAAATATTCACTTAATGATACATATTTCTAAGCTAATATGCTACAGTTTTATTAGATAATTAAAGATGAACAGTACAATGATCAAATAATGGGCACATTTAAAATTGAATCAATAAATCAGTCAGTTCCAATTATTCAGTCACTAAATTATTGCATTGAATAATCAGCTCAAGTTATGAGTTTGACATGGGAAGAAACTGCTCTGCGTTTGCTTTGTCTTAGGAGAATTTAAGAGGGTTATAGTTTCCTTTCTCTTCTAGAACCCATCCAAATTCTTCTCAATTCAATGCATATCCATTGTATCTTTCCAACCTTGAACTGGGACTTTGTAGGAACTTCTTGCATTCATGTGGGGAAATAAAGGAAACATGGAAAAAATTTTTACCTCCTGGGTGTCCAAAAGTCTGTAGGTAGATGTTTTTGCCTTGAGAGACTTGTAGACATTGAAAACCTTGAAAGCTGCTACGATGTATGCACAGAATGAATGCTTTACACAGAGGACTAAACACATAGCCTTTCCTCCCACGACTAAGTATTCAATAGGATTAAAAATCCTAAAATCCTAAAAATCCTAAAAAGCCTATGCTTTCATACTCCTGTGGAAGGGTTACATGCGCCTCTTGCATCTGCCATGAAAATGCTTTTAGGATCGGGCTCTCAACAAGGCTGATGCCTTTTCTTCCTGTTTCAGCTATAACATTCTGTGAAAAAAAAAGGAAGTTAAAACTTTCTGGAAGAAAAAGGGAGGACATGAAGCAGTTGATCTGTGTATTCTAGTAAACACATTTTTGCCATTGCTAGGGAAGGCAGTCTGCATCTGTTTGTGCCAGGCCCCAGAGGTGGCCAGGCTGCCCTGGGTCTGTGTGGGGCTGAGCTTGGTTTCCCTGGTGCCTTGTGGCTCAGTGCCCATTGTGGGGCCTGGCTGAGCTTCAGCTCTGTGAGGGCCCAGGGGGAAGGGGCTGACAGCCCAAGGCAGTTCCTGTGGGGCACACAGAACTGGAGGTACGGGGGGTCTGTGGGGCAGCTTTCAGCCCTGCCTGGGGAAAAGGGAGAGGGCAGCAGGACAGGATGGAGAAACAAACCCTATACCAGAAGAGGAGGTGACCCCATCCTTCCAGCGGAGTGCATTGGCTCTCTGTAATGCTACTCATCCCAGGTCTTCTGAAAGAAGTTTTAAGACTGATGCTGTTGGCCTTAAGACCCAAAGTGTGCATAACCAACATAACTACCCTAGAGAAGAGGAGGTAGTTGGACATGGGCTATTATAACATGGATGACAAAAGCACTACTTAGACTTCATTACAAATCCACATATATGTGGTGTATTCTCTTTTAACTGGAAAAAGTGTTTTTGTGTAACAACAATAATGAGGGAATGGGCTCTGAGTTCCCGATCTCATTATTGCTCATGTACTTTTGCATTGAGCCAACAATGTAGTGAATCTTACCTATAAATATTTTGAATAATACTGCCTTTAACACTGAAGAATATAATGATTATTCAGCGACAGTTTACCATACTAAAGTATTAAAGTTGATCTTCTCTCTTACACACATTTCAAGTAATAGTTCTTACTTAATTTCCTCAAACATATAAATATTTTAAATGCTAACTCATCCACAAAATAAATGTAACATTTATTTTTTTTTGTAATCCACAAGAAACTTTCACAGACTTGGTTTCTATATCTCCCATTAGCTAAAAATAGTAAGTGAAAATCATTTTTTTATATAGTTAATATAAATATATGTGTATATACACATCTGTATAAAAATGTGTGTATATAGCTAATATATTTATGAAGTATTTCAAGATTTCTGTTCCACATTTGACTAGAAAGCCATTTACAAAGCATATTTAATAAGGCAGTCCCTTGAGGAGAAACCTATTTATAGTTATTCTTGGACATTTCCTTTAAACGTCTTGTATTTCCTCCTCTCAGAATTAGGATAAAACAAAATATGGTGAATTTCTCTAATTTAAACCATCAGTTCCATTCTTCTTACAGTCTTAGAATCACCCTAGAAATCTCCATCTAATAACATTATACTTATTCCAGCAGCCCACCACTTTCCACAATGTGTTAAGAAACCTGCTGTGTAGTGTATGTCATTTTGGGAAAACTACAAATCAGACTCCATTAGAAAGTATCAAAACATCAACCAAAAACTGATTAACTAATATTACCCTATGCTTTATAGAAACACTTTTTTGGCATAATTTTTTTCCTAAGTGAAATAAAAACTTACGTGAGTTTTGGGATAAATAAGGTCTACTGAAACATATGCAGTAGTAACTGGTATTAGCTCAATGACATTCTTCATGCTTTCTGACACTTTCAATTAACATGGATCAGTAAAGAGAAAGGTGTTGGATTAGGCAATTTCCAATGGTACATTAACACTTGAAAATTAAATTTTGGTAAGTTTATTCATAGAAGAAATAAAGAGATTTAATGGCAGCTGCCACTTGCAAAAGGACTGATCATTCATGACTCAGCTGAGCATCTGAAACAGTTTTTGGTACAATTTGTTTGTTTGGTGGGAAGTTCATTTACAGATTTTTCTTGCTGATCTAATTGATTTGCAGGAGGGCTAACAACCCTATTTCCTGCACCTGGTTTGACAATTGATACCATCTGGTTCATTGGATTAGCAGCTGTAGTTCACAACTTCTATCAATTCATACACATTTGACAAGCGTTCTGCATCTTTGGTCTCTTCCCATTCATTTCCCTCTTTATATGCTGAAATCTGCAGAGATTCTTCACTGTGAAGCAAGGTTTTCTTAATTTATAGCACAGGGATAATAGGATGATGATAATTATTATTCTAGTCTAGTTAGAGATGAAAAAAAAAACAGGCATCATGCCTACTGTAAACACAAGGGTTTGAATTAACATTGAGGGCCACATCTGCATTTCATTTACTTCAGTGGAGATGGAGGGTGCTCAGTATCTCAAAGGACCAGAATATTCATCGTGAAGAAAATAAATATAATTATCGTGTTTTAGAAATTAGAATCAGGTCTACATGATTCCTGGTTCAATGTTTCATCTGCCATAACACAACGACTCCCTGTCTCTTCAATAAATGTTGTAGTATGTCTCTCATAATATGAGAAATGGGTAAATTTGGACTTTATTTTCCTTCATATATACATCCTTTTCCTTTTAGGAATAAGAAGAATTGTTCAAGGGACATATTGCCTTTCTCTGGGGACAAACCTTCTTAGCAGGAGACCTTACTTCTGTTCCCTGTGTCCAAATTTGATGTCAGTTAAACTTTCTGTTCTCAGACGACTCAACCCTACAGTATGATAAACTATAAACATGCAATGATGGCCAATTAAATTATGTTTCAATATTAGTAAAAATAAAGAAATTAACGTTTTTTTGGGGGTATTATTAATTCAGTCAGATTATTCACTAGCATAATCTGTGATAACTACAGTTGATTACCCAAGAGTTGTAAAGAGCACAAGGGGGGAGGAGAATATCAATGTAATCATACCCTGTTTTCATATATTCTCTATTAAATCTTTGCAGATTGTTAATTTTAAGGGAAAACAACAGCAACAACAAAGCAAGTAAATAACAACCCTTCCCCACCTCCTGCCAACACAGAAAACACTTTTGGTTTAACTGGATTGATGTTAGGCAGATTTTGAGAAACATTCTTATTTTCACTGGCTAAACAAGACACAAGGCTTTTTTTTTTTTTTTTTTTTTTTTTTTTTTTTTTTTACCAGCAGTGCTGTTTTTTCTCACCTCTTGAGATTCTGTTTCTCTCGGTGTATAATTTTGTAACAGCTATATAATTGCTGTTGGACTAGAGTCCTTCAGAAAATGGAGGGAATTTCTACTATCGTCCATGAAGGTTCCTGAGGACAGCAAGTGAATATGCATGAAAGGCATATAGTATGCATGAAAAGTTTGATTTTCTGTGATTTTTCAATTCTTGAAAATATCTTGGCCTGTCTTAAAAGGTCAATATGCTCTTTAGATGTCTCTAATGATAGTGTATAATAAGAATTCCAACATTTGGTACATAAAAAGGTAAAATGGGCTAATAGGGAAATATGCATTTCTAGTTGTACATAAATGTATAAACCTTCTATGGACATTATCATTGGCAGAAAGTAGGTTGGAAGCATGTCAACAGAAGATGTCATGACTGAGAAAACAGTGAGAAAACTGGAATACGGTAATATTTCAACCCTATCCATTTATCTGGGATTACTATCATTTGTGTAGTAATAGTGATCAGTTTTCCATGCACGAATTGTAGCTCAAATATTATCCCGTTAAACCTACAATGTTTGATTAAAAATGATCTTGCTAAAGTATAAGGTGTTTTACATGACCCATTAGTTCATTAAAAAGATTTGAATTAATGTTTTCCAGTCATTGAAGAATAAATTTCGTAACAGAGTAAATTGCCAGTGATGAAACCTTTGCAATAAATTCTTTCACAAATAATAAGAAATTCAGATCTTGTGAGTGCAGGTACCTAGCAACCTTTTTCTGCTCTTGAAGCTCACTGTCAACAGGCTGTTTTTTGAAAACATGTTAATTAGAAGTACTGCTATTTCCTGGGAGAGAAGGCTATCTCAACTGCCAGCTACTATACAGAAAACCATTGTTTCGGTACTATTTCAATTAGAAAAATAAGATAAATGGAATCTCAAGTTTTCCCATGGTGTGTAGATATTTTCTATCACAGAATTTTATAAATTGCTGTGACAGATGCAGCAGAAACATCTCAATTATCATTTGCATAGCTTAATAATAGCACACACTACACATGCATATGCTTATTTATTTTCTGAATATCATAAACCAATTAGGAGAGGGAGTATAGTATTTCTCACACAAAAAAAATTATATGTATATTTGCATATATATGCATTATATAGAGAGGGAGAGAAACAAAAGCTAATATCTTGCTTTTATTTGCAATACAATTGGGCCAAAACCCAGATTTACTACTATTTTGATTTTACATTTACAATATACATATATACAGCAAAAACTGACCTACTCAGTTTAATAATGAAATATTATATCTTTTCTTGGGGGCAAAAAATATAATGAAAAGATTAGCATTTAAATTATTATTTGTGTTCCTTACTGTAAGTGTAGCTTTATATTAGCTTCTAAATTCATTATTTTCAAAATTGATAACAACAATAAGGTGTTTCTGAAGCTAGTAGGCCTAGAGTAAATGTAGTAATTAATATATGATTGCTAATAATTTAATGTATTTTGAAGTGCAGAGATGCCTATTCATACAGAGAAGCAGGGCTTGTGGTATCTTTACAAATCCAATGCGATTTTGACAGAACATTCAAATCCAAAGTTTTTTCCTCATGTGAGATTAAGGACAAAATGTAGTTGATAGTTTCTTGGATGGAAGTGCTTCTGTTGTTTCCATTCTACAGATACATGTATGTTTGAGAGTAGTATGGAGGTGTCCAAGATCTTTGCTGAAGAAGGTTAATTAATAAATTCTGGTTCTAATAAAAACAGAAGACTTTTTTTTTTTTCTTTTTTTTTTTTTTTTTTTCAGTCAGATGCTTGTTACATTCCGTAATTGGAAAGACACTGACGTATGAATGGAGTCAGGACACCAGTGGGTTTAAAATATATGGGGGGAGTCAGTGGGAAAAAAAAAATAAATTGGAACACACAGTTTAGCTAAATTCATGAGTGTTGTGACAGGGAGATTTAGAGCAATGGAGAATTTTGTGGTATTCTGGTGTCTAAAACATCCAACTTCTCTCTTTTCATCTGTAAGAATTTTAGTCTTATCAAGTGTATTTTTTGTTCTAAATTATTTCTGGTCTAATTTAGAGAAAGCTGTCAAATCTTTGGTAGTTCACACGCTGGTTTATACCTATTTTTGGCAATCAAGGTATATTGTCTAGTTTTGATGGGAAAAAAATCAGTTCCTGGATTGGAACAATTTAACTTTTAGAATCATTTGGCCAGTTGTGTTAGGTTTGTGTGGCAAGGTTTTGGTAGCAAGGCTACAGGAGTGGCCTTTGCGAGAAGAAGCCCATGGGTCCCATGGCAGAGCAGATCTCCACACTGCAGCCTGTGGAAGAGCCCCTGGTGGAGCAGGTGGATGTGGCCTGGAGGAGGCTGCGGCCCATGGAGAGCCCCCGCAGGAGCAGTCTCTGGGCTGGAGCTGCAGCCCGTGGAAAAGAGCCCACGCAGGATCAGGGGGCCTGTGGGGAGCTGCAACCCATGGGGGACCCATGTTGGAGCAGTTTGCTCCTGATAGATGGACCCCGTGGTATGGAGTCATACAGAAGCAGTTCTTGAAGAGCTGCTGCCTGTGGGCAGCCCATGCAGGATCAGTTTGGGAAGGACGGCATTCTGTGGGAGGGACCCCATGTGGAGCAGGGACAGAGAGTATCCATGAAGGAGTGGTGGAGATGAAGCGTTAGGTACTTACTGCAGCCCTTACTCCACATTCCGCTGCACCATTTCGGGGGAGGACGTAGAAGAGGGTGGATGGAGTTAAGGTGTTTTTAGTTTGCTTTTAGTTTCCCCCTGTTCTAGTCTGTTAGTGATAGACAATAAATTATATTGATCTCCCTATGCGGGGTCTGTATTGACCGTTATGATAATTGTTGAGTGGTCTTCTTGTCCTTATCTCAACACTTGAGTCCTTTCAGTCATACTTTCTCCCCCTTTTCCTTTGGGAAGAGACAGTCAGAGAGCAGTGCGGTGGTGTTTAGCTAGCTGTCAGTATGAGACTACCACACCAGTATAAAATCATACTACATTAATGTAACATTTGCTTCCCATGCACATTCTGTAGTATTCATTTTTAGTATGTTCCAACATAAACATTCTTTTCTGAAAACTTAGTGTGCAGTATACATGCCAAATGTGAACATAAGAATATATAAGCAAACAAATCATATCCAAATTAATTTTCATGGCTTTTAAAAGTCTTTCTATAGCTCTGATAATAAATCTCTATGTATAGTGATATCCCACCAGAACCTAATTCATGTGTGGTTTGTTTTGAAATTATCAAGGCATTTCCTCTTCTCCTTATTTGAAATAAAAACATTTGGAATATGACAAGGGGAATATGTGTTGCTGCAGTGTAATTAAAAAGTTATCAAATTAGTATCTCAACTAGGCAAATTGTTTTGGGAGCTATGGATAAGTAGGCTTTACGCTACCCTACTAAAATTGAAAACTTTCAGATAAATGAGATTACAGAGAAGCAGCAAATTATATTCATTTATTATTTTAAGTCATATTCACTTTACTGTTATCTAGTAGTTTTATTTGTTTTCAAGATACATTCATAGCATTACATTTAAATAGAGGAAATAATTCCACAGAGTTACCTTCTTATTCTATCCAGGTAAATTTAAAGAATTACGTAAAGTGTCCACTCAGTAACTGGATACTAGGAGAACTGAAAATGGCAAAGATACCATATCTTGGTATTTGCATGTGCTTTACAGTTAGTGTAGTTCTCGATGGTAATCCAAAAGAACCTGTAATCCTGTTGCTTCAATAAACTACACCAGTCATTAATCTACTCAAATGAAGGTGTGTCGTGCTATTTGTGCATCTGTGATCACGGTGTCCTGGTTTCAGTTAGCACAGAATTAATTTTCTTCCTAGTAGCTGGTGGAATGCTGTGTTTTGGCTTAGAATGAGAAGAGTGCTGATAACACCCCGATGCTTTAATTGTTGCAGAGCAGTGCTTATACTAAGCCAAGGACATCTCAGCCTTTGCTCTGTCCTGCCAACGGGCAGGCTGGGGGGTGCAGTAAGAGCTGGGAGGGGACAGACCCAGGACAGGTGACCCAAACTAGCCAAAGGGGTATTCCATACCATCTGACGTCATGCTAAACAATATATAGGGGTGGCTAGCCGGGGGGAGGGGGCCGGACTGCTCGGGGTTAGGCTGGGCATCGGTCAGCGGGTGGTGAGCAATTGCATTGTGCATCACTTGTTTGTACATACTATTATTACTTTCGTATTATCACCATTGTATCATCATTATTATTATTATTATTATTATTTTCCTGTCTTATTAAACTGTCTTTATCTCAACTCACGGGCTTCACTTTCCATTTCTCTCCCCCGTCCCAGAGAGGGAGGGGGGAGGGTGAGCGAACGGCTGCGTGGTGTTTAGCTGCCAGCCGGGTTAAACCACGACAGTCTTTTTGGCGCCCAACGTGGGGCACGAAAGGTTGAGATAACGGCAGATCTGACCAGAGTGTGTTAAACTAAAATTGGTATAAGTATTAGACCTGCTTAATAGTCACTTGTCATAATGCTGATTGCTTTAATCTCAACTGTGCTGCGCCTGTTTTCCAAATTGAGTATTATAGCACGTTATTTTCCGTATGTGCTCTCTGTCATGTTGTTTATCCTCTCCGGGCCCTGGTTTCAGACCATTATGGTACTGTGTGTTGTATCAGTGGCTTATGAGATGATGAAATATCTGGCCATGACTCTAACCTGGTATTTGTACTCAGTAACATCTTCGATTCTATACTTTGGAAACTGTATTTTGGAAACTATTAGCAATTGTATCTGTTGCCTTTTTTCATTAGGGAGTCAATCTGTGGAGGGGAAAGGGGAAGATAATTTTTCTTACTTGATCACTCTCCCTTTCTCCTTCACCACCCCTGTACCCTCCTTGATCACTCTCCCTTCCTCCTTCACCACCCTCTTATCCTCCGAGTTTATTACAATAGCTCTCCAAGATATTGAATATCCTTGGGATACTCAGACCAGCATAGTCCTGTTGTTCTGCCTCCTGAATGCACTTCAGGTTCTGCTTAAAGTTAAACAACTACTTAGGAAGCTCATCCGGAGATCTGCCCGGAGGCAGTATAGTTGTGGGTGGCAGGGAGTATGGGAGGATATGGGCAGGCATCTAGACCAGTTGGCACCCCCAGTGTTTTGGAAATTCACCCCTGAACAAGTGCAAAATCCTCAAAAACTGGCAGAATGCTTGAATAAAAGGTGTCGCGATTCGGGAAGTTCCAAAGTAACACAAATCATTGTAACATGCTGGGGCCTGGCTTACGCCTATCGAGCTGCCATGGATACTGCAAGGACCCAAAAGGGTTCCGGTGGGCTTTTGGTATTGCTGCCTTAGAGACAGAGGGCATTAAACAATTATCTACCTTGCCTGGTCTCTCAGAGGACCCTTCTGTTGTGGGGTTGCTGAGGGTCGAAGAACAGCAAGTGCCAATTGCTACCACAACTGTGCACCGGCGGCAATATCGCACCAACCGAGACTCCCTGATTCCCATCCATAAGCTAATTCGTCAATTGGAGAGCCAAGGAGTGATCAGCAAGACTCATTCACCTTTCAATAGTCCCATATGGCCAGTGCGAAAGTCTAATGGCGAGTGGAGACTAACAGTGGACTATCGCGGCCTGAACGAAGTCACGCCACCACTGAGTGCTGCAGTGCCGGACATGCTGGAACTTCAGTATGAACTTGAATCGAAGGCAGCCAAGTGGTACGCCACAATTGATATCGCTAATGCATTTTTCTCCATCCCTCTAGCAGCAGAGTGCAGGCCACAATTTGCCTTCACTTGGAGGGGAGTCCAATATACCTGGAATAGGCTGCCCCAGGGGTGGAAACACAGCCCTACCATTTGCCATGGGCTGATCCAGTCTGCACTAGAGCAGGGGGAAGCTCCTGAACACCTGCAGTACATCGATGACATTATTGTGTGGGGTGACACAGCAGAGGAAGTTTTCGAGAAAGGGAAGAAAATAGTCCAAATCCTTCTGAAAGCCGGTTTTGCCATAAAACAAAATAAAGTCAAAGGACCTGCACGGGAGATCCAGTTTTTAGGAATAAAATGGCAAGATGGACGTCGTCAAATCCCAATGGATGTGATCAACAAAATAACAGCTATGTCTCCACCAACTAACAAAAAAGAAACACAGACTTTCCTAGGTGTTGTGGGGTTTTGGAGAATGCACATCCCAAATTACAGTCTGATTGTAAACCCACTCTACCAAGTAACTCATAAGAAGAATGAGTTTGAATGGGGCCCTGAACAACGACAAGCCTTTGAACAAATCAAGCAGGAAATAGTCCATGCAGTAGCCCTTGGGCCAGTTCGAACAGGACCAGATGTAAAGAATGTGCTCTACACTGCAGCCGGGGAGAACGGCCCCACCTGGAGCCTCTGGCAGAAAGAACCTGGGGAAACTCGAGGTCGGCCTCTGGGGTTTTGGAGTCGGGGATACAGAGGATCTGAGGCCCGCTATACTCCAACTGAAAAGGAGATATTGGCAGCATATGAAGGAGTTCGATCTGCTTCGGAGGTGGTCGGTACTGAAGCGCAGCTCCTCCTAGCACCCCGATTACCGGTACTAGGCTGGATGTTCAAGGGAAGGGTCCCCTCTACGCATCATGCAACTGATGCTACATGGAGCAAGTGGGTTGCACTGATTACTCAGCGGGCTCGAATAGGAAACCCCAGTCGCCCAGGAATATTGGAAGTGATCATGGACTGGCCAGAAGGCAAATACTTTGGGATATCATCAGAGGAGGAGGTGGGTCGTGCTGAAGAAGCCCCACTGTACAACCAGTTGCCAGAGAATGAAAAGAAATATGCCCTGTTCACTGATGGGTCCTGTCGTATTGTGGGGAAGCATCGGAGATGGAAGGCTGCTGTATGGAGTCCTACGCGACGAGTTGCAGAAGCTGCTGAGGGAGAAGGTGAATCGAGTCAGTTTGCAGAAGTGAAAGCCATTCAGCTGGCTTTAGACATTGCTGAACGAGAAAAATGGCCAGTTCTCTATCTCTACACCGATTCATGGATGGTAGCAAATGCCCTGTGGGGATGGTTACAGCAATGGAAGCAAAACAACTGGCAGCGTAGGGGCAAACCTATCTGGGCTGCTGCATTGTGGCAAGATATTGCTGCTCGGGTAGGGAACCTGGCTGTGAAAGTACGCCACGTAGATGCTCATGTGCCCAAGAATCGGGCTACTGAAGAACATCAAAACAACCAGCAGGTGGATCAGGCTGCTAAGATTGAAGTAGCTCAGGTGGACCTGGATTGGCAGCATAAAGGTGAATTATTTATAGCCCGATGGGCCCATGACACCTCAGGCCATCAAGGTAGAGATGCAACATACAGATGGGCTCGTGATCGAGGGGTGGACTTGACCATGGACGCTATAGCACAGGTTATTCATGACTGTGAAACATGTGCTGCAATCAAGCAAGCCAAACGGTCAAAGCCTCTTTGGTATGGAGGACGATGGCTGAAATATAAATATGGAGAGGCCTGGCAGATTGATTACATCACACTCCCTCAAACTCGCAATGGCAAGCGCCACGTACTTACAATGGTGGAAGCAACCACCGGATGGCTGGAAACATATCCTGTGCCTCATGCTACCGCCCGGAACACCATCCTGGGCCTTGAAAAGCAAGTCCTATGGCGACATGGCACCCCAGAAAGAATAGAATCAGACAATGGGACTCACTTCCGAAACAACCTTATAGACACTTGGGCCAAAGAACATGGTATTGAATGGGTGTATCACATCCCCTATCATGCACCAGCCTCCGGGAAAGTTGAACGATACAATGGCCTGTTAAAGACTACCTTGAAAGCAATGGGCGCTGGGACGTTCAAAAACTGGGATACGCATTTGGCAAAGGCCACCTGGTTAGTCAATACTAGGGGATCTACCAACCGAGCTGGACCTGCCCAATCAAACCTGTTACGTACTGTAGATGGGGATAAAGTTCCTGTAGTGCATGTAAAAAATATGCTGGGTAAAACAGTCTGGGCTACTCCTGCCTCAGGAAAAGGCAAACCTATTCGTGGAATTGTTTTCGCTCAGGGACCTGGATATACTTGGTGGGTAATGCAAAAGAACGGAGAGGTCCGGTGTGTACCTCAAGGAGATTTAATACTGGGTGAGAATAGCCCATGAACTGAATTGCACCATGTTAAATAGTATATTATACTGTATATTATCACTACCATGATTACTATAGGTGACTAATTAGAATGTATGGAAAAGAGTGTAACCTGAGCATGACATAAATGGTATGGAATAAGGGGTGGATAGATGTCCTGGTTTCAGTTAGCACAGAATTAATTTTCTTCCTAGTAGCTGGTGGAATGCTGTGTTTTGGCTTAGAATGAGAAGAGTGCTGATAACACCCCGATGCTTTAATTGTTGCAGAGCAGTGCTTATACTAAGCCAAGGACATCTCAGCCTTTGCTCTGTCCTGCCAACGGGCAGGCTGGGGGGTGCAGTAAGAGCTGGGAGGGGACAGACCCAGGACAGGTGACCCAAACTAGCCAAAGGGGTATTCCATACCATCTGACGTCATGCTAAACAATATATAGGGGTGGCTAGCCGGGGGGAGGGGGCCGGACTGCTCGGGGTTAGGCTGGGCATCGGTCAGCGGGTGGTGAGCAATTGCATTGTGCATCACTTGTTTGTACATACTATTATTACTTTCGTATTATCACCATTGTATCATCATTATTATTATTATTATTATTATTTTCCTGTCTTATTAAACTGTCTTTATCTCAACTCACGGGCTTCACTTTCCATTTCTCTCCCCCGTCCCAGAGAGGGAGGGGGGAGGGTGAGCGAACGGCTGCGTGGTGTTTAGCTGCCAGCCGGGTTAAACCACGACACACGGTAATTTTGATCACAGATATTGAACGTGACCAGACTTACAGTGCTGAATTGGGCATCACTCAGAATCTAAGCCCAGCCATCCTCAGCCCCTCTGATATCTGAGGACAAGCTAGAATGCAAGGGGGTTTAGGTCCTGCCAAGCTTCTTTACCCTTTAATGCAACAGTACTTCAGTAATTCACAGTTTTGAAAATAATCCTACATGTACCTTTTTTGCCATAAATTGTCCCAGTAATATCAGCAGAGATGATTGTGCTGGAAATGTTAAGCAAATATGCTTTTTGCAACATCAGAGCATTGGATTTAACAATTTAGATCCTTTAGATTTTATGTTCCCCCCCTCACAGATGTAATATAACTTTAATAATAATTAGGAATATAGGCTTAAAGGTTTTCTGTGTTTACAGGGTTTTGGATCTCTTAATGAGACAAACTTTAGTTCAGTTTAGGCGACAGAAAATACAAACACAATCTGTAAGTATCACACAATTTCCCACTTTTCAGAGATCAAATCTGAACAACGGACAGAAAAGAAAGTAATCATTGCATCCAGTTGGAAGATAAACAAATTTTTATTTGGATATTTTCCCTTTAAAGTGAAAACAGAACAACTGGAAAACAAGTATTCAATCAAATTCTAAAAGCACGAAGTGTCATTGTTCTCTCTTTGCTGAGTAAACCTCTCTTGGCCATATGTTCATAATTCAGCTGTGCAAAAGTGCTTAACAGCAAATGCATAAGCAAATCTATTAAAACATATTAAAACATTTCTAATAGTGTCTAAAAGAAATGCTACTGATGTTGCAATTGCTCTTAGGTCTCAATACTGTTCAGCGCACCAAATTTAACCAAAGGCTTAAACCAAAGCTTACATTATTATCATATTATTAGTTTTAAACACTTGGACCTCATAGACCAGCTTTTTTTTTTTTTTTTTTTTTTTTCCTTTTTTTTTTTTTCAGATTAATAATTATAATAAAACTATCAGTAGGACTTTAGAAAAATAGTTGTTTTCTGGCTCCGCAGTCTCTAAAATATCATTTTAAATCTGAAAAAGGGTGATTTATACCTGGTTGAAATAAAAAAAAATTTTGCATGTTCATAAGGCTCACAAGCAATTCAAGTTTGAATTTCAAGGAACAGAAAGAAGCTCTGAAAGACTTCAGGTGCTTGGCAATACTAATTTTGCAAAATGACTTCTAACACGCTTTGCAGTTTCATTATGAAGGTGTGGTTCATAACGGTAAATGTTTCCAGAATTCAATATTCCTTGGGCTTAGAAAGTTTGGCAGAGAAAAATTCATGACAACAAGAGCAGATGAAAAATTATCTACCTTGGAAGAAATAAAATAATAATAATAGTAATTAGCAATACAGGCTGGGGACTAACCAGTTGGGAAGCAGCTCTGCTGAATAGGCCCTAGGGTTTGAGTGAATAGCAAGTTGAGCATGAGTCAGCAGCCTGCTCTGGCAGTAAAGATGGTCATCAGCAACTTGGGCTGTGTGAACTGCTGGTCGATCAAGGGAAGGGATTATCACTATCTACTACCACTCTGCATGCTCCGCTTCTTGGCTCTCCAATATATGATGTTCATAGACTGGGAGGGCCACCATGATGGGTGGGGCTGGAACACTTGCCCCATGAGGAGAGACTGAGGGACTAGGACTTGAAAAGCCTGCAGAAGAGACTGTGTTGGGAAGCCTGACAGCTGCCTGCCTTCCCATACCTTCATAAAGGGTACTAAGAAGTCCCAGACAGGCTCTGTGTGGCAATATTTTGTAGAAGGACAAAAGCTAATGGGCATAAACTGAAAAAAGGGACTTTCTGACTGTATATAAGGAAAACATTTTGCACCCTGAGAATAGCCAAACATTTGATCAGGCTGCTCAGAGAGGTTGTATAAATCTATCTTTACAATTCCTGAGCATCCTGGTCCGATGCCTGAGCTCTCCTTGCTTTGGGCAGGATATTGGACTAGAGATCTTGAAAAGGTCCTTCTGGCCTGAGCATCTCTGGGGTTCTGGACTTCTACAGATTGCTGCAAATGTGAAACTCCCCAGCATTGCTGAAAATATGGGCAGATATGTTCAGTCTTTCAAAATGCCTGTTTGTTTCACCGTGTTAGAAAAAAAGACCTATAGACACCAAGGAAATTTCCACTCAATGCATTGCAGCCAAAATATGTCTAAAGTGCTGCTTCATTACAACATTAAATACTTAGTTTTTAAACTAAGTTTTGGCTTAAAACAAAAACAAACAAACAAAAAAAGGTTTAGCTGAGTGATGGAGAACTATAAGGTCTTTTGCTGGGACTGGGAGGAGTGCTGAGGTGTAATAGTTATGAATTCCCATTGAAAACTCATCTAAATACTATCCCATAAATAAATATCAATGAGAAATGGCTGCTGACCTGATAGGACTTAGTTGACACACATTTATATTTCTTTCAGTTTGGACATTATTATATTTATATATATATATATAACATATATATACAAGTACGCACACACACACACACATATATGTATATATATATGTAATTCCAAAGTTCCCCCGTCTAATTCAAACTGGGAGTATGCAATTCATCTAGTTTTATGGTAGGTACTTCAAGGCTGAATCTCCATTTGCTGTAAACATAATGTGACCTGTTACACTGCATCTATCATTTGTGACCATTTCTCTGCAGGAACCTTTAATGGTTCAAATTTGTACTGATACACAAACAGAAGCTAGAGAACAAATAAGTGTATATATTTTCTTTCATTCAAGGTAAATAGCAGAGGGAACAAATCTCAATAATACCTGCATGTATATTTCTTACGTACGCTTTTAAATTTCAGTATTTCTTTGTGAATTTGCCTTGACTGCTCTACTTCTCCTCCCTTATTGCTTCTGAAGGAAACAGACTGTCTCAGCATGCTCTCAGCATGTTTCTTCTTTCTTTCCATGCCTTTCTGTGTGCCTTACAGCTTTCACTGATACTTTGTGGGTGGTCTGATCTCTTCCAGCATCTTTAAAATTTGGGTTTTGACGTCATGCCAGGCTTGTGGGAAGCATGCAGTTCTCTCTAACCTTGTTCCCTTGAGCATTTCTTTTTTACTGATTCAGTTACCTTTTTCTTTCTTCTATTCCAACTTCACTTAACCTCTTATGGTCAGAACAGACAGATTAGTATCATGAAGATAACCTTTCTCCTTTCCTGGAATTTATCCCAAACCATATGTTTGTGCATTATCTGATACTGTAAGGCCCAGACACTTATCAGGACATAAAAGATTAGAGGATAACCATTCCCTCCATGTGCAGCCCATTCAGTGACAGAAGGATATTTGTGTTTATGCATCTACACAGTTCAGAAACATTCTAGGTAGCAAGGAGAAGATATACATAACACTGAGGTATTATTGCAAAAGTACTAATTGTCCATCTAAAGTTCAACTTTATCAATTTCTGCTGAAAGCAAATGTTTACCTAATTTTACTTTATTCAGATAGGAAGGGAAGGAAAAATGAGCTCTGAGCTAGGCACTAGGAGAAATCGTTGTTACAACATGGTGCACATACATGGAACAAGATATAAAAATATCTTACTATATATCTTAAATAGTCAAGATGAAAACATTTAAAATTGAATTTTTCAAATTATCAGGTTCTTTCTTTGAGCTACTACAAGTGCATTGTCTCTCTCATATGAGAGGCAATGCATCTTGCCCTTGAGAGGAGAGAGTAACAGGTCCTATGTAATAAAACTATGTTGATCCTTTGATCTGAAGTCAGATTATTGAGTATGGCACCAGAATCTAAAAAGGAGGCACCTTCACTTGCAGGACATGCTGTGGAATGGCTATGAGTACTCCCATATAATATGTGGGACTTGCCCTGCTGAGTCACAGGTAGTCTGCTCTACCTCAGGCAAAATTGGCCGTACAACTTGGAAAGAAATCCACTCCTTCAGGAAATGCAGACAGGTCACACTCAGCTGGGATGTCTGGAGAATGTGTTTCTGTCTGATTTTGCCTCCTCCTTCCCTGAACATCAAGATCACTGCACTACAGAGACATCAAGATCACTACATTACAGAGAAAGTCAATTTACTCATCGGATGTTCTTCACCTCAGGTGAAGGCTTCAGGTCTTGTAAAATGGTGTGTAGCTGACATAAATGTGAGCAAGACTCTAGCCTGCTCATTTTCACTACAAAAGGGGATTTGGGAGTTTATTTTACATGGTTAAGAGGACAAGAAAATTAAATATTGCAGAAAAAAAAAGTGAATACTAGCACTACAGGATGAGAATTTTATTTGAATTGTAGGTGGAACACTTTGAGTTGTAGGTGGAACTGAGACTTTGAACTCTGAGATCAAGAGGGCAAGAGGACCAAAATTTTGTCATAGCTAATTCATAACAATGTTTGTAAATGCCTTTCTGTGGCCTACCAAAATTATATAGTGAGACTTATCTGTCAAATAGATAAAAATCTACAAGGACAATAGAAAACTATGTTTATCAAGCAAACAAACAAAAACAAGCAAACAAAACACAAAAAACAAGCCAACAAAAAACAGGAAATAAGATAAACCCAAAAACAACAGGAAAAAAAAAATCAAACAACACAAACAAAACAACCAACCAACCAAAAAGATCTCCAAAACTTACAGTAAAGGTTCCAGGAAAGTTTTACCCACAAGGAAATATTTTGTCATTATATAAGGAAATTGTTACAAAAAAAAAAAAAAATATATAATTTGCTTAGTTTTACTGTTAAGACGTATGATACTTAGTGATTTCTATTTAGTCATCAATTTATTTTAAATTTTGTTTTAGGACTGTTAAAAACAAACAAAAAAAAAAAAAAAAAAAAAAAAAAAGCTTAGGTACTGAATCCAATCCTAGATCTATTAGGTCAGTACCCTTTCTTGGGATTTCGGTGTCCACACTCAGTTGTCTTTCATGAAGAATCACAGAATTGTCTAGGCTGGAAGAGACCTCAAGATAATCGAGTCCCACCTCTGACCTAACACTAACAAGTCCTCCACTAAACCATATTGCTGCGTTCAACATCTAAACATCTTTTAAAGACCTCCAGGGATGGTGACTCCACCACTTCCCTAGGCAGCCCGTTCCAAGACCTCACAACCCTCTCAGTAAAGAAGTCCTTCCTAATATCCGACCTAAAACACCCCTGGTGCAACTTTAGCCCATAGCCGCTTGTCCTGTCACTAGGCAGGTGGGAGAATAGACCAACCCCCACCTCTCTACAGCCTCCTTTAATGTAATTATAAAGAGTGATAAGGTCGCCCCTGAGCCTCCTTTTCTCCAGGCTGAACAAGCCCAGCTCCCTCAGCCGCTCCTCGTAGGACTTGTTCTCCAGGCCCCTCACCAGCTTTGTTGCCCTTCTCTGGACTCACTCGAGCACCTCGATGTCCTTCTTGTAGTGAGGGGCCCAAAACTGAACACAGTACTCAAGGTGCGGCCTCGCCAGAGCCAAGTGCAGGGGGAAAATCACTTCCCTAGACATGTTGGCCACACTTTCTTATACAAGCCAGAATGCTGTGCTCACCTGAGCACACTGCTGGCTCATATTCAGCCGACTATCAACCATCACTCCCAGGTCCTTCTCTGCCTGGCAGCTCTCCAATCACTCATCTCCCAGCCTGTAGCTCTGCTTGGGGTTGTTGCACCCCAGGTGCAGGACCTGGCACTTGTTGAACCTCATACAGATGGCCTCAGCCCATCGGTCCAGCCTAACCAGATCCTCCTGCAGAGCCTTTCTACCCTCGAACAGATTGACACACACACCTAACTTGGTGTCATCTGCAAACTTACTGAGGGTGCACTCAATGCCCTCGTCCAGATCATCAATGAAGATATTAAAGAGGACTGGCCTCAGTACCGAGCCCTGGGGAACGCCACTAGTGACCTTCCTCCATTTGGATTTGACTCCATTCACGACTCTTTGGGCCCAGCTACCCAGCCAGTTTCTAACCCAACAAAGTGTACACCAGTCCAAGCCATGACCAGACAGTTTATTGAGGAGAATGCTGTGGGAAACGGTGTCCAAAGCCTTACTGAAGTCAAGGTAGACCACATCCACAGCCTTTCCCTCATCCACCAAGTGCGTCACTTTGTCATCGAAGGAGATCAGGTTCGTCAAGCAGGACCTGCCTTTCATAAACCCATGCTGACTGGGCCTGATCGCCTGCTTGCCCTGTAAGTGCCGCGTGATGACACTCAAGATAATCTGCTCCATGAGTTTCCCTGGCACTGAGGTCAAACTGACAGGCCTATAGTTTCCTGGGTCTGCCCTGCAGCCCTTCTTGTAGATGGGCGTCACATTTGCTAGCTGCCAGTCAACTGGGACCTCCCCCGAAAGCCAGGACTGCTGATAAATGATGGTAGGCGGCTTGGCCAGATCCTCTGCCAGTTCTCTCAGTACCCTTGGGTGGATCCCATCTGGCCCTATTGACTTGTGTACATCCAAGTGCTGTAGCAGGTCACCAGCCATCTCCTCGTGGATAGTGAGGGCCACATTCTGCTCACCATCCCCTTCCACCAGCTCAGGGTACTGGGTATCAAGAGAATAACTGGTCTTGCCACTAAAGACTGAGGCAAAGAAGGCATTAAGCACCTCAGCCTTTTCCTCATCTCTCGTCACTAAGTTTCCCCCTGCATCCAGTAAAGGATGGAGATTCTCCTTAGTCCTCCATTTAGCATTGATGTTTTTGTAAAAAACATTTTCTGTTGTCTTTGACGGCAGTAGCCAGATCGAGCTCCAGATGAGCTTTAGCCTTTCTAATTTTGTCCCTGCACTGCCTTGCAACATCCTTATAGTCCTCCCGAGTGGCCTGTCCACTTTTCCAAAGATTATAAGCCCTCTTTTTTCTCCTAAGCTCAAGCCATAATTCTCTGTTCAGCCAGGCCGGTCTTCTTCCCTGCTGGCTCATCTTTGGGCACGTGGGGACAGACTGCTCCTGTGCCATTAAGATTTCCTTTTTGAAGAGCGCCCAGCCTTCCTGGACTCCTCTGCCCTTCGGAACCACCTCCCAAGGGACTCTACCAACCAGTGTCCTGAACAGTTCAAAGCTGGCCCTTCGGAAGTCCTATACAGCAGTTTTACTGGTCCCCTTCCTGGCTTCTCCAAGAGTGGAGAACTCTATCATTTCATAGTCACTCTGCCCAAGACAGTTTCCAACTACCACATCTTCCACCAGTCCTTCTCTGTTTGTGAAGCTGTCAGGAAGCTATCTTCCATGCTCTCTAGAAACCTCCTAGACTTCTTTCTCTGGGCTGTGTTGTGCTTCCAGGATATATCTGGGAAGTTGAAGTCCCCCACAAGAAAAAACACTGACGATTTTGCAACTTTTGTCAGCTCTCTGTAGAACTCCTCATCAATCTCCTCATCCTGGTTTGGCGGTCTATAAGAGACCCCCACCAGGATGCTTCCCTTGTTGGCTTTCCCGCTGATCCTAACCCATAGGGACTCCACCTTATCATTCCCAACCTTATCATTCCCAGCCTCAACCCTTTTGTGTGAGACACTATACGTCCCTGTTAATTTCACTATAAAATCAGGCTATTCGGGTAATAAAATGGAGCATGATCTGACCATACTAGTGTCTGTCATGTTTTCGGCCATTCTTCCTCCAACACACCCCTTCCATGCTGCCTGTCTTTTCTGAAGAGCCTATAGCCAGACATTGCAGCACTCCAGTCATAAGACTGGTGCCACCACGTTTCCATGATGGCAGCCAATCGTAGCCTGCCTGCCGCACGATGGCTTCCAGCTCCTCCTGTTTGTTACCCATGCTGCGTGCATTGGCGCAGATGCACTTCAGCTGGGCCATTGCCTTATCCCCCGGCCTTGCTATTGTTCCCCCTGGCACAGCTCCAACAATCCTTGCTTCAGCCCCATCCCCCTTCTTACCTAGTTTAAAGCCCTCTCAATGAGCCCTGCCAGCTCCTGGCCCAGGACCCGTTTTCCCCTAAAAGATAGGGACCCGTGTGCGGCCATCAGGCCGGGTGCCGAGTAAAGTGCCCCATGGTTGAAAAAACAAGATTTCTGCGTTGGCACCAGCCCCGGAGCCACGTTTTTATCAGGTGGGCTTTCCGTGTCCTCTCCGTACCCCTCCCTGCCACCATAGGGATGGATGAAAACACCACCTGCACTCCCGCTCCATCCACTAACCGTCCCAGCCCCCTAAAGTCTTGTTTGATAGCCTTCAGGCTTCTCTCTTCAATGTCGTCACTACCTGCCTGGACTATCAAAAGAGGATAATAGTCAGAGGGGCGAACCAGGTTGGGAAGCTTCCTGGCAACGTCCCTGACCCTGGCCCCAGGGAGGCAACAGACTTCCCTACGGGTAGGGTCAGGCCGACAAATAGGGCCCTCTGTTCCCCTAAGAAGAGAGTCTCCCACAACAATAACCCTTCTGTCTTTCTTGGTGGAGGCAGTCCTGAGGCGTGGAGTTGACTTCCTCGCCCTAGGCATCCTCCTGGTTAGGCTTCCTACCTCATCCTCACCCACGGGTCTCTCAGTCTCCAGGGCCTTAAACTTGTTGTGTAAGGGCACCTGGGAAGGTGGGGCGGGGGGTGGGGGGGGCATCACCTGTGCCTTTGCCCAACAGCAACAGGGCAGGGGGTCCACCCCCATTTGGGGTGTGTCACCCCGGTGCCTGTCCTTCAGATCGTGCAGGGAGTCGCTCCACAAATCTATCTCATGCTCACACTCTGGTATCCCTCAACCTCTTGACCTCCTCCTTGAGTTCTGCCATGACGCAGACCAGGTCCTCCACTTGCTCACATCTCACACACACAGTCTCTCTGCCCCCTGCAGGTGGTAGCAACAGGCTCAAGCACTCCCTGCACCCGGAGACCCGTACTGTCGCAGTTTGGAGCGGGCAGTTGGTCTGGGTGTGTACAGACTTCCTAGAGAGCGTGCTGTGCCTGGTGTACACCATTGCAGCTGAGCTAGCAGTAGACTGCCGTTAGAGGAGGTGTTCGTATGGGTGGGGGGGAGCACTCTGCCCTTCCTGCTCGCCCTGCCTGTGCAAACTGCCACGGGAACTGCTGCGCCACTCCCTTCTGACGCGCCACGCCCTGTTTGCCCATCCTCTTCGCCGCGCTCCTGGTTGCTCACGCTCCCTAGGAGCAGTTTATGAACGGCCGGGGAGGAGGCGCTGCTGGCTCTGCCTACGCCTTGTTCTCACCTCGTTCACCTCCCTCCTGGTGGCTCCCTCAAGTGGGCACAGTGCCGGAAAAATTAGCCCTGCCTGTCTGATCCTCCGCTCCACTGTAGAATGCGTCTGCACCGGAGCCGGTCGCCTTGGCAGGACTTCGTAAGCAACCTCAGACCAGGAGGTTTGCCTATCTGTTATTTTTTAACAGTCAAGCTTAATTCTAGATGAGGCTTAATATCTAATTTAACACCTCTAAAGAAAATGTGAGGAAAAAGCAAAAAGCAAGAAGTTTAGCAAAGAAAAATACTTTCCCCTTAAAATCCATAGGGGAAATAAAAATCTTTTCACACCTGTTGATCTTTTCCGGAGTATTCCTTTCTGCCACCAAGCCCTAGACTCTGCTACTGTCTCTGTACATCCATGACACCCACCCCACATGCTGCTCTCTTCACCCATTCTTGGACTTCTGCTGGAGCCCTACCCTAAATTACAGCTCCTTTGATCCATCTTTTTATAAACTGTTCTGGTAAAACTGGTGTTTGCTGAAGTAGATGTTTCATTTACTAAAAAACATTCTTAACTGTGGGCAATCATTACTTTAAGTATCTCACTAAAAGCATGTAATTTTCCCAGTACCTGCAAATAAACATTGCTAGCAATGCAACTTTTTTTTTTTGTTTGTTTTGTTTTGTTTTGTTTTGTTTTGTTTTTCCATAAGTATTTTATCTTTATTGGCTAGCCTTAATTTTTGCCATTCTTATAAAAATGCAGAGGTAGCAGCTGTGTAAGAGACTGAGGCAGATATAAAGGTCCACAGTATGAGGGTTATATCTCATGTATTTTCAGAAGTGCTTTATGTTGTTATTAATTTCTTCTTGTTCAGAAAACAACAACAACAACAACAACTATATAAATGCTTTCAAAATAACAGTGTGATGCAAAAATAGTGATTCACATAAATTTTTACATTGACAAGCTGTAAAATTTCAAAAGTGTTGTCACTGCTATTGACTCACTTTATGGTGGCTTGGAAAAAGATAGAGACAATACATGAGGAGCAAGAGCAACATAAATCTTCATTCAGAAGTCTCTTCTACCTCCTGGTATTACAAGAAAAGTGACACGAACAGATTGCGTATAACTAGCTAGAGCAGTGTTGCTTCAAAAAAGTAAACGATCAACATGGTATTATGTCAGTCACTGCAGTTTATGTTGCTGCAATTCAAAGAATACTTTCAAAATGAACAGGTGTGCCATCAATAAAATAGTGTGTTAAATTTCCCTAAGCTTGTAAGACTTTCTGTGTAAAGATCAGTTAGGTACTTTGCATCCTTGTTATGAAAACTGAAACTGTTTTATGGTTCCTTTCTCCCCCACAAAACTTGAAGAAATTTCTAGAATTAAGTGAGCAATTAGCCTGGCTGGGTTATATGTGTTGTGTGGTGTTATCCTTATTCTGTAGTAGCATCTCATAATGGAGAGCTCTCTAACTGAACAAAATACTACTAATTTCACTGGGTTATTCCAAAAAAAGTTCTGGTCATTTTCTTAATGACTCATCACACATCCTGTAAAATAGTCTTGCGAATGTGTAACCATATACACTGTTTATTGTGTTAACAAGACTACCTTTGTGAGAAAGGAAAAGAAAGCAGAAGCTCTCACATGAACTATGCAGTGTCCACAGAAAAGTAACTGTTGCCTGAAGTCTGCAAGGTTGGGGGCCGGGGGGTAGAATGTGAGGGTGGAGGGTGAGATGGTGTGTCTTCAGGAACAAAGTACCACATCCTGATTTGAGATCAATTCTTAATTTTAGAGGTGTTCCAAGCTGCATCTTTTTGTTTAGCAGAAAGATTTAAAACAGAACAATTTGGTGAATTGTACACTTACAGTTTGTTGGAGGAAATTTGAACAATGTCTCCAACTCCTGCATTGTTTTTATTACCCTATAAAAGCTGATCTCAGTGGTCTCTTTCAGCTGATTCTACTGAGCCCAGTGGAAATAAAGAAGAAAAGCAACAAAAGGAAATGAATCTTTAAATGCATAAGAGGCCAAGAATAATATTGGTTCAAAGTGACTGGGACCTTCAAAATAAAATACTACCATATATAACTATAGTACTCCTTTGAGGAATTCAGCTGTCCTTCCAATCACGTTTTTGAGTTTCAGAACCCCCTTCCTGGGACATTGTATTAATATAGTCATTGTACAAGTGAAAAAAGAAGTAGAGGATGAAGGGTACAGCTAGACAGCTGGCCTAACATCTTTAAGGAACACAAAAGTAAATTATGAATTCACATTAAAGAATAATAGACTGTAATGCAAGTAATTGAAAGGAAAAGGCCTCACAGAGAAGAAAAGACTGACACAGAAATGTTAGATAATGAATTCTGTAAAATACACAGGAATAGATGCATATACTATCTGACCTCAAAATAAGGAATGCAGTAGTTAAAACACTCAGTACTTTCACTTTGAAATCATCACGTTACCTGAGAAAGTGCTTATGAAAGCATATGCATATGGATTTATTCAATAAAAATTTAAAAGGAAGTGTTTCACTTCAGAAAGCCAATGAAGCAGCTTATGGATTGTATTTTAGACAGTACTAAATAGGTGTGGGTTCTTTTCCTCTAATTATAGCTATGTCCCTTTTCTTACTCATAATCCCTTTAAAGGATTTATAAGTTGCTTTTCTGTCCCTTCTCCCTCTTTCTTCTCTCCATTCCTCAATTTCCTTGCTTCTCCCCACCCTCCCCTGATATATGTCAGGGGATAAAGAAAGAAAGGAAGGTTCCACATTTCAAAGGGACTTCTTTTGAAATGTAAACCTTTCGGATTCATAGTCTCCTTCTTCCATTCCTCTAGTCCCCTGTTTTTCAATTCAAGTTCTTCAGTGGTTTTGTACATAATCTTTTTTAAGAAAGGCCTTGGACTAGAAATTTCAGCTGTATTTATTTCTTAATTATTCTTTCTCAGGAATGCAGAAAAAAATATCCCTAATTCAAAAAGAACATCGAAGTGCAAATTCCTAGTCTATGACTTTTTTCTTCAGACTGTTAGTGTTTGGTTTCTTCACCGAAGACCCTACATCTTGTGCTTTTTTTTTTTTTTTTCCCAATGTACATGGTTCAAAGGGATGATATTACCTGCTAAACTACGTATTTCTTTATTTCCACTTATATATTATGCTTTTCCTTCTGGGGTATTTAAATTTTGTGCTTTTACTCTTCCATTTCTTTACAATGATTCTTGGATTCCTCTAAGACCTTCATTATATTAGTTAGTGATTTAAAATAGCTGGCTAATAATAATAATAATAGCTGGACTGATTTAACTCAGATGATGAACTACCCAAGAGTGATAAAAATTCTTGCTTACTGTCAAGGTGATGTGTACTTTAATAGTAGGGAGAAAAGACTAATATGTTGTTGTTTCACATAACATTGATACAATATAGTGACAGGAATGTCAGAAACAGTGGGTAAGTCTTCACTGAATAAATTATTGTCTGAATGTAAACCCTTCTATAGGGTTGCTTCATGTGGAAATTATCTTTAATAAAAGGCTGAAAGCAGCTATTTTGTATTATTGAATTGACAGAATATTCCTGTATCATTTCTGTTTTAGCAGTTTCAGTTTTAACCTCCTTCTGGTTTCCACTGTCATCTTGCTAGATCTTTTTGAAGCATAGGTGAGTTTACATTCTTCAGAGGTGAGTTAAAATTCTTCACCATACTGTATCTGTATGGTCTTTAATTTACTTTCCCTCTGCACTACTAAAGTTTTCCGTCCCTGCAAGAGGCTGTTATCAAATTTTAAGGAATGCTACAGGTTTATTGTTTGCTAATACTTAGCAAGAGTGTTTTGTGTATCCATAAAAAAATTTTATTTGGAACAATTTCAAGAGACAAATAAAATTTACTCCAAATTAATAGAATTATTATTTCATTATATTAGTCTAGACCCTAAAGACAAAGGAAAGTAAATTAAAATACTGATATTTTAAAAGATTCATAAAAATAAATATAAGATATCTGAACTGCAATTTTTGGGCATCTAGTCACTAGATGGAAAAATGTGAAAAGAGGTATAAATGATACTCTGTTTTATCAATTACTCTTAAGGAATAATATTTTTGAATATCTTTACAGTAATGGAAGTAACAATTCATTAATAATGAATGACAAGACAATATTATGTCTTATGAGGTGAAAGTTCAGTTTTGTTCCAGTTGGGACACTTTAGTCCAGAAGGTAATAGGGAAATGTGTGTAAGTAAGGTTGCTGCATGTTTTCTAGAAGAGCATCAGCTCTGTCAGTTCTGTGAAATTAATGATAGTGACAATGAATGATCATGGCTAAAATGTCTGAGCCAACTCTGAGCCAGATCTTGGGTCTCTGAGAGATCAGCTTTTATTGTTGTTACTGTTGTTTTTTGTTTTACTTGAAATTATTTTAAGATGTTGGAATAAAAGGATCCCAAGAAATACAAAAAGTTACATGTAATTAACTATAAGGTCATAAATATATGAAACAGAAATACTGTCTCTTTATTACTCAGTTTTATTTCCACATTGATTTAAGAAATTGTGACAAGTATTGAAGTAGTGAGATGACTGCAAGAAGATCTGTTTTTATTTTTATTTTGTCTTTAAAAATATTATTTTGATTCCCTGGAAGTACTTGATATGTATGAAGAATTTAAATAATACTTTGAGATAGCGTTAGTTTTCTCCATTCTCAGTTGTGAGTTGTGAGAAAATTATCTGGGCCATTACCTGGGATTTCTTTTTACCCAACCTGTTCTGAAGGAAAGACAATTGTGACAGTTGATGTATAAAGTATTCATATGTAATTGTGACTTTCCACCATATAGCATATAGGAAACTGTAATAAAAGTTATCTCTGGAAAATAGGTATCTTTCAATAAATGTAATAATCATAGATCATAGTAAAAAAAAAACAAAAAACAAAAAACAAAAAACAACAGGTTTTGATGAACTTCAGAGATTCTGTAGTTCAACCTCCTGCCCAAAGCTTCTGAAAAATGTGACCCTCAAAAAGGGTCATATTGCATTTGAAAAGAAAAAGTTTTTTTGTTTTTTTTCTTTTTCTTTTTTGCTAATTCAATGGCAGAAATTTCTTTCACAAATAGGCTTTTCAAAATTTGTAATATTCTGATTGCTTTTTCCACTTTCTCTCTAGATGTCTTAATTTTTTAAGCTCACCTGGAGGTAGATAAGCAGATAGAATTGGTTGGGTTGGTGATTTTTTAAAAATTATTATTTTTTTCATTTTGCAGAGGCAATGAGGAACAAAACAATAGGTACAATGAAGTTAACTTGCTAATTTCATAAATATGTTTAATTTGATCTAATATCATGTCTTTTTATGGCTTGAAGATATGTGAAAACCCCATCTTCTGGGAAGTGAGAGGACGTTCCTGCTGAGCAGGCAGAACTCCTTTAAACCCATTTATTTCTTTTTCTTTTATTCTTTTTCTACACAGTATCTTATCTTTTTTTTTTCTTATTATTATTATTTTATTTTTTTATTTTTTATTTTTTTTCTCAGACATAAAACTAATTTTTCAGAGAATTTTCCCCCAGCTTCAGGTTCCTGTTCATGAATCTGAGGCACAGTCTGGGAACACGTTCCTTTGCTAAATGTTGTCTCGGGCTCACTCTTTCTCCCTTAAAACCTGCTCAGAGAAGACTGTGTAGCTGCACAGATAAACATCTTGTTGATCAAGAAGGAAAACTACTGGAGTTAAGAAGCATTTATAAATATAGTTACAGTTAAATATAGAAATTATAAGCAATAATTTCACTCATTCCTACATGAACATTTCAGCAGTCTGCTTCCCATTTTGGTAAGAGGGGTCATTTAAAACCTTAATGATTTTGATTTCTGGAAAGATACTGTTCCTTGTTTTCCTGTATATTCTGTAAAAATTAGTTTGTTTTCTAAAAAGATTGGAAAATCTATTAAAATATAGTGAGAACAGGCTGTACACAAATTTTACCTCACATTTAAAGCAAAAAAGAGAACAACAGAAGGTAGATTTTTCTTTTTTTTTTTTTTTTTCCTGACATACCAGTGGTGCATTTGTTTTTACATATGTTTTTGTTTCTGTTGTGAATTATTCAGGACATTGATTTAAATGTGGTAGCCACCTGGGGCAGCGTAGCCATGGTAGCAATAATGACTGATCTTAGTAACTGACAACAGAATCTTGTCTCTTAATTTTGCATATTACCTCAGACATACATGAAACAATGAAATATAGAGTCTTTTCCAAGCATCATATAAAATCTTGTCTACAAATCTTGCCTTAGTGACTGCTACTTACCTCTTTCTCACTCCTATTATGATAAAATTACTCACTATGTATTTCTCATTTTTGACCTTATATAATATGTTGTGAAATGTAATTTGCAATTCTTACATCGCCCAGCCTGCTTTACTATTAGGCAGTACCAGCACAAGTACTACTTGATAAAAGTGGAGAAGGTGTATGCTGTTTAGAAAGATCTAAATATTTACAGGATTGTTAATATGCATATGTATGTATCATTTTCTGTGTACATCTACTTGGAACAGAAAAATGATATTGCTGGAACTTTCCTCAAGTAGATCTGCAAAGGGGAATTTGCATGAAAACTTCAATTTATTCATTCAGCTTTGACACAACATAACTCACAATTTGGTTGTTGGAGTGCTTCTTGCAGATCATAGAATCAGAATAATTCACATTGGAGAAGACCTCTATGATCGTCTAGTCCAACCTTTAACCTAGTAGTGACAAATCCACCAATAAACCATTTTACTAAGTTCTACATTTACATATTTCTTGAAGACATCCAGAGGTGGTGACTCAACCACTTTCATGGGCAGCCTGTTCCAATGCCGCACAACCCTTTCAGTAAAGAAATTTCTCCTAATATCTAACCTAAACCTCCCCTATGTAATTTGAGGTTATTTCCCCTTGTCTCATTACTTGGTGCTTGGGAGAAGAGCACCTCGCTACAACATCCTTTAATTGTAAAGTACAGTAAGGTCTCCCCTGAGCCTTCTTTTATCCAATCTAAAAAACAAAAAAAACAAAACAAAACAAAACAAAACAAAAAGCAGCTCCCTCAGCTGCTCCTCATAAGACTTGTTCTCTAGACCCTTCACCAGCTTTGTTGCCCTTCTTTGGACATGAAGTATCCAAAGTATCCAAAAGACACTTCTGTATAACAAAAGTGATAACAAAATGCACTTATATAATGGCTTGACTTTTCTGAAAAAACATTTAATTTAATAGCTTAAACATTGCTCTTACAATTCTCCATATTAACACCAAGATCTAGAATGTTTTACTCTAGAATATCTATCCTAAATGAAGAAAAAAAACAACCAAACAAAAACTGCCATTTTTTCCATGAAATATGAAGGAAATAGTTCTATAAATCTTAAACAGACATGGGAATCATTCCAATAATTAAAACAATAATTAATAAAAATAATAAAAAAATTGCCATTCACTTTATTTTCCTGCATCATTTTGTGTGTGCTTTAGTTTTCATTTTGATAACTGATTGAGTATTGCCTGAATTAGGACCGCAAAACAGAGCACTTTTATATCTGCGACATTAAAGGAAAAATAAAATATAAATCTTCCTGAATATTAATATAATATGAAAACCCTGTGAGATTATTTAAGAAAGTAAGGAGATAAATGGGTCTGGCTTTTGAAAAATATACAAAGTTCAAGACTGCTTAGATCATGATTATAATTCTACATAGAACCACAGACATATAGACCAATTTAAAGTAGTTTCCTCACTGAGTAAAGTTTATTTTAGCAGCCACTTTCTGCAATATTTTTCCCATGTGATGGAGCTAGTACCACCACTAAAATCACAATGTAATCAAAAGATTGACTGTAACAGAAGAAGCACTAGTAATGCACTCATAACAATCCTGTTTTCAGTGTGAGACAAAGAACTAAAGTCAAAGCATGACTGAAGCCAAACAGGTAGGACTTCATGCCTCATATTTCAGGCAGTTAATGTAGACTGCCTTTGTCCTCTGTAGAAGTTAACTTAAAATAATCTGACCCTTCTCTGAACTGCAGGCAATCCCACAAATATTTTTGTCTATAATTCTCTCCAGACTTTGAGCAGTGGACTTCCTAGGTACCTGTCATTCAGTGTAACCTTTCCTTGTTCTGAAGGTATTGTCACTGAAAGTCTGACAATATATTTTTCTCCTTCTTCCCAAAACTAATGTATGAAGTGCCAATTTCTTCCATGGGATTTTTTGGGGGGGATTTCCTTGGTTCAGACACACTCTAGAAGACACAGCCTTTCTCCTCACCTAAAAAAGAAATACTGCAGTTGAAAACTAGATAATATACTACAGCATCACCCAGGAACATCAAACATCTGTGATACATTTTGACTAAAATGGCAATAGTGATATAATGGAGGGAAACAGACAGTGAGCACTGGTTAAATCTTGACTTTCAGAAACCTAGCCATTTAATACTCTTAGTCTTTTGAAATGTATTCTCTTGAACTATCTCTGCACAGTACAGTGATGTCATAAAATCTTCATGCTAGCTGTGCTTATCTGGTCTTTAATACTTCAGAACATCATGTACATTGGAAAAAGAACAATTGTAAGCCATCATGGAAGTTACGGGAACATGTACTTGTTCTTGTCACTTCTTATGGTTCTCTGTAATCTGTCCTCTAGACACACTGTAATACTGGGTATTGCTTTTTTCTTGAAACTGTGATCATTTCACTCAAAATAATCTGGAGAGTCCTGTTAAACTGACTCAGCTAAAGGCAAATCCATGTGTAACAATTAACTCTCATTCTGTAATTGCATTTTGTCTATCTGAAAGGAGAGGAAAGAAATGACTTGTGAAATCAAAGTCGAGTTTAGTTGAAAGTGAATGCATTTTATTTTCTCCATCTAGTTTCTTGTCAGTGACGTGCAACATAGCAGAGACTCCAATAGCTAAACTGCTGCTGTCCTTGATAGTGTCATTCAAACTGCTTTTGAGTTTCTCAACAAAAACTCAAAAACTCTGAGCTGTTTGACAATTAGATTTAAAAGGCACAGAGGAAATAACAGTCCATAAAACTGAATGACATTCTCAGAAAGTCTACTAGCTTTTTTCTTCTTGATGGAGAAACAAAAGGATGACTGTAGTGAGGAGAGTATAGTTATTATAAACTTGTCATTTGTATTAATAATTATACATTTTCAAGCCTGTGTACTTTTACAGTTAAGGTCATGAGCTAAAACACAGATTAAATTCTTGTTTCTCTTAGACTTTTTATGGAATGTTATATGATCAATTTATCTTTAAGTGGATATATTCATCTTAATGTAAATGGGAATAATACTATATTTTCTCCAGTTATTTATATAAATTTGCAGTTCTACTTCAGTCCTTTTTGATTAAAAACCATATCTAATAACTGTTTTAAAACAAAATAAAACAAAACATATTTATTTGACCAGAAAATAATTTAGGGGAAGAAGCATTTTAATAAGGGATTATAGTAAGCTATAATTACTATTTGGGCAATAGTAAGCGATTTCCCAAATTCTGCTTGAAAATATTTTTCAAAATTAATTCAAATACTTTAAGAGGTATCATATTTTAAGTTATAATATAAATAGACATTTATTTTTTATTAGACAGATGCATTTTTCTTCCTTATTCTTCATTTCAGAAGCTCTCAGAACTTCCTAGTTTCTGTTGAGAATTGGAAAATGAGTATGAAGTTCTCATGTTGTTAAAAAGAAAAAAAAAAACTTTCAACTTTCAACACTTCCAACTTTTCAAAACTTTCTGTTAAAAGAAAAAAAAAACTTTCAAATTTGCTGTAGGTTCAGTATTTTACCTTCAATCTTGCATTAACTTGTAATACAAATAAGTAAGTAAAGAATAACCACCTGCAATAAATTTAATTTCCATTTTGATTGAGTTGATCAGTTAATGATGTGGTAAATATTATAAATTTTATAAAAATAGATCATGTAATGGCTCATTTTACAGATTGTTTGTTCATAAGAAACCATTCACATTAGAACTTTATTTCCACAGGGGTGGAGTAAGCCTCAAATTTCAATTTCAAGACAGACTGGGGAGTCTTGCTGGGAATCACACACACTGATTCCCACACATAAAAAGCAAAGAAAATAGGCATGAAGAACATCATATCTGATGTCCCATTTATTTCGGGTAATTTATGTATACAAAGTGACTAAATCTTGATATCCAGATATTTTTCCTCTATGTCTCAGAGAACAGACCAGATGGAGTTTGTAAAAAAAACAAAAACAAAAAACAGGGGTAAAAAAAATGTGCTTTTTTTTTTTTTTTTTTTTTTTTTTTTTAACCTTATCAGTCTAGCATTTCTCATGTTATTTACGTCTCACTGATGTAATCTGGTTTCAGGTGGTGTATACATGAAGAGAAATTTAACCCAATATATTAGACAGTGATGTATTACATCATTCTCTTGTGATTTCTTAACCTTAGAAGTTATGAGTAGAGCTTTCTATACATTTTGACAAGATATTTTCCATGAAAAATTCAGATTCAGGCTGAGAAGAGTATTTTCAGATTCAATGAAACAAATGATTAAGTTGTTCCATGTGGAAAAAAGAAAAAAAAATGCGTTTCGTTTCAGCATTTCCCGGGTGAAATATTTCAATTAGAAATGTACTCCAATTTTATTAAACATTAACTAGATTGAAGAAGTTTGACTGAATGAACCTTTTCACTTTGTCATGACAAAACTCTAGTGTGGCCCAATATTGTGGTTTAACGCTGACAGTCAGCTAAGTACCAAACAACTGTTCTTCACTCTCTCCACATGGGATGGGTGAAACAATCAAAAAGTGTGTGAACTCATGATTTGATATATAGGCAGGTAAAGCAAAAGCTTCATGTGCAAGTAAAGTAAAACAAGGAATTCATTCTCTACTTCCCATTGGCAGGTAGGTGTTTAGCCACTTCCAGGAAAGCGGGAAAGAGGGCTTATCACACAAAATGGTTACTTGGGAAGACAAATGCCATCACTCTGAACTTCCCCCCCTTCTTCCTCCTTTATTCCAGCTGTTATTAGTGAGCATGACATCACATGACATGGGACATCCCTTTGGTTGGACAGCGTCAGCTGTCCTGGCTGTGTCCCCTCACGGCTGCTTGTGTGCCCTCAGCAGGGCAGGTCAATACAAAAAGTAGAAAAGTCCTTGGCTCTGTGTAAGACTGCTCTGCAATAACTAAAACATTAGTGTGTTATCACCACTATTTTCATTGAGAATCCCAAACACCGCACTATACAAACTCCAGCCCGAACCATAACACACAAGCACACGTTTTCATCTGTATGGTTTGGTGTAACTATATATGTGCATATTCATACATATGTATATACATATATATGTTAATATATACCGATACCTGTTGCATGTGTATCTGCTATACTGGTATCAAAATTTGATAGTCAAGTAAGGTAATGGGAATCACTAATTTGAGTATTGGAGATTTCATTTCAAGTGTGTTCCATGGGAAGTTTCCAGTATTTTAAGTACTCTAAAATATAACCTTGCAAACCTCACTCTTTTCCCTTCTGCTTGTAAGTAACTATTGACTTGCAGGCTAGCTCTGTAAGCAAGAAAAGAAGGGTTTAGATTTATCATCAGCTCTGCTGTCTAACAGAATATGACAGCATGAATCTATGCAATGGATAGAATGATTAAAATTTAAATATAACCATACTTACAAAGTATTTAAGTCAATGCACTTTCTAAGCCAACAGTCATTGGCAAGAGTTAAGGCAGAAGCACTGAACCTTTTGGGGTCCATCAATTTCAATTCATTTGCTCTGATTTTATGGATCAGTACTTGGTCTCTTCACTCTAGTGTCTATGAAATGTCAGTCTTTCTAGTGACAGCTGAAGAATATAATGACCTGCATATGTAACTATAATTTCAACACTTTTTCCGGCATTCGAATATTTAACCACGTGTCTGCAAGAATTAGGTTGATGCAGTCATAGAGTATAGCTTACCTCATTTTGTCTTCGTATTGCAAATGGCATAAAAGCAAGTCAAATGTGCAATTCCATGCTGTATTTCTATACACTCTGAGTACCTCTGGTTGTGCAAAACAGCCATGGTTTACTTCTTGTCATGTATGATTTTAGGAAGTATATTTTGAAGCAGCTGGAATTACTGCATTAACAATGTACCTGATAGAAACCACAAAAACATTGCCATGAAAAGTTAATGACCAAATGATACATCATATTTGTTCAACACAACTAGAATACAAAATATACATTATCCACAACAACTCTAAGTCTGACCATTTTTTATACAGGAAAGAGTGACTTATTTTCTGCACAGAATAAACATTTAATAATGACTAAAAGTGGCATGCTGTTTTCTATAGACTGAAATAAATTTTGGCTATAGGTGCTCTACCAAATTTAATGAGTATAAAATATTTAATATGATGATCAGTAAAAAGACAGACTTTTAATGGTAACTCCATTTGTAACTTTAACAGATTTCTGTTATGTGTATAAATATATGAAGGTGGTGTATGTGCAAACAAACCTATACGCATATATGAAGAGGATATGGTACTTACGGAGATTGATAACAACACAGAGATGGCTCAAATATTTTAACCATCAAACTTGAGACATAGACATAAGAATAGAATGATTTAAATTTTTCTACTTTTTATACACAAGTTTATTTGAAAAATGTACAGTGAAGGAATTTTTCCTGACATCATTTTAAGGCAGACATTTTTAGCATAAGTTGTGGAAAAGATGTTAAGTGAAAATCATTACTGATTGTACTGGGTTCTTGTGGCAAGGTTTTGCTAATAGGGAGGCTGCAGGGGAGGCCTCTGTGGGCAGAGCTGTCCCATGTAAGACCAGAGCCAGCTCCAGCCAGCTCCAAAACAGACCCAGAGCCGACCCAGTGAGCGATGTTGGTTGTGCCTCTGGGAGAGCAGATTTAAGTTAAAAACAAACCAACAAACAAACACTGCTGTGCAACAGTAGCTGGGAGAGAGGAGTGAGAAAATGCAGAGAGAACTAGCCCTGCAGATATCCCAAGGTCAGTGCAGAAGGAGGGCAGGAGGTGCTCCAGGTGCTGGAGCAGCAGTTCCCCTGTGGCCTGTGGAGAGGCCCTTGGTGGAGCCCCTGCAGCCCATGGTTCCCACATAAAGCAGATCTCCATGCTGTAGCCCATGGAGGAGCCCCCGGTCTACCAGGTGGATGTGACCTGGAGGAGACTGTGGCCCATGGAGTGCCCCTGCAGGAGCAGTACCCTGGAGCTGCAGCCCCTGGAGAGGGGACCATACAGGAGCAAGGGGCCTGGGGTTAGCTGCTGCCCATGGGGGACCCATGTTGGAGCAGTTTGCTCCTGATGGATGGACCCCGTGGTATGGAGCCATATGGGAGCAGTTCTTGAAGAGTTGCTACCTGTGGGCAGCCCCAGCAGGATCAGTTCTGGAAAGGCGACATCCCCTGGGGGGGACCCCATGTGGAGCAGGGGCACAGAGTGACCATTAAGGAGCGGCGGAGATGAAGTGTTAGGGACTGACTGCAGCCCCAATTCCTTGTTCCCCTGCGCCACTTGGGAGAAGGACATAGAAGAGGGTGGATGTGGGGGAAGGTGTTTTTAGTTTGCTTTTAGTTTCCCCCATTCTAGTCTGTTAGTGATAGGCAACAAAATATATTAATATCCCTATGCTGGATCTGTTTTGCCTGTGAAAATAATTGGTGAACAACCTCCCTGTTCTTATCTCAGCCCTTGAGACATTTCCATCATATTTTCTCCCTCTTTTCTTTTGTTGAGAAGGAGTTAGAGAGTGGTTGTGGTGTTTAGCTGCCCAGCAGGGTAAAACCACTGCACTGATGAAGAGCTTTATTCAGAGTATGTTTAAAAGTTTTCTGGTTCTTTTTTTAGTTCTAAAATTTATTGTCTGTTCTGTAATGTTGAAACTACAATATAACACTTGAGGCAAAGATACAGCCTACATTCCATTTCACATGCTTAAATATATACAAAAAACAGGATAAAATGATGTCTCTGTATAAAAATAAAAGCTTATGTTAGTAAAGCAAGGTCATTAAAAAAAGGGAAAACTTCTATACTGTAAGCAATTTTTCTTATTTGTAAGAAAAATCCATTAATAATTTGCAAAAATTCAAAAGTGAATCATCCTCATTTTAGGGGTTGTCACTCCTTTGGGGAAGAAGAAGATAAGTGATTTTTCACATTTTACAAATAAAAAAGATGAAATGTCAGATCAGTGTGCAGGAGAAAAATGTGGAATAAATTGTATACAAATTATATCAAAGTCTAGTGAATACACACACAGAAGTCTGCAGTAACTACTGTTTTCTTGTGATAGCTCAAAGAAAAGGGTTAAATTTAGCAGCTAAATTATGCACTGAGTATAACTTCATCTTTAATATAATCCAGAATTATGCTTCCTTTAGAAATCCAGACAGATATTAGACTAGATTTTTCTAATGTAAAGTAATATTGCAGCCAGCAAAAGACACCATTTCCATTTATCTTAAAAATAGCTAGCTATGGCATATCTAAATTTGCAATACGTATACAGTAATCTACTAAATTCCATGAAAACATAATGAAAGCTTCCAAAACTACTTTTGAAATAAGGTAAAAGTCCTAACAGAAAAAGGGTCCAACCCTGTAGAATAATTATGCACCTGACAAATTAAATAAATATAAGATTTTGTTCTCTTTAGTAGAATCACAGGTAGGCATTATAATCATTTAAGAATTTACCGTAACGAGCCTTTATGCTGTTGACATCACTTACCATTTTTATCTCTATCTTATTTCTCCCCTGCATTTATTTAAAAATACTAACAAGTAATTCAGCCTTGTATTCTCTGTTTTCACTGAATTACCAATGAGACAAGTGAAAGCTCTTGGAATATATATCTGGTGGGATACACAAATTTGCATAAAGAAAATCCTACTGAAATTATAGGATAATGTAATAGGCAATGAAAAATATTCCTAAAATGCAGGTTGGGATGAAAATGCATCTTTAATGAATTTTTGAGTAAAAGAGTGGCAGGTCTGGAACATTATCCTTAGTAGCAAAATGTGTTCCATGCAGATCAAAAGATATTGGTACAGAGTTCATTCAGCAGTATTCAACAGATATGTGGAGTTACCATACCACTGACAGATACCAAGGGACAAAATCTTGGTTGCATTTAGGGCATTGAGAGTCTTGTCATGGCTTTTCTGATGGTAGAGGTTTTGCTCAATATCTTGCAAAACTTGAGCATGGCAGTTACTGAAATAATAGACCATGACGTTTCCCATTGTGCCTGTAAACATCTTAACAGGCGAAACGGATGGGGATTAAAGCCTCCTATATTATTCATCCTTGCCCATCTTCACAGACTTTAATGTCACTGTCCTAATGGTTTGTTTCCTTGATTGTTTGGTTGATTGATTTTGAGTTAGATAAATTTAGCAGAAATGGTGACTGTGATGTGCTTTTGGCAATTTTGGATTTAATTCAATATTTGAATGAAAAGTAAGAAGTAACAAATTTATAGATTTTCAAGAATATGACTTTCAGGCATGATAATTAGTCTAAAAGAAGAAAAAGAAGAAAAGCAAAAAAAAAAAAAAAAAAAGAGCATTACAGGCAGAGCTAAACTCCCACAATTTTCTTTCTTTTCTTTTTTTTTTTTTTTTTTTTGGCTGGGGTGTAAGGGGTGAGGATGGGGAACAATCTCTAGAATCCAGATATTAAGTAGAAAAAGAAAGAGAACATGCTTCTCCCTTCTTCCTTGTGGTGTAATTGCCTGAAGTAACTAGGAAAATAAAACAACATTCACATTTTAAAGAAAATGTACAGCATTGAAGAGGCTTTCAAGGTAAGATGTAGCTGCATTACCTGAGTGTTCCCTAGGCTTCCAACCTTAGATGTTATCGCGATGGGGAAACCTGGTGTGCTAGCTCTAAGGAACAGTATGGAGCATAGAGTGGAGTGGAGACACCACGGCTAGGCTCTGTAACCATGTTCTATTGTTACAGAGCCTAGCCATGTAACTATATGTAACTATGTTCTCTATTGTTCGTGTGCACACTGAGACTGATAAGCTTCACTTTTCGCTACCCTGAGCCAAGGGCCTGTCATGTTTTGACAAACGCTGTACCCTAGTATAGTTTTGCTCATTAAAATATCATTATAATACCAAAACACACCTCCATCCCAAAAGCTACCCGCCTCCAAGGTGCGACCACCCCTCACTGAACATTTGCTCTGAATTTCTCGCTCTGAATTTCTTGGAACCTATTACTTTAAACGGAGTCAGGAGAACTTTTCACCAATCACAACTAAGATATACTTGACTAGAGCCACTCAAGCTCTACCTAAAAGATAGAAAATAATATAAATTGGCCTAAGAGAGAGGGGATGTTAGGGAAGATACCACCGTCAGGGGAGATACCATCCCTAGGGAATACAACATCCTTAGGACCCCCTGACTCCTGGGACCAGTTGATGGGCTGAGCCTCTCTTCTACCCACATTGGGATGCCTTTGGGTGAGATTTGAACACTTGGTTATAAATCTTTCTAGAGTCTTTGATCCTTTTAATGTATTAATTTCTAGGCTGCGCACCTGTAACACCTGTGTATTTCATGTATGCTAGCTTGCTTTCGCAGACAGTCACTATTTCCAGCAATCCAAAGAAGCTGTGTACCTGTTGCTGTAATAAATCACACTTGATTGCATTGTTATAGCTCTCATTAAGTGCGACTAGGGTAAGGGTGGTTATACGTTATTGGTGAATCCGTGACCATGATAGTTCAGTGTTCTGAATCCAACCAGACCCCTAGTTAATGTGTTATTGGTGAATATCTGACTGGACCCCTAATAGTTAATGTGTTATTGGTGAAATCTGTGATTGTGATAATTCAGTACCCTGAATCCAACCGGGCCCATAATGGTTAATCAGCTACACCCCTTAACGCGACATTTCTATAGGCAACTATCATTTGATATTTAATATTTACGTCATCTGTCAAAGTGTTCTGTTATCAATTAACAGTTCCTGAAGTACAGTCAGCATTGAAGTATAGAAACTTAATTTTAAGTTTCTACAATATATAAGTTTCACATAGTATACAATGCTTTTGTGCATTCATGATATTTTCCAGGAGTCATTTTCATTTTTCCTGGGTCCTATGCTGCTCAAGAGAGGGTGGGAGGCATTCTAAGACTCCTAAGATCCCTTAAGAATGTGACAAGGAGACAAGTTTTAAGGACAAATTAGTATGTTTAATTCTGCATTGAAGGAAACAATATTCCTAGGCCCATGGATGATCAAAATTATTTCCCAGAGCACACAAAAATCAAGCCTGGGTGAGATAATGCAATTCCTAGTAGCAAGTTCTTCCTTGTATCTCTTCCAAGGAAACATGATTCAGCATTGTGCTCTAGTGGGGGTAATAGAGAAAAAAATAAAAGAAAACAAAACAAACAAACAACAACAACAACAAAACAGTTTTTTTTTTTTTTTTTTTTTTTTTTTAATGCCTTCTAATTGCAGTTTCCATTAGTAATTTATCAAACATTTATCCTTATGTGCTGATTTGGTCCAAAATCGTAGAGGATAATCTTTAAAGTGCACATTCAAAGCTTTGTCAATATTTGAAGCCATCATGTATATATTAGAAAGCAAAGAATACAGGCAGAGCAATGCAGAAGCTCATTCATCCATTATGTTCAATCTGCCATTAAGGATCCCTGACTAATGGATTTCTGAAGCAGATGGAAGTTTTTGCAGAGACAGATGAGGGCACAATAGCTTTAACTTTTAGTCTTTCAAGCTTGAGGAGTTTGCTTTCATGGCTTCTCCTGAAGCCTTTCCAAAGCAATGTGCTCTTCACAGCAACTAAGTTTTTAATAAAGAAAAGAAGTTGCTTTCCTTTTTCAGTTATGAAGGACTTAAGTTTTCTTCAATGCTGCAAGAATAAATCATCATAATTAGACAAAACTAAAGAGAAGTCCTTAACAGACAAGTAAAGATCCACATAATGAAATGTTATCTTTGAAATAAAATGTTCCAGTAATTCAAAAAATATTAAGATAATTTAGTACATGTTAATAAATCATACCAAAAGCTTTCTGAGTTTATAACTTAAGTCACTAACTTGCTAGAAAGGAATAGACAGGTATCTGAACATTAATTAAGATATATAAATACAACGATTAAACAAATATGAATGACTCTCCAAGATATATAACTATAAGCATGAAAAATTTCATTCTATTGTTTGGAATGATTCTACTGTTTTCAGTGAACTCTAAACTATGCTGTGAAGACCCTCTTTTACTAGGGTCTTCTCTTACCCTTTTCCTGCTCTTTTCTGCTATTTTAATTTACATAATTTGATGGTATTTATTAAACAATAAAAGTGTGAAACCCCCAAAGAAATTACCTTTTATTATTAATCTTCTTTTTAATGAATGTTCTTAAATGTTATGTACAATATTAAAATTTATTGAATAAACAATATGCTTCTATTCCCTGCTCTCCACCCTCCACAACCCCCCTCCCCAGAAGACAACAACAACAACAACAAAAAGGCAAATTGGTACTGGATATTGGAAATCATAAACATGGATACCGCTATTATTATTCTGAATGAAGACACAGAAGGCACTGGAAGATTTTCCTTGGACTTGTAAAATAGAAAAATCTAGTATAATTTAAGTCAAATGACACACTTTATTTAAGATTGTAATAAGCATCTACCTTGAAAGCAAGATGAAATAATTCAGTAAAATCCTCATATAGTGGGATGGTGAAGGAAGAAAAAAAAAAAGAAAAAAAGAAAAAAAGAAAGAAAAAAAAAAAAAAAAAGAACGTCTAAATGATTACTCTGAGTATGAAGCCAAATACATTAATATCTGTAGGTCCTGTAGATCTTAGTGTCCCACAGGCACCTTGGAGGTAAAAGGAGGCAACACCACCTCCTTTTTCACAGGGTCCATGTCAAGGAAAGCACATGTAAAGTCTGGATGGCATGTGAGACGTAAAATAGCCTACAGGACCTTTACCTGTCAGACCCCAGTTGCACAGCCAAGGAGAATTCTAGGTGTCTGAGTACTTTGGGGCACACCACTACAGGACAGAGTGCCTGTTGTCTGCACAGTTAGCACAGGAGCCTGGACACCATGGCAGAATCAGGAAAGCACCCAAGAGTTTCCCTGACCCAGTTCTGTATAATTAGTGAATGCTGCCCTTTTTAGCTGTTTTTCTCCATTAGCCTTTGACCCCATTACTGCCTCTTATTTGTCTTTTTCCTTTCATTTCAGATGCCACTCATATCACTTGAGTCATTTAAAATAATGAATACTGTAATTATATATTTTAATTAAGGGTATAATTTATAGATACTGATCACCAGTTCTGCAGCCCCAATTCACCAAGCAGCCAAAACAAGATTTTTCTTTTTTATTTAAAATACTAATATATTGAGTATGTAAAATACTAAGTTGTCTCTTGTGAGGCAAAATGTTGTTGCTGATGCTTACCTATCATCATATATAATAAAATACAAGATCTCACGTGGTACACCATGGGCTACAAGGGGACATCATCGGCCTCTCCATGTGCCGCAGGGGAACTTTTGCTCCAGCACCTTGAGAACTTCCTCCCCCTCCTTCTGCACCTTGGTGTCTGCAGGGCTGTTTCTTTCTGTATTTTTTTCATTCCTCTCTCCCAGCTGCTGTGGCACAGCAGATTTTCCCTTTCTTAAATATGATCTCACAGAGGGGCAACCAGCATCACCCACTCAGCTCTGGCCAGAGGCAAGTACCTTTTAAAGCTATCTGGCACTGTTTCTTATCTGACATGGGGAAAAACCTTCAATGGTTTGGTAAGTGTATTGGGTTTATGTGGCAGAGTTTGGTAAACTAAAATTTGCAATTTGGCTCAATGTTGGCCTGTGTCTATCCTGCTAATTCAGGCTAGACACTCAGCTCTATAGCTTGTGCAAACATCAGTCAGACTACTTTTTTGTAATAGGACTTGTTCCCCTTTGAGCAAATGTCATCTGCTGTGTCATTTTGCATTGTGTCATCTGCAGCACTTAACATAATTCAAGGAATAGAAGAAGGTGAAATCATTTATCTAAAAGATTGCTTGCTTCCTTATTTGCATAAACATTGCAAAGTGTAAATGCTGGCTCTAGAGAATTGAAAAGTTACTAAAAACATTTTGAATCCTTGTAAGAATGAAAACAAAACAAAACAAAGCAACCAAAGTATAATTTCAAAATATTGGTGCTAAGTAAGGTATTTCAGAGAATATAGATAGGAAGGTGACTAAAGAAATGATCCAAGACTTTAGATCAGTTTCTGACCTTTACTATGTGGACAGTACTTCTCCACTGATGCCTCCACAGCACATTTCCCAGTTATTCCACAATGAAAAATTCTAGCTTGTAACAGAGTTCTTTGTGAAGAGACTACCAGTTTGGAGTTTGACATTATATTGTCATTATATATTATATTATATATATATTTATACATATATTATTACATAAGATCCGAAATGTTATAATATGCAAGAAAGACAATTGTGCCTATATCAAAGAAACATTCAATTAAGGGGATGTACTGAAGCACATCCTGGTGCTTTGATGTTTGCATTATTTTTATCAAGCACCCAGTGCAATGAGGGCTAGAATCAGGTCTATCCTGTTCTAGATGAATGCCTAATTGGCCAGATGTTTAGAACAACCTAACAACCTTCCCTTGTTGTGTTTTTATTTATTTATTTATTTATTTATTTATTATTCCAAGCAAAGTGTATTGTTCCTGTAGTACTGCCGCTGGAACTCCCTCTAGATTGAGGGTTGCATATTGTTCCTACAAAAGATGGAGGGCAAGTCACTACTATCATTTGGATAAAAGTGGTATAAATGTCTAGCCATGCACAATAGCCTGATCCTTCTTGAGTTCTGGTGGATTTCAGATGAGGAGATACTAAGAATTACAGAGACAAGGACAAAAGCAAAGCTTTGAGTGCTTGTTTCATTGCTAGTAAAGTAAGTATCCTTAGTCTATAGGCTGATAGCTGAGCAAAGATTGCCTTCTGTAGATTTAGCTCTAAGAGTATTGAACGTGGTAATGTTATTAGAATTTGATGGAAGGTTGCTGTTTCTCACATATGATATGCTACCTGTCTTATATGGAGTTAGAATTCACAAACACAAAATAGAAGACAAATAGATTGCTCCTATATTCAGATGGTCATTCAGCGTTAGTCAGGAAAGTGTAGCTTCAAGAGGCTATAAATATAAAAGAGTGTTTCAAGAGCTCCAGCTTCTACTGCAGCTCTTTCTTTGAGTCACTGATAAATCTTTTTGTCATAACCTCCTGAATTGTTTGTAAGAATTAATATTATTGTTCAAAACAATCACCATCATTTCATCCTAAATATTCACTCTCACTATATTTTTATACAACATCTTTATTGTAATTATGGTTTCCAATTTGTTTTTGTACTACATTAATTTTATAATTAAGAGGGAGAATGGAGATCATGGCTGACAATATTCACAAGCGGGGCTTCTAATTCCTTGATCAGTGATCAGTGACTGGCAGGAGAATTAAGGATAGACAGTTCTTTTTTCCTTCATAGGAATGCTCCAGGACTAAAGTGAAGTTACTGTACAAACAAAAATCCAACCCTAAATGTCCACGTGTGGCCCAAAATACAGAATCGCTTAAGTCTAGTTTGCAGTATAATAGTTCTTGATGTGAATTATCAAATTATCAAGGACTATAAACCAATGGTCACAAAACTTTATACGAGCTATGGGATTTTAAAAAATGTTTTACCTTTTTTGAGGGGGAAACATGAATATTTAGACTTGGAAAGAAAATATTTGTATGCATTTCTCTGAATATTTTCAGTAAGGTTTTCTAGGTGAATACAATGTGTTTGTACCAGTTCCCATAGAAAACAGTGCTAATCCTATTCAACTTGACATAACTCCAGCTCATATGCAATTTCAAGATATAATTTTCCCTGAAATCATTGACACTTCATTCTTCAGTGGTCTATATTCTTCATAGTAGAAAGACATCTCTATCCTAAGACGGGATGCGAGAAGTAACTAAATGTAAAATATATTTTTAGTTATTTTAGCCCATATAATTTTTTGTTTGGCAAATAAATAGATCTTTGTGATTCATGTGATCATTATCAAGTTGCAAGGTAGAGAGAGAGAGAGCTGTTTTCCTGAAGTTTGAAGATGACCTTAACACTTTGTTTCCTGCAAAGGGCCTCAATATAATTTCTTATTCTTGCCTATATCAAATCAAGCTTCTGTGTGTGCTCAAGGGAGATTACCTGAACTTTGTAACTTAAAGATTTAGAACTGAATATTTAGCTCATTTATAAAATATAGCTTCTATTGTTTAGCATGGGAAAGACTCAGCTAGTCATAAATTCACAAGCGAATTGCTATGTATATCCCACCAACTTTGAGTCTGAAATAAAATGAAATTCAATACTAATTCAGAAAATGCAGCAATATTCATATAATACTATGTTATATAATCTTAAATGCTTCAATTTCAGTGTCCATATAGCTTGCTTTTTTTTTTTTTTTTTTTTTTTTTAAATTCCACAGACATTTGAAAATTTCATTATTCTTTGTGAAAAGGGGAAAAGGTGTGACACTGTTTACGGGTATAGATTTTATTACCATACTGTGCAAATTATGAATTGTTTGTACTGGGGATTGTCCAGTTGTGCATTTATATTACTTAGAAAGATGAGAATTCAGTCTTGACAGCTGCTTTCACATTGCTGCAGTAATACGATTTAGTTATATACAAGAGTATATACAGGCATGCAGTTCAAAAAAACCTGCTGTGACTGCTCTCAAAGGTAATGGGACTGTGTCACTTGGGCAAGGACTTTGAAGAGTAACCTTTGGATAAAGTTATGGGTGAGAGATGAAAGAAACCATCAGGTATCTGCCTCCTACTGGAAAAAATAAAAATAAAAAAAAATAAAAATCTTAATCTCCTACTACATAGAAGGCAGATACATCCCCCAGGTACTCAGGTGCTTCCCGAGAAACTTGAGTGTTCCATTTCTTTTTCTCATGAGGAAAAGAAATATGAGTATGAGGTTGGAAGGGATTTCTTGAAGTCATCTGGTGCAAACCCCCTTCTCAAGAGTGATCACCCAGCAGGTTGCCCAGGACTGTGTACAAACAGCTTTCAAATATCTCCAGGGATGGAGATTCTACAAATTCTCTGGGCAACCTGTGCCAGAGCTCAGTCACTTGTACAGTAAACAAAACCAAAACCAAACCAAAACAAAATGTTTCCTGTTGTTCAGATAGAGAATCCTGTGTTTCAGGTTGTGTTCATCCCCTTGCTTCTTGTCCTGTCACTGGGCACTACTGAAAAGAGCCTGGCTATTTCTAGACCCTCTCTATATAGGTATATATATACATTGATAAGACACCCCCGACAGCCAAGCTTTTGAACATCTCTCAGAGTTTCCTCATAGGAGAGATGATCCAGTCCTTTAATCATCTTAGAGGTTGTTCACTATATTTTCTCCAGTAGCTGCATGTCTCTCTTGGGGCCCCAGAAATGGCCACAGTACTCCAGGTGCACCTTCACTGGTGCTGAAAAAAAGGCAAAGGATCACAACTTCAGCCTCCTGGCAAAACTCATTCTAATGCAGCCCAGGATAGCATTAGGCTTAATTTTCACAAAGGCACATTGTTGATTCAGGACAGGACTTTTTATGTAAACCTGCTTTCCAGAGAGCCATCTCTTAGCATATACTCTTGCATGGGGTTATTCTTCCCTAGGTTTGCACTTCCCCTTGATGAACTACATGAGGTACCTGTTAGCCCATTTCTCCAGCCTGTCAAAGTCCCACTGGATGGCAGCACAGCCTGCTACTGTATCTGCCACACATTCCAGTCATCAGCAAAATTGCAATGATTTATCCAAATCATTGATGAAGATGATAAAAAGGATTGAACCTAATACTGACCTAAGCACCCATCGGTAGTTAGTGGCCTCCAACTAGACTTTGCACTACTAATCACCAATCTCTGGGCCTGTCTGTTTAGCCACTTTTCAATCCATGTCACTTTATGTTAATCCAGTCTCTACTTTACCAACTTCTCAATGGGGATGTTAAAGGACACAATGCCAAAAGTCTTACTGAACTGTAGGTAGACAATATAATCTCCTCTCTCCTCATCTGCCAGGCCAGTTATTTTATCATAGAAGGTTATCAGGCTGGTCAAACATGATTTAGTGAATCCATGCTGACTATGCCCAATGACTTCTTGTCCTTCATGTAACTGGAAAGTTACATGAAGTTTCTCTATCACCTTCTCAAGGACTGAGGTGAGGTTGGCCACCCTACAGTTCTCCAGGCCCCCCTTTCTGACTTTCTTGAAGATAGGAGCAACATTTGCTTTCCCCTAGTCCCCCCAGATGGAGAGGCAGCTCTCCCAGTCACCATGATTTTTCAAAGATAATGAGGAATGGCCTCAGAATAACATGAACCAGCTCCCTCCAAGGAGATGGTTGCATTACACCAGGCTCTGTGGACTTACGTATGTACAGTTTGCTTAAGAATTCTCCTGCCAAGCATAACTCTTCCACTCAGAATCTTCCTCACTCTAGACTTCTCCATGGTCTTTGTGACCTGACACTCCAGAAGGCTAGTCTTGCTGGTAAATGCTAATAAAGGTACAAAGAAGGTTTTCAGTACCTCAGCCATGTCCTGTGTCTTTGTATTCCTCCCAGGTTACTTGTCCCTGCTTCCACTTTCTATATATGTCAAAGGATCAAGTACATAACCAAACATAAATTACCCTAAGTGTTAGGAAGATCTAGGTTGCCATTTGCTATGGATTTACAAACTGCTTGATAAGACTTATTTTACAGCAAATCATATACGCTCCAAGGCTGACTGTTGTGCTCATCTCCTCTATGCTATGAACACTTTCATTCTCAACTCCTCTCCTTGCAGGCCTCATGTCATGTTTTGCTATAAGCAACTGCCTACTTTGTGCTTAATACTGGAAAGAAACTCAGCAACATCAGTTTAATTGGGAAAGGTAATAGCTAAGGGAAGAGCATCATTCTAAAGTCAGTGAGGAAAAGTGGAAGGGAAGATCATTTTCAGCACTCATTTTCTCAGAAAAAAAATAACCAGTCATAAATAACTTTTCAACTCCGGTCTTGCCAAACTCATAATATGACTCTACTTGCTATAACTCTAGACTGGGCAAGTAACATATGAATTTTACAGTCTGTTTATTCATCTGTGCCAGTTGCCCATTCACAGTCTTTTGTATAGAAGAAAGACACTGTGTGCTGAAAACCAATCAATTTAAAAATAAAATAAAATAAAACTGGATGGTTAACATTTGCTTTCCACTTATTCTACTATTCTTATCATGTACTTATGTACTCCAGTCATTTTTTTACACATACAAAAAACACTTAGTGACATTTCCAGTCCTCAAGGTTAGAGTGAAAAATACTGTAACAATGTATCTTTATCTATCTATCTATCTATCTAATCTATCTATTTTTTATTAAGGGGGTCGTTACTCTTCTCTTGTGTTACTTGAATGTTTTTTGTTTATAATACTGTCTATGGCTGTTGGGTCTTTATTTATTTATTGACTGAATATTAGGTCTACACACTGTCACCATCAGACAGTTTTAATATGAAAGATAGAAGACTGATTTCATTGGCATTTACCTGACACTCAGATGTCATGTATCCATGTCTGAAAGGCCTAAAGCTGCTGACAAATTAGATTATAAAAAAAGAGAATGTAATCAGCAAGAAATGAATTCTAAAGGCTTTATTAATGGCTTAGATGGAAATCAAATTTGAACATTTATACTGTAATTATATTGTCTTCACCTTCTATCCACTACTAGTTTAAATCTGACTTTTTAAAAAGTTGTATATAAACCGATTTTCCCACCAGAATTGATTACCTTTAATCAATATCATCGCCTTCCTTTTTTGACATTGACTTTGTTACACAAAAGTGTAACAATTGAAAATGTATGCTGTAATTTCCTGTTTTTTATGTATTTTTGGTGTGTAATTTTTACACAAATGTGTTTGGTTTTTTTTGTGTGTAATTTCCTGTTTTGTTTTGTTTTGTTTTTTCAAAAATCTGAAGTCATATATTATATGTTATATGACACGTTATATGTTCATGTTATATGAAGTCATGTTATATAACTTCAGAAAAAAAAAATAATCATATTTGTTTGAAGGTGAATCTAAATTATCAATAACAAAACCAACATAGATGTTTTGAAAAACAAAATTCTGTATTTTAAAGTTTTCTGAAACTATAGGATATACTTCATATTCTCATTAACTTCATATTCTTGTTCAATGAGAATACTTCATATTGTCATTAACTTCTTTCTTCTTGGAATACCATCTTTTGGAAACATTTACATAAATCCACTGAAGCTCATTAGGGCGAAGTACATTAGGGGCTTTAAAACTGACAAGAAAAAAAAAGAAGTGAAAAAATATCCAGGGCAGCCAATTACTGTCATGCTGTAAAAAATTTAATTATGTCACCATAATTATAGATTAATTCTGTCCTGATTTGGCTGAGATAAAGTTAATTTTCTTCATGGTGACTGGTATGGTGCCATTTTTTGGAGTTAAAAGAAATGTTGGTAACATATTGATCCTTATTTGTAGTTGAGCAGTGTTCAGTGGTCACACAGTCAAGGACGTTTCAGCTTCTCATGCTACTCTGCCACCTGGGAGGGGACAGAACCGGAACAATGGACACAAACTGACCAAATGGATATCCCATACCATGTGACATCATGGTGAACAATAAACTGTTGAGAGTTGACTGAAGGAAGACTGCTGCAGCTTGAGGACTGGCTGGGTATCAGTCAGTGGGTGGCGAGTAATTGCATCGTGCATCACTTGTTTTGTTATTAGTATTACATTATCCATTCCTTTTCTGTCCTAATAAATTGTCTTTATCTCAACCCATGAGTTCGACCTTTTTCTGATTTTCTCCCCCATCCCACTTTGGGGTGGGGTTGGGGAGGAATGAGTGAAAGGCTGTGTGGTGCTTAAATGCCTGCCAGGTTAAACCACAATAACCCTGATATCTCTTTTGGCTTATATTTTTAGTTGTCAAAATATTTTCAAAGATACTTTGAAAATGTGTAGTGAAATTTATCTTACCATTCTAGCTTTTTGTAAATAGCTTTTTTTAAATACCCAAAGAGCCCAATTGCTCAAAACACAACAGGTTAAAAACCAACCAACCAAAAAAAAAAAAAATTAAAGAAAACAAATTGGCTGATTGAAATGAATAACACTACAATTTTATTTAAAATTAAGGTTTTATCTACAGTACGGGTATCAGGCTCTATGATAGCACTAGTCCAACCTCCCAATGAAGTAAGCTGCAATCTGTAAAAAATGTGGTTCATCCCAATATTTTGAACATGCTACTGTATCAGTTGCTAGAAATTCTGCAACAGAGTTTTTCTACAAGTAGTGTTCAGAATGAGAGGAGATAAATCTGTAAATCCATCTAAAGCACTTGTAATAAATGAGATTACAGCACGCTAATAAATGTGGTTAGAAAATAGTTCTGAAACTGATTGATGAAGTCATATGTTGTTCACATAAGTGTAAGGACATGAAGGATACAGAAGCACAAAACCTAAGGTTGATCACTTGATTTTGTCAGGAGTTCTGAGGGTTTCTATGTAATAAGAGTCATGCTTTGTGATATCTTTTGGCACAGAGAATTAAAATAGATTTTAAGCTATAAATTATTAGCAGCTAAAGCAGTATTTGGGGAAGTATCACCTTATGTTTTTATATTCTTCCCTAGGCATCTGCTTTTGACCACTATTAACAGAACACAATGATTAACAGAACACCAGATGGATCTTTGAACTTTTCTTACATTCCCATTGTATGTTTGAAAGTAGCATGAAGAAAGCAACACACACACACATACAAAAGTAATTTGCCAAATGTTAGAAAACTAATAGGTGCAATAAAAATACATTTGAGATTTTCTGACTCTCTATTGATCAACTTGTTTATGTGCAAACATAAAGTTTACCTGATTACTGTATCAAAGGTAGACTTACCCACAAATAACCAAGCTATCTGTCTAAGAACTATTTTTCTCATACTCCTGGAAGATACAGAAAAACTTTTCATGAAAACTTTATTTAATTTTAATAGCACAAAAGATAAATTAAGGATGAGAGAGAAAACCTCTTAGTAGGTTCTTGAAGCTTTATATTTCAGTGTGACTTGTTGCAAACTAAAAATAAAATTAATGCCAAATGTCTTGTTCTGAGGGATTTTTTCCCCTCTGATAATTGAATATTACGGATTAATTATTCCCATCAAACATTGAGTTTGCCTAGTGTGAACTGTATCATTACATAACATGTGGTTACGGTTATCCTCGATAAGTAGAAGGCTATAATGACATTCAGTGCAGCATGAACAAAAGGCAAAATTCTTCTAACTAATTTTATAAACAAAGAATAATGCACTATCAATAAAATGGTCAGCTTTTCCAACAACATTTTCAAAAACAAAAATATTAAGAATATATAGCCATTGATTATTGCATTAGAATGGGAAATTATTTAAAATTTCTTTTTGGAGTTTTATTTCTGTTTTTAAGAATTGTTGATTATTTTCATACATTGGAATTAAGGGGAATGATGACAATACCTATGGAAAATGTCTGGTTTTGCCCTAGAATTCAAATTCATAGGAATCAATATCTATACTCATATTGTTTACATTAGAATATCTCATACTATAATGACATATCAAATAAATTGTGTTTATAGATAATGCTAAATGTTGAGTTTCAAAAAATAAAATAGTAAAAGAAATAATAATAATAATAATAATAATAATAATAATAATAATAATAATAATAATAATAATAATAATAATAATCCAAAAACAGTATTGTAAAGTTCCATCATCTGACATTTCATGGGTTACATTGCAGAGTAGTCAAATAAAACATCAAGATATATGTTGGAAGTTTGCTTATATATTCCTTTCTAACTGCTAAAAAGCCTAGAAAAAAAATAATCTTATTTTACTTTTAGAAATAAGCGATCTAGACTAATTCTGTCCAAAGAGCCATGCACGAATTAGAAAACAACTGGGATTCCATGACATCACTATTTAAGAAATTGGAAGCTGAACAACCCAGTGGAAAAAAATGGCTTTTAAGAGGTACAAAGTAGCTAACATGGATTTGTCAAGAAAAAAGCTCTGTCAGACCACTTTAATTTTATTCTCTGACATGGCAATAAGGATTGTGGATAGAAGAGAAGTAGGAGATGTAATTTTTTTCATGGTAGTAAGGCTTTTTGACATACGACATTCTTATGTGCAAATGAGGAATTGGCTTGCTATTAAAAATGAAATGTTATCAAGCAGAATCAGACTTTTGTTGTTTTCAATATTTTCATTAAAAACTGGCGTGATGAAATGTGCTTATTCAACTCATGAATTACATTACTTTGGAAGCAATTGCTCATATACAGGAGAGAGAATTTGGGACTCAAAATGAACTTGAAAAATTGATGATATACGATATAAGAAATGCATGATGTTCTTTACCAGAGGAAAGGGCAAAGTCTTACCACTCAGGCAAATTCAAGTGGCAGTAAGGAACTTGGTAGAGAGCAGCTGTCTAGTGAACGGATTGAGGTGCATCATTGATTTGTAAGCTGACTGTGAATCAAAACATTCTGATGTCCTAAAACAGAATAATCTAATCTAGTTAGTGACCAGTAGATTAGAAAATGGTCCAAAGCCAAGGAGAGGAATTGCTGAAAAAGTTGTGAATAAACAAATATGTTTTACACTCAACTGGAGTACTTTGGCACATGCCTTGCTTCAAAAAGATGTAGACCAACCATCTTCAGAGATTATGCAGAAGACAGAGAAAAGAATGATTAGTCATGAATTTAATATGTCATGAATTAATATGTCTGGGGTTCTTTTAGTCAAAAAAGACTAGTGCTGTGCATGGAAATGGTATAGATCTCCAAAGACTTACAAAGGCTGCTGCAAGGAAGAAGTCATACACCTGTAATGATACACCTGTAATGACAAGATGTCCATGTACAATTTTCTAGTAGAAAGGAAAGTGAATTAGTGTTGACTGCTGGAAAACTTCAAGAATTACAAAAGCTTCTGGCAGAAATGATATCATCTAGATTGTCATGCCCTAGGACAGGGTAAAAGACTTCCCAATCTCTCCTGGGTCACCGAGTCTGTAACTTCAAACTCTTTAACTTGTATTTGTTTTATGGGGCAGAAATCAGTTTTCTTTTGTTTTTAACTAAATGTAATTCTTATTCTTCAACTGATTTTTTTTTTCAGTACATATTTAACACGAATATTAGAAACAATCATGCTATTTGAAGCCTTTGAACCCTAGAAGCCATCTCAATCAGTCTTAGTCTTCTAAAATTAAGATGTTGAAGCCAAATTACATGTTATCCCAAGGGGGGTGGGTGGCACTTCTGGAAACTGACTTATCTCACCTTTTTTTGACAGGGAAGTTGGGATGAAGCTCCAGGTGGATATTCCCCATTCCCCCTGCCCCCCCCCCCCCCCCCCCCCACTCCCAATGAAAAAGTTTTATTTATTTAATAAAATAATTAAATGAGTGAGAGGAAAACAAAAACATGCAAGAATTAAAAAAGTTGAAGATGGGAACTAGAGCCTAAAAGAGAATAACATTTTTAATGTAGCAAAGGCTTAACTCATATTTCTCACATTTATAGAGGCATGAGATAGGGTGTTTAAAAGGCTCTAAGGAGGATGAAGGAGAAGTAGGACAAGTACTGGCACCAGAAAAAAGTAATTTGATGATGTGGAATGTTTTGAAACCTTGAAAGTGGAACAGCCTGTCACCCAAGAGGGTCTAGGGAAAAATAAGTCTTCTTCAGGCTTCTTCAGGATTCAGTGTATGGATGTGCCGATGTGCCTGTGTGTGAAAAGGACTTAGCTGGAATCCTTTTTTTTTTTTTTTTTTAATCTTTTTCTATTTTTTTTTTTACATTATTTCTTGATTTGGTAAGAATAGTTACAGAATAGCAGCTTGTGACTATAATTTGTTTAAAACTATGCTTGTATCACACAAAGATAAACAAAAGCAAAACAAACTAGGATGTGGTTGATTAGAGAAACTGCTGTCAAAGATAAGCCACAAACAATGAATCTGCAGGAAGGTCAAAAATAGTTCAGAAAGAGCAGGACTGGCAAGCCTCAGCCCTGAGGCCTTACAAATTCGTTACAGTGTTTATGGCCCAATGGCAATGCCATGGTACACAACAACAGGGTTGTACTGTGCATGCAGCTAAGAAAAGGGGACCAAGGATCTTCTGGATCTTCTGCCACTGGGCTCTTTGACTAAAGTACATATTTAAATTTAGGCATGTAAAGCAATGTTTCTTATTTCAGTTAGAGCAGTGACATGTTTACTGACATCAAGTCATTGTTTGCGTGCTTCAACAAATACTGCCATGTCAGTGAATACTACTTCATTTCTGCAACTGAAATTAGTAGCTTAAATTTAAGCGTATTATTAAAAAACTTTATAAAGAGAAAGTAAAGTGCTCAGCATTATACAACATTGAAACCATAGAAAAACTATGAAAAAGAATGTCACCACAGCTTCATGTCAGTATAGGATTACACTTTTTTATTTTTTCATTTTTTTGGGGGTGGGGTGGGGTGGGGGAGGGAACATGTTAAATAGAGTTCATTGAAAATAGAAAAAACAATTTTCATGAACCAAAACAAAAAAGAGGCTTTCACCTTTTTTGAACGCTGATTTATTTTTTGAAGTGAACTTTTGAAACAATATTTTTCCAACAAACAGACATGAATCTTTGTTTTCCTTCTTTCCATTTAATGACCTCTGAGGATCCCTTTGTCTAACAGTATTTTTTCTCCTAAAATCAGTAGGAAACACACAAAGCAGAAATAGAATCACAGATTCAAATAACAATAAACAATTAAAATAAAAATAATTAAAAAGTAAAAAAAATAAACAAGTAACTATTAGAAACCCATGATGTCCCTCTTTTTTTCCCACTTTAAAAAATAAAATCTGTTTGAAAAAGAAAACTTGTTCTAAAATATTTCAGAAAACATTTATCCAAAAATTATTCATTGTTGTGTCAGTCTCAAATTGTTTAATGTGAAAAAAACACATTTCTCATATATAAATTCACTGCTTAAATGACTGCTGGCATTTCAGACAGTGTAAAACATTAAGGTCATTACAGCCAGTGGGCTTAATTTATATAGAAGAAACATATTTATGGTGCTTAAGGAGTAGATTACATTATTTCAACATTAATGTTTTGATAGACATAAGAAATACTCTGGAGTGTATAGGTAAATACACACATATATATGTATATAAATAAAATATATTTATAAAATATATAAACTTATATATAAATATAAATATAAATATAAATATATAAATAAAATATTTATATAAAAATAATACAACATGTCTATGTAAGGTGAAAGGAGGAGAGAGATAAAGGCCATACAGACTACATGTGCCTTTTTGAGAAGCTTTCCAGTCTTGCTGGAAGATGTCATAAAACAATGGGGAGGAGCATCTACAGTTTAATTTTTACTTTTCTTATTCTATAAATACAAGAAAAAAATATGATGAATAATTACAATCAACAGGTGTTTAGGAAAACAAGTCAACTAAGCTGCAAGATAGCAGAAGTTATTGTTAAGAAGAAGGTATTTTATTTTCTGTTTTAAAACTGATAGCTTGCCCTTAAATTCTAACAGGTTGAGTGTGAACCTGTATAGAGTCACCTGTAAGTGGGGGCCTTAAAAAAATTAAGATGATTGGTAGCAAACATACATTGCTGTCCATGGCAACTATAGTGCTACTATAGTCTGAACTATAGTCTGAAAGGGAAAGTACTCCCAAGAATGCCAAGGAGTTCTGTTGCACTCACTTAGGAAGAGTAGTTAGACAGTTCCACCTAGCTCACAGAAAAATTCTGTTATACCTTGCAATACGTGATTTAAATAAGCTCATAAAGGAGCCTACTAAGCAGTTGTTGGCATTAAGCAGAATGTGTTTTTCAGTACATTATGTTTCCTTTGCCTGTTTATACATCCCCAGCATGACTGAAAGATATATAAACTGAAGTCTATGGTGGTGCATATTAAGTAGAACCCTACAAATGGACTAACACACAAACACTGAAAAATGCTTGCAAGCTAAGAGACTTTGCCACTAAAATTACTGGAGGCTAGCTTATATTAGATTGACTTTAGATGAGATAAAAGTTATGTAAAACCTCAGGTCTCTAGAGGAAGAGGATAAACCCTGCAGTTTAAAACAGTGTCTGACAGCTGTTTTACAGCCAGATTTTGAAAATTTCCATCAAGCTATGCTCCCTTTGTACTGCATCTATTTTCTCTGTTTTTTAAAGACAAATCCCACCTAGAATCTTGCTTGATGTTTTAGTAGTTAAATTGTATATTTGTTTCAGAAGCTTATCTAAAGTCTGCCATTCTTTACTGCCAGTCTTCACTGCTAAGATCATCCCTGAGGAATCTCAGATCCTAGACACAAGAGAGTAGGTCTGGAGAAAGAAGGACTTTCCCTTGGTTGAAGAGGATCAACATTTAAGCAAACTTGACATCCACAAATCCATGGGCCCTGATGGAATGCACCCATGAGGAGCTGGCCAGTGTTATTGCTAGGCCAATCTCCATCATATTTGAAAGGTTGTGGAGAACTGGAGAGGTGCCTGAGGACTGGAAGAAAGTCAATGTCATGTCAAACTTCAAAAATGGCAAGAAGGAAGACACAGGCAACTACAGGCCAGTCAGTATTACCTCCATCCCTGGAAAGGTGATGGATTCAACAGAAGAGCATTTCCAGCAGGTCACGAGAGGTGATCTTCCCATTCTACTCAGCCCTGGTGAGGCCACACCTGGAGAGTCGTGTCCAGTTCTGTGCTATGGAAATGATAAGAGGACTGGAGCACCTGTCATACAAGAATGGGCTGAGAGAAGTAAGCCTATTTAGCCTGGAAAAGAGAAGACTGAGAGGAGACCCTATCAATGTGTATAAATATCTGAGGGTAGAGTGTCAAGAGGATGGAGCCAGTCTCTTTTCAGTTGTGCCCAGCAACAGGACAAGAGGCAATGGGCACAAACTGAAGCAGAGGAACTATGCCCTAAAGAGAGCACTTCTTTACTGTGAGGGTGACAGAGCACTAGCACAGATAGAGGTTGTGGAGTCTTCATCTCCGGAGGTATTCAAAACCTGCTGGGATGCCATCCTGTACAATTTGGTCTAGGTGATCCTACTTGGGAGGGGGGTTGGACTAGATGATCTTCAGGGGTCCCTTCCAACCTTGGCTATTCTGTGATTCTGTGATTCTGCTTAAGTATTCTGATGGCAAATGGGGAACAAAAGCAAGTGCTCATTGGTGACATGGTTGAAAAGGTGACAAATGTTAAAGTGACTGAGATGAAGAGCAGTCTCAGAATAAAATTTTCATTAATCTATACCCAGACATGTATAGTGTTTGGATGAATGTATTTAGGAATCATAAAATGTTAGAAGGGAGCATAGATTGTCTCCTAAAAATCAGACACTCCCACTCTCTTTCTCCGAGTTCTCCAGCCTACAGAAGTCATTTCCTAAAGTTGTCCAGACCATGATTATTCTTAAAGTCTGCTCAGAATCTCTATTTATCAGATTCTACTGTCAGCAATAGTTTTAATATTTTTACATCATATCACAAGTGCCTGGTCTGCCTGCCACCAAAGTATCTTTTTAATGCAGTACAACTTGATGTCAAATCCTCTGTCCATAGATATATGTGGAGTCCTATAAGCCTACCTGGGTATTTTATTTCATCAGTTATAACTGTACTACTAGTGAAATTCATGGAATCATGTAAATGAGGGATTTGACTATTTTGATAATGTGCTCCAGCCATTTGATAGAACACTCAGTCCACCTTTGGCTGTATTTTTGACAATTGAAAATGGATCTGAGACCACAGATCAGTGAGTCAGCTGACATCTCACCTTTTCTTCTTTCAGTTCTCTACCAGACAGTTTTCCAAGGTTGGATTCCTACAGCTGAGCAATCAGGATACTGGTTGCTGTTTAACAATGAACTGTGAATTTGAGTAACTGAATGAAGATATCCCAGAGAACACATGAAACTACTTACTGTAGGACCAACCAGTAGCCATCTTGTACACATCTAAAGTAAATATAACAACTTGTACCAGAAAAGAGCTGCATGAACCAGTCAGGCATGACATATAATGCTTGCTAATGAAGTAGTTTTGTGAACCTCTCAATTTTAGCAGCAATGGATGCAATGAGATTGCAGTCTGAATTCCAAAATGTCCTTAAATTTAGACATAAAATCTTTATGAGCACTGGCTTATTTGCTTGCTTATTATACATGCAGTCAATTTAATTAACAGTCTGAGTTAGTGATCCAAACCACCTATTCACCTGTTTTTTAAATTCTCTCTACCAGAAATTTTCTATACTACTGCTACTAAAATGAACAAAAATTCTCTCGTTTTATATACAGTATAATAACTATGTTCACCCTAGTTTCTTGAACAGCTTTCAGGACAGAACTGAACTTTAATTTGAACTTCAGTTCTATTGCATTTGAAAATCCTTTCTCTCCTAAATTCTGAATGCTGCAATGCATATATTCCACTATATCCAAAAAGCAAACACAGATTTCCAAGTAATATCCCACAGGTCTGTTCACTCTTTCATTTGTGTGTACTGCTTCAGCGTATAGTTCATATTACCCTTCCTGATGATTTTCCCTTTGAAGCATGCATGTCCAAGTAGCATTTCAGTATATGAGAAGTTTCTCTTTTTATCAGTAACTTTGCCTGAAGATTGCACTCAGGCAAACATACTTTTCTCTTCAGTTCCTTCTTTTGGAAAGTGCAGTTGTCAGTTGCTAGTCTACTTTTGTCTGAATGTTATCCTGTAGGGATACTCTCTATATGTCAATGTTAACTCCAATGCACCAAAAGCAAGCATGCTAAATTACGGATGTTTACTGGCATGGCAGAGGTGGAATATGCGTGCATTTACTGGAAAAGAGAAACTAAGGAAGGCAGAAAAAGAAGTTGTCTATTGTCATTTAGTACTGATTTTAACATTTCGTGAAGCAATTGTTTCATTAATGGACAACTGTGTAGAAAGGAGGAAAGGTACAATGACACAGTGTGATTTTTTTTAACATTGTCTTAAAGCATAGTGGAAAGAGGAACAAGGGATAATGAGGGATAGAAAGTGAGAAGGATGAGGGCAATTAAGAAAGACATACCAAACATAAAATATCCTATCCAATATACCTAATCAGAAAACAGGAAGTATCACAGTAGCCCAAATGTGTTCCGTTAGTGAAAGCTCAATTCGTGTCCTGACTGAAAACTAATTATTTTGGAGGATTACATGCATAGAATTCAACAAAATATCATCCCAAATTGAAAATGACAGAAATCAATAACCTTTTTGAATTCTAGGAAAGCAGGTGGCTGATTAAATATTTTGCTTTAATAGCAGCTGCTTTTTAATTTTGTTCAGTAAAAGACTTTTCATTAGGGAAACTCTTTTATAGCAAAAAAGGGTAAGATCTCATAAAGTTGACATTGATTCACCTTTTCAAATACAGTTTGAGAGAGAAAAAAAAATCTTAAGAGAAATACCTCCTGATTAACTAGCCTATAAAATATAAAGAAACATTTGTGGACAGTTAGCAGCATTTTTAAAGCAGGTCATGGAGGCTCTACAATTTCTCGATCAGTGTGACAGATTGATGTTACATTCATCGGCATGTTCAGTAGAAGGGTGTCCTGGTTTCAGTTAGGACAGAGTTAATTTTCCTCCTAGAAGCTAGTAGGTGCTATGTTTTGGATTAGGATGAGAAGAGTGCTGACAACATGCTCATGTTTTAATTGTTCCAGAGCAGTGCTTACACCAAGCCAAGGACTTTTCAGCTTCTCGCTCTGTCCTGCCAGCAGGCAGGCTTGGGGTTCAGCAGGAACTTGGAGGGGACAGACCCAAGACAGCTGACCCAAACTAGCCAAAGGGGGTTCCATACCATCTGACGTCATGGTATATCGGGGTGGCTAGCAGGGTGGGGGGCCAGCTGCTGCTCAGGGATAGGCTGGGCATTGCTCAGTGGGTGGTGAGCAATTGCATTGTACATCACTTGTTTCGTACACATTTATTATTATTATTATTATTATTATTATTATTGTTATCGTTATCGTTATCGTTATCGTTATCATTATCATTATCATTATCATTATCATTATCATTATCATCCTGTCTTAATAAACTGTCTTTATCTCAACTCACAGGCGTCACTTTCCCATTTCTCTCCCCCATCCCATAGAGGGAGGGAGGGGGAAGGGTGAGCGAACGGCTGTGTGGCCAACTGGGTTAAATTAAGCTGCCAACCGGGATAAACCACAGCAAAGGGATATACCTACACCTCAATGGTGACATGAAAGCAGGCTGTCACAAGGTGTGTCCTGCAGTGCTGTGTTCAGCTGCTAGTCTGGCTTTAGAAAATTCAAATCTAGGCCTGGTGGACACTGAATGAGTGTAAATCATTTGAAAGGGATCCATTCAGCCTTTCATCCTGATGAGCCAGCAGTTTTTATTTCAGTACTTGTAACCTCGTACTGGTTCAGTACTTGTATGAGACTTGGACAGTCTCATAATGACCATATCCTATGACTTGCTCAAAAATACAGTCTTTATTTATACTAAGTTTCAGATCAAGCAATGTGTGCAAAGTAAGGATGCATGGATTCTACAGAGGCAAAGAAGCCAAATGAAGTAGTAGGGCCGGCACAACTTATGGCTTGCACTCCAAGGTGTTTCTGAGGAGCCCAGATACTAATGAATGCTTTGTGTTGGGCCTTGTATGATGTGATGCCAAATCTGAGGACGGGCTTTCCCCTCTGGCAGGAACAAGCATATATCTCTGCCACAATGAGAAAATAGCTGAAGCATACTTTCCAACTCGAGGCAGAGCTGGAACAGAGCTGTACTAAGGGAATCCTTGTGCTCTGATTGAAATAATCATGCTTTACAAAAATGCCATATGGATATTTTGTCTTCCTCACATTAAGTCTGATTGGTTGACAAACAGTTTAAATAACAGAATGAGGAAGATTTGCATAATCACACTGTATTTTTAAGAACTATGTGAGGAATATGCATATTTTGATTTGGCTTCTCATGTAACTTTGCTTTTATTGGCTTCTCTTTTCATATCTCTCAGGCTGCTGCCCAGCAACAAAAATATCACAGAAGTTATTCACATCTATCTAGTAGAAAAGTCTGTCCAAGAATAGAGAAAATAAGTTATCTGAAAAAGTCTTTCCTATTCTAAATGAATCAAATATCTATCTATCTATCTGTTTACCTATCTGAAAAGAATGAAAACCATTGGACTAACTGACAGCAGTTACCCCAATAACCGATATGTACATTAAGGAAAAACAATAATAAAAACAACACAATATTTTTTCAGTTAACTTAAAGGCAGAAAACACGAAAGGAATACCCTAAAATGTTAAAACAACACTGATCTTAGTTTATTTTTACAACTAAACTAACTGTGTCATGTTTGAGTTAAAAAATTCTGCAGTGAAACACTTGTCACTATAAATTTCATATATTCCTTCAAATAATAGAATGGTGTTATACTAGAACTTTTTTTTTTCCTATAGATCTTTCTGTTCTGTGTTCATTTTATATAAATATGAAATATATATATATATATTTTGTAGAACAATAATTTAGGTTGAAATGGACTTCCAACGGCCACATTGTCCAAACCCACGCGCAGAGCAGGCTGGTGGTTTTCTTAATTCTTAAAAAGTACGGATGCAAGGAGCATGCAGCTGGCTCAGCATTCACAAGACCCGTGAATCAAAAGTGGGAACCAAAAGACAGCATCAGAAGGTGCTTTCTAAGTAGCCAATCTCATGGTGATTAGAAGAGATGGAACAGGCTTGAGTATAGCTTCCTACTTAACTAACATGAAGAACACACAAGTGACTAGGAGATCTTTAAACAGAATGGACAAAGGAACTAGGACAGCTGTTGTGGAAAGGAGCCCGTGAGGGGTCATTTAAGACTGCATGTGACTGCTAGTTTTTGGGTGGTGATGTGCCATAGGACCTGCCCTGCACTCATAGCAGTGACCACCTTCTGGTACGCTAGAGGTCTTGACTCAGACTTATCTTTTTGTGAAAAAGATAAGAGAAGATGACCTCAAAAGATTCCTTCCAAACTATGTTTGCTATGAATATTAAAAGGCAGTGGTTTCTGCCATAATATTTTTTAAATATATATATTTTTAGATTCTTTTTTTTTATGGGCTCACATAATAGATGTGGGTTTTGTTGTTGTTGTTTGTTTGTATTTTTTTCCAGCAGTTGAAAATGTTAACATATACGTCAAAGTAATTTAAGATGCAAGAAAAATACTGTATTCTGTTAAATTTATATATTGAGGATAAAGTCAAAAAACTTTAACTTCCAAGGTCATGGTTCTAAGTACTGTTTTAGTCAAAAAGTGTAAGTTACAAAGTTATTTTCATTTGTATTTGATAGATAGTTGACAGAGAAGATCAACTGAAACATACAAGTCAACCGATCTGCAAACATATATGTACAATTTGTCTACGTATATATACAAATGTACACACAAACATCCACGAGTAAAACAGTACTAAAAATACATGGAGAGCTGGTTCTCTTAAATATATGTGTTAAATGAACATCCAGTTACCAAGTTTTTCCTCACAGTCTAAGGGCCATGAATGGCAGGTCTAAATATTACTGCTGAAAAACATCTAATGGGTGGAATATATGTTCATTTTATTAAATAGAGTAAGTATATACACATTCAGTATGAGTTAAGATGGTGTCCTCTTGGATTTTCTACAGTATAAAAAAAAAGGTGGTCATTGACCTAGGACTTTTCAAGAGTAGTCTTCTAACTTTTAGGTTTTGTGTTAACTGGCACATTTAGGTTTTGTGTTAACTGGCAAAAACAGACTGTCAGGAAAGACTGATAGAGGAACACTGATTAATGTGAAAGTCTGAGGCAACTATAGACAGGAATCTTGTACTAAATCTGATATGCAATCAGTATAAGATAGCCTTAATTTTCACTTGTCTCTGGTCTGCCACAATCCTGCCTTCAGTGAGGTTAGATGAAAAGAATAAATGGGCATGAGTATCTTGCTATTAAACATGTTACATTGACAACTCTGAATAAAGAAAGGGTATTCTACTTTTTGGAAGTAACTAGGCCATTCCCCTGAGAATATTCTTGAGACTGCCACATAAAATAGCTGTTCTGGGGGTGACTCACTGAGCAAGAGCTATTCAAAATACGTGCAGGTCTTGCCTGGTCTAATGACACCAAGTCTGTCAATATGATTTGGAAAATAATGGACAGTTGGGCTCCATGGTGTCAAGGGCTAAAACTGATAATTATGTTGGTGACTCTGATAAACTTTGGGGTCTAGTGCTGCTTCTTACACCTGTACCCAGATGAAGACTGCATATGATGCTGTTGTTGACAAGTTCAGCATACAAACTCAGTGATTAAAGAGTTTGTCTTGAAATGTTTTCCTGAAAGCACATTTGAAGTGGAACTGCAGTCATACTTTATCATATGCTAGTTGGACCAACAGTGGTGTTGACAAAACTACAAGTTTTAAGCATAAAGAATTTCTTTTGTGGGTCTAGTACATATCTAAGACTTTTTAACTTTAAGGATTTTCCATTTTAATTGGAACTGTCATTCAAAGTGTGGGACATGCGTCTGTGTTATTAAAATAATGATTTGTTTTTTTCCTTCTTGTAAAATGAGGATGGAATCAACAAGCTAGCATTGAAAAATAGTTTTGTTTCTAGAAGTGCAAAAGTTTGAGGAAGGACTTGAGGAAGAGTGATAGGTTAATCTTTATTCATGTAGAAAACAAATGATTCTGCAAGTCAAGTGATAGTTTTTCTATATGATAACTTGATGATTTCTGTAAAGGATGGACAATAGGTTTCACTGTTGCAGTTTATATGCTCAAGGGTCTATGACAGTCATTATTAATGAGAATATATAAAAAGAGAGAGAGAGAGAGAGAGAGAGAGAGAGAGAGAGAGAGAGAGAAACCTGCTCATCCCATTCTGGAGCGGAGAGTTACTCATCTTATACCGAGAACTTAATTTTTTACCTTGACTGATCATCATCAGACTGAAATGTCTGTTAGACCCCTCTGCCAGAGCAACTTCATTTGTACTGTTTTTTCAAGCAGGAAATATATTTGCTGTCAAAAGAAAATCGGTAGTCAAGAAATGTGTGTATTTACAATTTATCTAACTGCATCCTTCAAAATACTTTTTTTTTTTTTTTTCCAGTTTTCAGTTGAAATGTAAATAGACCACACAAAATTTCAGCATAGTACATCAGTATTAATTTGATTTTATTGACTTCTTGTGCTTTATACTGCAAGATAATTTATAACTTAATATTACCCTTAATTAAATTATGGTCACTAGTTCACCTTTGTCTACTATTTTGCAAAATAACAAGTTATAGATTCTTTGTAATACCTTACAAAGGATACATGGTGGTGTGCTTATGAGGTTGTACTTATCTGAGTGGTATAATTGAGCTATTCTTAAATTACTTTCTCAGTTACTTTCCCTGGTAGAGAGGCAAGACAGGCACTATTATCTCATCTTCCTTGAAAGTTTTTTCCAGAGCTGAGAGAAAAGGAGCTGAAGATAACAGATGGGAAGCTGAGAGGAGAGGGGAAAAACAGGAGAAAAAATATTGATCTTGAAATCTTTAAAGTAAAAATATTTATGAGGTCAGAATTATCTTAAAAACATAATGTTTTTAAAGATAAAAAGTTTTAAAAGCAACTTTATTTTCAAAGCTTTAGTTTAACATAATTAATGATTTTTCCAGTAGATTTAATGAAAAATTATTTCCAGCTCAACATTCAAACACGAATGTTTATATGTATTTATAGGTACAACTCATCACCAGCAGTTCTCATCCCATAGACATCTTCATCAGAGTATGAAAAAATGTTTTAGTTACCTGAAAACATTTATTACTGTTGCCAAATGCTCCTACTGGCTATTACACTCCCCAGATTTTAATCACATTTGCCTATGATAATGTAAGCAACACCATAAAATGTCTAAGATGCCAGCACAAAGTCTTCTCTCTTCCTGGCCCAGCCTGCTTTAGCTGAGTGCTCTAACCTAGGGAAATGGGTCCTGAATTCTGAGCAAGCTGAGTGCTGTCTTACAGAGCTTAGAGTAGTAATGTGGATTCAGACTTCACCTAAACTGTCGTGGCTCTGGGTTGTCACCATTCCTTTTTTTATCTTGTTATTGGCTCAGGATATTACAAATTTAACACTGAATATATGTGTGTGTGTGTGTATGTGTATATATATATATATAAATCTCAACAATGGAGTATGCCCTCGTTTGTTTGTTGGTTTGTTTTTTTCCAAAGTTTGAGAAGGAAAAAAAAAAGTGTATCTGAATTGCTGTAGCTCAAGTGATAAATCCTTCTGATTGTTTCAGTATGAGGTCTTACAGTCTTCAGTAATTTTCTTACTTTAGAACACCAGCAAAGGCATAAAATAACACTTGAAAGTAAATGAAGGACTACATGGGTCAATGCAGATGTAAAATATGTATAATTCAAGACTCATCAGAGATAACAACAGTGGTGCCAAGAGTTAACTGCATGTTTCTTTTCTGAAGCTTTAAAATTGGAGTTATGTTGCCTTCCATTAATTCCTCTGTATTTGCCAAGCTACTGCTGCTGTTACATGGTAAAATAGCCTCTTAGAAGAAAAATCCGTTTGTGTGCATTGGGATTTTATTCATTTTTCTGGTAAAAACTTGGAGCTTTTATCCAGTTGCATATTAAAAATATGAGTTTGAGACATAGTGTTATTTACTAGTAGAAAAAAACTCCTGTAAAGTAACAATTTTAAACAACTTCTAACACTACTTACAACTTCTGCTCCCTGAAAGTTGGATATTTGTGTTTGGATGGATTTGTAAAATTCTGAAACTAGTGTTATCTAGAGTGTTTTTGTAGTCTAAACGAAGGCCTCATTTTCCAGTCACTAGACGCAACTGTCTATAACTATAATAGAAGAAAGAACCGTAACTATTTAACACAACAAACTGGTAACAGACTTGTTTTTCCTGCTCTAGGATCCCATCCACATTGTAAATTTCAGTGGTACTTGAGGCTATTCAATGAATTTCAACAACCTAGGTTATAATTTTTTGGACTGAGCAAGATCAAATTTCCTCCTCATCTTTGTCCACGTTGGGCTGTCTAATGCAACCAGGGGACTACTTGACTCTGATGTCCAACAAATCTCTCTGTAGTATTAATAAATTATGGTATCATAAATTAAACTTTAAAATGTACATGATTATTAGAAGTAGGACTCCTGTTGAAAGTACTTGTTAAGTGACTCAAAGAAGAACCTTTGGTACATATATTTTCCCTTAAATGTGCTCAATGAACCTTCCTATTCACATTGAGCTACATATAATTGTCACTGTCATTCCTAAGATAAGGTTTTAAAATATCCTCTTAGGAAGGCTTCTGATAAAAAAAAAAAAAAAAAAAAAAAAAAAAAGTTTATAAAATGATGTAAAACCAAGTGATAAATATGCAAATTAAGCTTGCCAGGTGGCAGAAACTCTTTCAACATTTCTATTCACCTTATTCACCTTTAGGTAGAATTTGAAAGTCTTGGTCTCAAAGTGATCTTGAAGAATACAGTTCATGAGCAAATTTTAAATTGAAAATCTATATTTTCAAGGTCACTCTTGCACCTTAAATTAAATGCTTCATGAAAAACTGTAAACCAGGTTTGAACACAGATAATGAAGAGAATGTCAAGAGCAAAAGGAACAAAAAATCTCCATAAGGCTGGAATCAAAGGATAGAATTAAAAGAAGAGTTACATCTGCATGAAATTATAGAGTGCCTATAATGATCCAGAAAGGTTATCCATTTCAGCATGTTTCCTTCCCTGACTATGCCCAATACAGAACTCAGAATGAACCTATCTGCACATCAAGTTCTTTTGTTAGCTGACAATAGAAAGCAAAAGACGTTATTGGAGAGGTATTTTTTTAAAAGAAGTGAATTAATGGTCAAAATAGTTTTAATGCATGTACAATAAGTTTGGCAGGTGAGTTTATTTATTTGTGTAGTCTATCATAGCAATAATTTATACAAAGTATTGAGAAAACAAGTGCAATGTTTAAAGAATACTATAATTGCATTTGCTTTGCCCAAATTTAAGTACAAACGAAACAAATTAAGCTAATGAGTATATTACTAGTATTCTCATTCTCATTGTTATTGTTTGCTTCCAGAAACATAGTTTACAATTGACTGTATATAATGTAAAATTTGATGAGACTTTCAGTTGTGTTATTCAGGTCTGTTTGATTTGGTCAGTACTATACAATGCAGCAACAAAAACAAAGGAGTGGCATATTGGTATAAATGATCCACTTATTTTGCCTTTCAAGGGGTACAAGAAAGCTGGGAAGTAAGAATTAAACATTTATATACTTTAAGTGAAAAAAAATATGACTGGGTTAAGCTTGCATGATGTTTAACTCTTATCCAAAAAGTTGGAATTTATGTTTAAAAGTCTCTTTCTTTCTTTTTGAATTACAAATTCTGCTAAATGAGTATCCCAGAAATTTACTTCAAATATCTTTATCTCACAAATATCTTTAATTTCTTCTTCCATTTTTTTTTTTTTTTTTAAATTAAAATAATGAATTCTGACATGTTTATGTGATAAGGTACTGTTGTGAGAAAAAGCAATTTCTTCTGCTTTTAATAAGGGATTGTCTTTATGGAATATGCATAGTTTAGGTGTACACATCTGAGTATAAAACTTTTTTTTTTTTTTTTCGTTTGTGTAGTATAAAATTTTTCTTCTGCTTATCAGTGAAGTATCCTTCTACTCATTACCATGTTTGGTTTCACTAAGGTACAGAAATGGCTATATTGAAAGAATGCAGGTATTTAGTTAGACATTCAGACACTTTGAGTCTGATAACTTTATTCTAATTCAGCAAACTGAACACTGTATTCCACTGGAAGTATTTCTACAAATACCTCTTGATTCCGAGTGAATCCATAAAGTGACATCAGGTGAGCCCTAAAGGAAATTAAATTATTTGTTGTTAAAGCAATAATTTTTCATGAAATACTTATCTTAATTAAATATTATTGAACTTGTGGAAAACAAAGAAAAAATCAAAGAAAATGGGTATAATAACTTTTTTTTTTTCCTGAGGAAAACAAATCTTATTCTAGTCATGAAGATGTGATATTTCATTACACAGGCTATTAATGAGGTACCCTAGATGTGTCTAGTAGAAGAATACAAGATAACAAGGGAAAATATTCATACTACCTACTGATGGTAAGTAATGGACTTAAGATACAGGTTACGTATATATATTCTAAAGAAAGGCTTTGCAAAAATATTGTGAAATATGTTCATCTGATTCGTGTCAGTATGCAACAATGCTAGGGCCTCATGGTATGATGAATGTGACCTTCTGTCTTACATACCCTTGTATAACCACAAGTCTAAGAAAAACAGAGTGGTTAATGTAGATAGTTCTTGTATCTTGCAAAGGAATGTTTTAGCAACTCGTGTCAATAAAGAGCTTGAACGGAAATGTATTTGTAGGTTTTTCCTTGAAGTCTCTGATAGCTGGGGGGCTTCAGAATAACTGCTAACTATTATGACTATTGCAGGGAACACTATGCAAGTCTCTGATATCTGGCCAGGAGATTAAGGAGACGGGGAAAGCTGAAGAACAACTAAAAGACAAAGCTTGCAGGGGACGTTGCATAAGTCTCTGACATACAGCCAAGTTGGACAAAGGAGAAGGACAAGAGGGAGGAAGACTATGAGCCTTCAGCACGAGAGACCCCCAGAGACCCCCAGAGGGACCACCAGAGACTGATACATATGCTCCAGTAGGAGGGTTTGGATTCCAGAAACTAATTATAATAACCCTGGTTTTTTTAGAAGTAGTAATGAATATGTATTAGCCTAGGAGCATAAAAATCAGCTGCTTGATGTAACTGGTGTGCGTCTTGGTGGAGCAGAGACTCCCGGCACACCCAGTGCTGTTTGCTTACCTCTATTCCTTTAATAAATTGTAAACTTTGATTATAGTCCTATTTTGAATACTGAGCCATTTATTACAATGTTATCTAAATTAGTTGTGAAAACGATGAAGTATAAAATGATAAATGGAATAGGGAGATTAAAATTAAATAATTAAGAAAAAAATAAGTGAAAATTCAAGCTCATAATAATGAATTTTACTAATGATAAATGCTGGTAGACAATAATAAAAAACTGAGAAGAGCATAGTTTAAGACTTTTCTGAAAACAGATAAAGAGCAAAAACCTTGCTCTCCTGTCAAAGGAAAGGAAAGACCAGTAGTCATGTCTGACAGGAAACAAGTCAGTCAAAGACTGCATCACTAGTAATGCTGTCTGTTTTAACAAAACATGATAAATAGAGCAGATGCCCAAGTGAAGGCTAAGAATTTATTGTACAGATGAATGACTATTCACTGTTTTTAAGAATGATATATCCTGCTAACGTAGTGGTGATATTTGGGGTTTTACTGTCTATGTCTTTCATGACTTATTGACCTTTAGAGGGTAACTTACAAGCCTTTTGATTATAGCTGAGCTTCATTCTGTTATACCTAAGGTTGAAAATCTATCTTTAAATGTTTACTCTTAAGTGCTCTAAAAGCCATATATATACACTGAATGGTGATACAGAATACCATTAATGCTCCAAAATGGGGAACATTTCTTGAGGCATAATCCACTCCACCGACACCCAAAACTCAATCTGAAGATAAAATCATACCTTAAAATTGTGTCCAAAACTGAAACAAGTTGTTTTCCGTTTTAGACATAAGGCACCCACCACCCCTTGCATAGAGATAAAAACAGATAACAGTACTTGAAAATTTTTGGACCTCGTGTAAAATGAATAACATTGGATTAAACTGGTGAAATAAAATAAAATAAAATAAAATAAAATAAAATAAAATAAAATAAAATAAAATAAAATAAAATAAAATAAAATAAAATAAAATAAAATAAAATAAAATAAAATAAAATAAAATAAAATATCATGAGTTCTTAAATGTATAGTCCCTGTAGACAAGATTAGTGCATTTTGTGGCTTGGATGAGAGATTAGCCTAATGTTGCCATAACTTACTATATGCCACAGGCAACACAAATGCATTTTTTTTTTTTTTTATGTTTGTTGTGATTGTTTTCCTCTGTTGCCTTTTATTTTGCTGATTTAACTTAATGACTTTGACACCATCACTGCAACCACCAGCTCTGGCAACTCTTCCACCAGCAAATCTGCACTAATAGCAGTTTTCCTATGTTGTGGAAATAACATCAGATAGATAATGATTTGCCTGTGCACATTTTCTTAAACTTTCATTGGCCTGCCTTCCTGGCAATCCAACTAGTTTTTGGCATCTATTGAAATAATTTTATACACTCTGACATATGCCTCAGATGCCAGTCCAATATATCTGAGCCTGTAGGACTCTTACTTGAATGATGAATATTTGACTTTTACTACATTGGCTATTATTCTGGAAGTTTGTGCTGCATGGGCACAGAGAGTATGCGTGTGAAAGAGCCCAAAATGTTTACTGGAACAGCTGTAAATCATTTTTTAAGCCACATAAGAGAACAGAGATTCCAACGGCATGGTGCATATTTACTTTTGTTTGGATTCAGATGTTTATTTCCTTCTTGAAAGGTTATTTTAATATCCTCAAAAGCTGTTCAGGCTTTTCCTCTGCTCCACAGGACTTCATCATCAATCATGACACTCTGAGATGGCACGTTTCCACAGGGGCAGAACAGTTGGTGCTACACTATCAACAAAAACAACTTGCTTGATTTGCTTTTCATTAGGATATGTCTGGACCCAGACCTTTGTTTATTAAGCTGATGTTTGGGCCAAACCACTTAGCAGCAGGATCAAAATAGCAATGTACTGCAAATTCTGTAGCATTTTCACAATCTGTATGTACTGGGTCTGGCTGGAATGTTTACTTTCCCGGCAGCAGCCCATTCAGTGCCGTACTCTGTACTTGTAGCTGGAACAGCAGTGTTATCACACCAGTGTTGTGTCTACTGCTGAGCAGCAGTGGCACAGCATTGGGCCTTTCTCTAACCCTCCTAGGGGGTGGGCAAAAAGTGAGGAGAGAAACATCACTAGGGCAGCTGACCTAAACCAATCAAAGGGATATTCCATACCATGTGGTGTCACACTCAGCAATAAAAGGTGGAAACAGGAAGAAGAGGGGAGGGGTGGGCTCTCGTTGAGAAGACGTCAGTCCTCCTCTCAAACACCGGCTGCGTGCGTTGAGGCCTTGCTTCAAGGACGTGGTCAATCATCACTCATTTGTGGGAAGTAGAGAGTAATTTCTTTCCTCTGCACTTCCATATAGCTTTCATTTATTTTGTTTGTTTGTTTTCCTCCCTTTTTCCCCTTTTCCCTTTTACTTCGCCTTAGTTAAATTGTTTAGTTCATGGTAGTCTTTATTTAATTATTATAATTATTTCCCTTTAATTAAATTATTCTTATCTCAACCTGTGAGTTGTTCTTTGCTTTACTTCTCCCCCTCCTCATCTAAAGGAGGGGGAGTGAGAGAGCGGTTGTGGGGTTTAGCTGCCCAGCACGGTAAAACCACCACACTGTATATAATCATTAGCATTAGTAGGTCATGGACCAGCAGTTCTACAGTCTTTGACTTAGTGCAGTCTCTGTGGGTTAAAAATTCCATCATTACTCAAATACAAATACAGATTCCTTTATTATTGACTCAAAATCAAGAACTGCTGTACAAAATAACTCAATTAGGACCTAGTTTAATCTCCCACTCCTCAAATCATTCAAAAAAATAAAACCAAAAACAAACAAACAGAAAAACAAAAGTTTCCTTCTGTCCATTTCACCAGTGAAAAAAGCTCTAGCAATTCACTTCAGCTTAGGACTCTCTATGGGACCTGATGAGATACACATGTTGATCTTAAAGGAACTGGTGGATGTAGTTGTGAAGCCACTATCCATCACATTTGAGAAATCACGGCAGTTTAGTGAAGTTCCAACTGACTAGAAGAGGGTAAACATAACCCTAATTTTTAGAAAGGGAAAAAGGGAAGATCTGGGGAACTACAGGCTGGCCAGTCTCACCTCTCTGCCTGGCAAAACTATGGAGCAGATCCTCCTGAAAACTATGCTAAGGCACATGGAAAATAAGAAGGTGAGTGGTGACAGCCAACATGGTTTCACTAAGGGCATAGCATGTCTGACAAACCTGGTGGCCTTCTGCAATGGGGTTCTGCTATGGTGGATAGGGGAAGAGCAAATGATATCCTCTGCCTGGACTTGTAAAAAGCGTTTGACACAGCCCCCCATGATATCTTTGTCTCTAAACTGGAGAGACGTGGATATGATGGGTGAACCACCTGGTGGCTATGGAATTGGCTGGATCGCACTCCACCCACAACTCCAAGAGTTGTCATCAATGTCCAAGTGGAGATCAGTGACAACTGGTGCTCCTCAGGGATCAGTATTGGGATTGGAGCTGTTTAATAACTTTGTCGGTTACATGGACAATGAAACTGAATGTGCCCTCAGCAAGTTTGATGGTGACACTAAGCTGTGTGAAATGCTGGAATGAAGAGATGCCATCCAGAGGGACCTAGACAGGCTTGAGAGGTGGGTTTGTGTGAACCTCATGAAATTCAGCAAGGCTAAGTACAAGGTCCTGCATCAGGGCTGGGAAAATCCTAGGCACAGACAGGATTATAGATAGCTCAACATGAGTCAGCAATGTATGTTTACAGCCCAGAAAGCCAACTATAAACCAAGCTGGGGGAAGTGTCAAACTGCCACAGTATAGAAAGGCCCAGCAGAAGAACCTGGATGTGTTGGATCAATGAGGTTCAACATGGCTAAACGCCAGGTTCTACACTTTGGCCACAACAACCCCATGCAGCGCTACAGGCTTGGGAGAGAGTGGCTCAAAAGCTGTGCAGAGGAAAAGGATCTGTGGGTGCTGATTGATGCTTGCCTGAACATGAGCTGTCAGCATGCCCAGGTGGCCAAGAAGGCCAATGGCATCCTGGCTTGTATTAGGAATAGTGTAGCCAGCAGGACCAGGCAGGTGATCGCCCTCTTGTATTCTGCTCTAGTGAGGCCACATCTCAAGTAATGTGTTCAGTTTTGGTCCCTTCACTACAAGAAAGACACTGAGGCCCTGGAACATGTCCAGAGGAGAGCTACAAGAAGAGCCTGGAACACAAGTCCTATGAGGAGCAGCTGAGGGAACTGGGGTTCTTTAGTCTAGAGAAGAGGAGGCTCAGGGGAGACCTTATTGCTCCTCTACAACTACCTGAAAGGAAGGTGTGGGGAGCTGGGGGTCAGCCTCTTCTCAGAGATAATTAGCGATAAGACTAGAGGCAATGTCCTCAGGCTACACCAGAGGTCTTTTACAACCTTAATGATTTTATGATTCTATGAAAAGAAGTGTGGCCAGCAGGCTGAGGAGGTGATTCTCCCCCTCTGCTCTTGTGAGACCTGGAGCTGGAGTACTGCTCTGAGGCCCCCAGCACAAGAAGGATATGGACTTATTGAAATGAGTACAAAGAAGGGCCATGAGGATGATCAAAGGTCTGGAGCACCTGTTCCATGAAGACAGGATGATGGATTTGGGGTTGTTCAACCTTGAGAAGAGAAGGCTCTGGGGAGACCTTATAGTGGCTTTCCAGTGCTTAAAGTGGGCCTACAGGAAAGCTTGGGAGGTTCTCTTTGTCAAGAAGTGTAGTGATAGGGCAAGGAGTGACAGTTTTAAACTAAAAAAAGGTAGATTTAGACTAAATATGATGAAGTATTTCTTCAGTATGAGGGTGGTGAGGCACTGAAACAAGTTGCTCAGAGAAGCTGTGGATGCCCCATCCCTGGAAGTGTTCAAGGCCAAGTTGGATAGGGCTTTGAGCAACCTGGTCTAGTGGGAGATGTCCCTGCCCATGGCAGATGGGTTGGAATTAGATGATTTTTAAGGTCCTTCCCAGCCCAAACCATTCTGTGATTCTATGACTCACCTTGCCAGCAAAAAACAACTTAAACAGGTTTGTACGGAAGACTCTAAGGATCTTCTTAACTACAAAGACTTTAACTAAGAGCTATGTCTACCCTCTGACTTTTTCTTTAAGTGGCCTGTTTGTAAAAACATATTAAAGGCCTTGTTCAGACTAAAGACTTATTTGTAACTTTACTTAAAATCATATTTTTCATTCAGTATGAAAATAATATGAAACATATATATTCATACACGTATTTATAACTGCAGTGGTAAAAACAAAGGCTTTTATGCATGCTACCAGCCAAGGTACTGGCACTAGCCAAAACAGCAACCCATGCTAATGATATGAGTTCCAGTTGCTTACTACTGTGGCTGTCCCACCAGCAACACAACATATGCCAGAAGCCTTGTGAAGTGTTAAAATGCCTTCTAATCTGGCATACTGAATTACATAGAGAACACGCATAAGGAAAGAATCAAGCCCACAGATACACTAGATTATGTCTGGAGAAATACCTGATAATAGGACACATTTTGCAGCAATGTCTCCAAAGTAGGGTTTGGGATTATTTAATTAGTTATTTGTGGAAATTGCAACATGAAAGTAACAATTAAGATGCCTTCAAATTAGTCTTTGAGGAAAAAGTATTTTACATATGGAAATACTTCCTGGAAAGATAGGATAGATGGGCAGAATACAGAAGGAAAACAGGTCTTAAGATTTCAGGCTGGAAAAGATGCCTTTCTTTTTCTCTTTCAATGTAATGTGTTTCAAGAGGTTTACTTTGGGCTCTGCTAGAGCTTCTGTTTCCCACAGTATGAATTCAGAATGTGCAAGCTGCTGTTTTTATTGACTTGCTCTCAAAGTTCTTTCCAACTTTAGATCTAATAGTTTATGTAGCTCATCATCAATAGTTTATACAGTTCCTCACCATTACCTATCCTTCTTAACTACCTTCCCCTCATTTTTTAATGAAAACGGACATTTTAACAAGTTAGTGTTCACCATCAAAAGCTTATTCTTATGCAGAGTAACCAAAAAGCTATGGTAAGAAGTCACTTCAAGGAAAATGATGAATCTCTCCACCACAGCAAACTATTCCCATTTGCTCAGGCAGATAATGATAGGGAAAGGGGGAATGGTTTTAAAATAAAAGAAGGAAAGAAGGAAGATTTAGATTTGATGTTAGGAGGAAATTCTTCACTATGAGGGTGGTGAGGCACTGGAACAGGTTGCCCAGGGAAGTTGTGGATGCCTCGTCCTTGGAAGTGTTCAGTATCAGTCTGGATGGGGCTTTGAGCAACCTGGTCTAGAGGGAGGTGTCCATCTCCATGGCAGAGGAGTTGGAACTGGATAATCTTTGAAGTCCCTTCCAATCAAAGCCATTCTATGATTGATGACTGTATGATTTATTAATTTCTTAGGTAGCTTAATTGTCTCACTACCTGCCTCTTTCATGCATTCAGTTTTATGTTGTGCTGTTCTTTCTCTTTAAATACAAAAAAGATCACTGAAGCTTAATCTTAACGGAAATGCAGAAAGAGTTAATTTAAACTAGAGGGAGAGCACCTGGAAAAGCTTGTGTTTTCATAAAATAAGCTGCAAAATCATTTGGTATCAATTAATGGATTTTCTAAATGAGACAAAAATTAATTGTGTCCAATTGCACAGTTGTTCTGTCATATTTATGTTGGCAAATGAGTTAGAATAAGAAATTGAGGGGGAGGGCTGACAATATTTATCTTCTACTTCACATTTATTCAGAAAGTCAAAAGGTCTTTTTACAACCAGAGTAGGAAATGCCCAAACCTTTATTTGTTCTGAAAAAGGAATTACATTTGCCTTCAGGTAGTTTTAAAATGGAATAGTTAAAATAGGACCCCACCTATCCCCTTCTTCCCACCCCACAACAGACACTGTCTAAAAAGTCAATTTCATTAAGATTTCAGCTAAAAAAACTTAATGATTTGACAGCATATGGTTCCACTGGAGTTTACTAATAAGCAATTGTCAACCTTCAGGGAAGAAAGTCAGTTGGAATAAGTTAAAATAACTTATTGTAGCACTGGTTCTACAGCTAGTGAGGGTGAGAATAAAGGAGCAATAATTGTGTTTTGTTCAAAACTGACCCAAAGACCAAAATTCCACCCAAACAGGATGAAAATCCAACTTCGCCTGGAACTGAAATATGAAAGCATTTCCATTTGGAAGAAGTAACACACCACATGCTGAAGCAGAAAAATGCATTCCCAAACAGTTATGGACAGGAACTTCTTTCAGTCTTATTCATCTGTAGTGGGTGAGCCCGGCTAGCTCAGTCAGTAGAGCATGAGACTCTTAATCTCAGGGTCGTGGGGTCGAGCCCCACGTTGGGCGCCAAAAAAGACTGTCGTGGTTCTGCTCGAGTGGGCAGCCGAGCTCCACCACAGCCGCTCTCTCACTCCCCCTCCTCAAAGAGGAATGGGGAGAAAATATGTGAAAAGGGCTCAAGGATTGAGATAAGGACGAGAAAATCACGCAATAATTATTGTAACGGGCAAAACAGACTCGGCATAAGGAGATAGTAAGATTTATTGCCTACAGCTAACAAGCAAGAGAAGTGAGAAAACAAAGGAAAAAAAAAAAAAAAAAAAAAACAAAAGCACCTTCCCCCCATCCACCCTCTTCCACCTCCTCCCCCTGAGCGGCGCAGGGGAACGGGGGAATGGGGGTTATGGTCAGTCTACAGCACTTCTCTGCCGCTCCTTCTCGGTCACTCTCGTCCCCGCTGTGGGGTCCCACCCACGGGATGCAGTCCTTGATGAACTGATCCGGCGTGGGCTTCCCACAGGCAGCAGCTCTTTCAGAACTACTCCAGATATGGGTCCGTACCACAGGGTCCATCCCTCAGGAGAAAACTGCTCCAACCTGGCTCCCCTACGGGCAGCAGCTCCTGCTGGGTCACCCGCTCCTGTGTGGGCTCCTCTCCACGGGCTGCAGGTCCGGCCCGGAATCTGCTCCAGCAGGGGTCTTCCACAGGCAGCAGCCTCCGTCGGTGCAGGGCCACCTGCTCCACCATGGTCTCCTCCACGGGCTGCAGCATGGAACCCTGCTCCACCGTGGTACTCCATGGGCTGCAGGGGGACATCCTGCTTCACCATGGTCCTCACCACAGGCCGCAGGGGACTTCTGCTCCAGCTCCTGGAGCACCTCTCCCCCTCCTTCTACACTGACCTTGCCACCTGCAAGGCTGTTTTCTCACTCCCTTGACTCTCCCGGCTGCTGTGTGGCGCAGCGTTTTTTCCCTGTCTTAAATATGCTCTCACAGAGGTGCAAACAACATCGCTTATTGGCTCAGATCTGGAAAACAATGGGGCCCTTCCCAAACATGGGGTAGCTTCTAGATCTTTCTCACAGAAACCACCCCTATAGCCCCCTGCTACCAAAACCTTGCCACGTAAACCCACTACATCATCTTTCTTACTGGCCAGTCTTACTGATCTTTCACTGTTTGCAGTAACATTGGCCACAGATAAACAGCAGCACCTACAGAGAGAAGTTATGTCAGATCAGTAGGGATTGCAAAGGCAAATCTTCCCATCAGCTGGCCTTGACTCTACACCACCTTTCTTATAACTAAAGATGTGAATGTTTTCAGACTGGGGGGGAGGGGTTGCTGACATAAACTAATTAATTAAACAATTAACTGCTAAGTATCGAGCATTAACTACATATACGTAATTAAGCTGTTCATCCTACAGGTTAAGGGCAAACTTGTTATCCATTGCCAGACTTTGACATTCATGTGGTGCCAGATACCTGGAGCAAACATCTTTCCCTGTTTTTCAACACCATAGCAGCTGTCTTGGACAACTTCTTTGGATATCTAAATAAATTTTCTTAACAAATCTTATTTTTTTAATCTATATTTAAATAGTTTTGATTCTTCCTTGCTTTCTGTAGATGTTCAGCAGCACAAAAACAAACAAACAAACAAAAACCACTATTCTCTTCCTCAATGTTGTTTCCTTTTTGTGGAATAAAAATGTACTGGAGGTGACTTCCTGAGACTAAAGGCACGTCCACATCTTAAGAAAAGGTTCAGTGCTGAGGAAAATTCCAGGGTGAAATGAGGCAGATATCCAAGGAATCTGCTCCATGGTAGTCCACTTGGCAATGTAACCTGCAACCTTAGATACTGGCAACACCAGGGGAGCTTGGTGTGTTGACTGCTAGAGAAATAGCATGGACGGTGGAGTGGAATAGAGACCCCACAGCCAGGCTCTGTGATACCTGATGCTACTACAGATCTGATAGACTGCATGGCCAGCCCTGAGCTGAACTGATAGCAAAATCACATTCTTTTGGTGACCTGTGCTCATTATAATCTCATTATAATGCCAAAACACACCTCCATCCCAAAGGCTACCTGCCTCCAAGGTGTGACTGCCCCTCAGGGAGAATGCACTCTGAATTTCTCTAAGTCCTATACCTTTAAAGCAAGAGAGAAAAATTCTATATCAATCATAACAAAGGTATGTATGATTAGAGTCACTTAACATCCACATAAAAGTAAGAATATAGTATAAAAATGGCTCAACAGAGATAGAATGTTAGGGAAGATACCATGGCTGATGAGTCAGGAGAACATCTCTTATTTCTGGGATCAGTCAATGAGCTGTACCTCTCTTCCTCCCCTTAGGGACACCTACTGGGTAAGATTCAAACCCTTGGTTATACTGAGGGCTTCCCTGGGAAACCTAGCAGTCTCTCTATAGAGTTGTTTTATAAGTTAACTTATACATAGTTGGTTGCGTTAGTCGTATTCTTGGTATTTGCATGTGCTTTACAGTTCTTGTAGTTCTCAAGGGTAATCCAAAAGAACCTGTAATCCCATTGCTTCAATAAACTACACCAGTCATTAATCTATTCAAATGAAGGTATGTCGTGCTATTTGTGCATCTGTGATCATGGTAATTCACTATATTGAACGTGACCAGACTTATAGTGCTGAATTGGGCACCACTCAGAATCTAAGCCCAGCCATCCTAAACCCCTCTGATATCTGGGGACAAGCTAGAATACAAGGGGGTTTAGGTCCTGCCAAACTTCTTTCCCTTTTAATACTACACCCATTCATCTACCTGTAGTAAATAAATAATAATAATTTTAAAAGTTACAAAAACCTGAATAGCTACTGTGCCATGTAAAGTGGCCTTTTGTCAATAATTACTCTGTCAAGTTTTGTGTTTTATCCCACACTGTTAAATGCTTCAGTCATTCAGTTAGACTAATCATCAAGCTTAGGCTCAGCACCTACATGTAGAAGCTCGTTACAGCAATATGAAGAATTCTTTAAGGGAATTCCCTTAAAAAAGCAGACAAACACATACATTGCACTTGTTAAAGAAAAGAATGACATTTGCTATGCTTTGATCGAATTGTTCAAGATGAAATTGTCTTTTTCTTAAAGACATTTATTATAGCAAAGAACACATCAAAAAAACCTCTATTCACACTAAGTCATAAATAGTGAGGTGAAGTAAGACTCTGAGTAAAGATTATATTTAAAATAAATGACCAAGTCAAAGATGAATTAGTTGCTGAGACAGGACATACTTATGTTTAGGTTTAGAAAATGAGATTTTAAAACTATTTCCCTTGCTAAATTTTATTTAGTACTATTGCTGGAAGAATATAATATTCTGAGCTTTATACTTAAATATATATATATATAGATAGATAGATAGATAATTCCTTAAAAAATCTCAAGTTTTTACTGAATCACAGAATCATCTACGTTGGAAGAGACCTCCAAGATCACCTAGTCCAACCTCTGACCTAACACTAACAAGCCCTCCACTAAAACATATCACTAAGCTCTACATCTAAACGTTTTTTAAAGATCTCCACGGATGGTGATACCACCACTTCCCTGGACAGCCCATTCAATGCCTAACAACACTCTCAGTAAAGAAGTTTTTCCTAATATCCAACCTAAACCTCCCCTGACACAACTTCAGCCCATTCCCCCTCACCCTGTCACCAGGCATGTGGGAGAATAGACCAACCCCCACCTCACTACAGCCTCCTTTAAGGTACCTGTAGAGTGCGATAAGGTCACCCCCCAGCCTCCTCTTCTCCAGGCTGAACAAGCCCAGCTCCCTCAGCCAGTTCTCATAAGACTTGTTCTCCAGACTCCTCACCAGCTTCATTGCCCTTCTCTGGACTCGCTCGAGCACCTCAATGTCCTTCCTGTAGTGAGGGCCCCAAAACTGAACACAGTACTCAAGGTGTGGCCTCTCCAGAGCCAAGTACAGGGGGACAATTACTTCCCTAGACCTGCTGGCCACACTGCTTCTTATACAAGCCAGGATGCTGTTGGCCTTTTTGGCCACCTGAGCACACTGCTGGCTCATACATGTATTCAGCTGACTATCAAACATCACTCCCAGATCCTTCTCTGCCAGGCAGCTTTCCAGCCACTCATCTCCCAGCCTGTAGTGCTGCTTGGGGTTGTTATGCCCCGGGTGCAGGACCCAGCATTTGTCCTTGTTGAACTTCATGCAGTTGGCCTCAGCCCATCGGTGCAGCCTATCCAGATCCTCCTGCAGAGCCTTTCTACCCTCAAGCAGATCGACACACGCACCTAACTTGGTGTCATCTGCAAACTGACTGAGGGTGCACTCAATCCCCTCATCCAGATCACTGATAAAGATGTTAAAGAGAACTGGCCCCAGTACTGAGCCCTGGGGGACTCCACTAATGACTGGCCTCCAACTGGATTTAACTCCATTCACCACCACTCTTTGGGCCCGGCTACCCAGCCAGTTTCTCACCGAACAAAGTGTGCGCCAGTCCAAGCCAAGAGCAGACAGTTTCTCAAGGAGAATGCTGGGGGAAACGGTGTCCAAAGCCTTACTGAAGTCAAGGTAGAACACAACTACAGCCTTTCCCTCATCCACCCAACACGTCACTTTATCGTAGAAGGAGATCAGGTTCATCACGCAGGACCTGCCTTTCATAAACCCATGCTGACTGGGCCTGATCGCCTGCTTGCCCTGCAAATGCCACATGATGACACTCAAGATAATCTGCTCCATGAGCTTCCCTGGCACTGAGGTCAAACTGACAGGCCTATAGTTTCCCGGGTCTACCTTCCATCCCTTCTTGTAGATGTGCATCACATTTGCTAGCCACCAGTCGACTGGTCCCTCCCCTGATAGCCTGGACTGCTGATAAATGATGGAAATTGGCTTGGCCAGCTCCTCTGCCAGTTCTCACAGTACTCTCAGGTGGATCCCACCCAGCCCCATCAACTTGCATACATCTAAGTGCTGTAGCAGGTTGCCAACCATTTCCTCGTGGATTGTGAGGGCCACATCCTGCTCCCCATCCCCTTCCACCAGCTCAGGGTACTGGGTATCAAGAGAATAACTGGTCTTGCCACTAAAGACTGAGGCAAAGAAGGCATTAAGCACCTCAGCCTTTTCCTCATCTCTCGTCACTAAGTTCCCCCCTGCATCCAGTAAAGGATGGAGATTCTCCTTAGTCCTCCTTTTTGTGTTAATGTATTTATCAAAACATTTTCTGTTGTCTTTAACAGCAGTAGCCAGATCGAGCTCTAGATGAGCTTTGGCCTTTCTAATTTTGTCCCTACAACATCCTTATAATCCTTCTGAGTGGCCTGCCCTCTTTTCCAAAGATCATAAGCTCTCTTTTTTTTTCCTAAGGTCTAGCCACAACTCTCTGTTCAGCCAGGCACCTCCCCTGGTAGGCTCACTAACCAGCTACATCAGGAAACTATCTTCCACACTCTCCAGAAACCTCCTAGACTGCTTTCTCTGGGCTGTGTTGTGCTTCCAGGATATATCTGGGAAGTTGAAGTCCCTCATGAGGACAAGAGCTGATAATTTCACAACTTTTGCCAGCTGCCTGTAGAATTCGTCATCAGTCTCCTCATCCTGGTTTGGTGGTCTGTAACAGACCCCCACCAGGATGCTTCCCTTGTTGGCCTTCCCGCCAATCCTAACCCACAGGGACTCAACCTTACCATTGGCAGACTTGGTCTCAAGTTCCACAACATCAAAACACTCTCTAAAATAGAGAGCCACACCACCACTTCTTCTGTGCTGCCTGTCTTTTCTGAAGAGCCTATAACCAGTCATTGCAGCACTCCAGCCATGGGAGTTGCCCCACCACATTCCAGCAATAGCAACCAAGTCATAGCCTGCTGCATGATGGCTTCCAGCTCCTCCTGTTGCCAATGGTGCGTGCATTAGTGTAGATGCACTTCAGCTGGGCCATTGCTTGCTCCCCCAGCCCTGACATTGTGCTCCCTGGCACAGCTCTAATGAGCCTTATTCTCTCCCCATCCCCCTTCCTACCTAGTTTAAAGCCCTCCCAATGAGCCCTGCCAGCTCCTGCGCTAGTGTCTCTTTTCCCCTTCAAGACAGGTGGGACCCATCTGCAGTTAGCGGGCCGGGTGCTGAGTAAAGCACCCCATGGTCAAAAAAAACCAACCTGTGTTGGCACCAGCCTCTGAGCCACCTGTTTATCAGGTGAGCTTTCTGAGTCCTCTCTGTACCCCTCCCTGCCACTGTAGGGATGGAGGAAAGCACATCCTGTACTCCCGCTCCATCTACTAATCATCCCAGTCCCCTAAAGTCCCGCTTGATAGCCTTAAGGATTCTCTCTTCAATATCATCTCTCCCAGCCTGGACTATCAAAAGAGGATAGTAGTCAGAGGGGCAAACCAGGTTAGGAAGCTTTCTGTCAATGTCCTTGACCCTGGCCCAAGTAAACCAGCAGACTTCCCCATGCGTTTGGTTAGGTTGACAAATAGGTCCCTCTGCTCCCCTAAGAAGGCAATCGCCTGCAACGATCACCCTTCTTTCTTAGTTGAGGCAGTCCTGAGGCATGGAGTTGACCCTCACCCTAGCCATCCTCCTGGGTAGACTGTTCACCTCATCCTCACCCACCAGTCTCTCAAGCTCCAAGGCCTCAAACCTGCTGTGTATAGGCACATAGGGTGGCAGGGCCGGTATGGAGGGGGGTTGCCAGCAGGGACCTGTTTCCCTTCCTCCTCACCTCCTAGGTCCCCTCCCTCTGTTTGACAGGGCAGGGGGTCCACCATTCCTTGAGATGTCTCACCCCAGTGCCTTTCCTTCAAGCCTTGCAGAGAGTTGCCCCAAATGTCCATCTCCCGCTCGCACTCCCTGATGGCCCTCAACCTCTCCATTTCCTCCTTGACCTCTACCACCAGACTGAGCAAGTCATCCACCTGCTCAAACCTCACACACATGGTGTCTCTGCTACCCTCAGAGGGCGGCAACAGGCTCAGGCACTCCCTGCATCCAGAGACCTGAACTGCTGCATTTTTGAGCAGGCACTCAATCTGGGTGGCCTCAGACTATCTAAAAAGAGCTCTCTGCCTCATGATGATCATGTTGGTTTGCCTATAGGAAGGCAACCGGTAGATAAGCTGTTCTCGTGAGTGGGGCAGAACACCGTGCCCAGCCTGAGCGTGCCCTGCCTACAGGAATAGCCACGCAAACTACTACACCTCACCCAGTTTGATTGCCTGACCTGCTCATTTCCTTTCTCTAGGGGCTGCCTTTGAAAGGCTGGGGACAGGGCGCTGCTGTCTCCGCCTACACCTCATCAGCCTCCTGCATGAGGGCAGCTGGGTGCTGGCAGCTCCTTCAGCTACTTCATGTGGCCTTGATGCTGCAAAAAAAGCCCTGCCTGCCTTGATTCCCTGCTCCACAGCACAATGTATCTGCCCCAGGTAGGCAGAGCTTTGAGAAAAGTGTAATAGCTTTCCAAAATATGGTGGCACTATCTACTTATTTTTTATGCTTTGATTTATTTATTTTTAAATGCCTGGTGCATAAGGGGCTACTATTTAGACTGACCACACATTATATGTAAATAATAAGTAGCTCTTTCCTGCTGAAACAGTGTGACCCAACATGTAATCTATATATTGGCAAACAATTAATGCCCAATTATTATAGTTTAATTCTTCATATGCTTCCTGTAAATAAACACATCTTTCATGGTTGAATTTCATTAAAAACAAGCAAACAAACTAATTTTGGTCTCCAGTTTAATCTGGTGTATTACCCTGGCATCTGACAAACTGTGTGCACAAACTCCTTCTGATAAGTAGCTTTTTAAGTGCAACTAATTTTAAACATTTGTATTTTGTAAAATCAGCTGTTTTGATTAAATTCAGCTATAGATGCTATTTATTTTATTTAATGAACCAAAAATCTTATAATGAGTTTTCATCTGTAAATAATGGCGTATATGAGTGATAGTTTACTCCTACAAATATTTGGCAATACACAGGTAAAATAAATTTTGCATTAGCATTCATGCCAGTGAGCTAATTTGCTCATTATTTCCAGCGAGCAGACAGAAAGGTGTAAACACAGTCAAAGCAAGTGTAATTAAACTGAAGAATTTCGGGAAGAATATGGTATTGATACAGCTGCACTTAGGCAAAAAAATCTTGAAAGATTATTTATAAAAAGTTTATTGAATAACTTATATTCACTTAAAAAAACCAAAGGCGTACATATTCATTTGACTTCTATATCACTGTTTAATCTTTGACTTAAAGTCCAACTATAAAGAGAGGCATAAATTAGAAATTATTATAATTAGATGCTCACTATTAATGCTATAAAAATTGAAACTATTTTTGCCAAATAAACTATCAGTTGAATATGCTTAATTCAAAAAGACCTTTCATGTTGTACAATTCTTTCCCACAAAAACAGTGAGTCACATAGAAAAGCTATCAGAGATAGAACTGAAGAATTGAAATTATTGCTGAATAGTAACTTAGAAAAAAAATATGCAAGCAAAGTAGCGATAATCACTGTAGTGATTAATATAATAGTAATTATAGATTACTATTGTTAAATAACACTGGTGTTATTTACTAAATACTATATTCTTCAGCTTTATCAGATTTATAGAAATCCAAAATTCATTAATTTGAACCCCACATTTAATTGCTTAGCAAAGGAGATGAAACTTAGAAAGAAGGTCTGTGTCTGTCTAATGATTAAGAAGGGAATCTGCAAATCTTTCATCATAAAAATTACATACCATTTAAAACCTTTAAACAAAAACAAGGGTAATTGTTAAACCTGTTAAAACCCGACTGATTGGGATAAATGCATATTTTTGCAAGTCTTTTTTTTTTTTTAACGTAATTAAGTCTTTCTTGACTGTGACTAAGATCTACCACGACCTCTTATTCTTACAAAGCTTAATAGAATGAGAGAAAAGAAGGAGAGCAGAAAGAAAAACCTGCCCCTAGTGTTCTGTTGTTGTGTTGTTTTCTTTTGTTTTTGTTTTTTTTTTTTCCTCAGGGTGAAGTCTTAGAAGATAAGGAAAACTCTAATGCTGCAAACCCCAGTGTCATGACTGTTGGCAGAATAATGCATTGTGAGTGCTTCTGGTCACCAAGGGAGCAGTTTGGCAGCTAAACAAGGGTTCTTCAGAAATGTAGTAGTCATGGAGAGACCCCACTAAATATATCAGAAACGACAGTCAGAAAAAACAGTTCAAGTTTAGATGGACCCAATGACTGGAAATAGGTGGATGCCTTCCGGTCTCCTGGCTAAAATTAATAATATTTTAATTACCTTGTTTTAAGAGGCCACCTTGGAAAAAGTCTTATGCAAGACACCAGTGTATTCAGTAGCTAGATGGAAGGACTTCTTCCTTGGGTGAAGGGGCTGTGGTTCCAAAAGGCTAGATCTGAAGCAGAGCTTTATCTGAAAAATTATGTATGAGACAGTTTATGACCTACAGACATCACTTTTTCTGGAAAGTAGCATGCAGACACATCTGTTTATATCTGGGTAGCACAGAACAATTCCAACTCAGGAAATGACCACCAACTAATGCAGGGCATGTACCACATCACTGCATCCCATGATGAGCCTATTGTTTCTTGGGAAAGGACAGACTTACCTTCCCACTAGGCAAACCACAACTGGTTGGCAGAGTTGCTTTAATATTGAATCTCTGATGTAAAAACAACTCATCATGCACTTTTCACTCTCCAAAAATTATGCATACACCAAAAAGTCAAATATTTCTGCACGCTATGTAAATGGCATGTCAAGGGAATGCTAATTAAGGGGATAAGGATATACCAGATTTGCTAATTATGCGTCATCATACTTGGTGTGCATTTGTGAACTGTGATCATAAACCTGTACTAGCAGCTCTGAATATTAGTAGCTGTAGTGAAAAGGACATTATTAATGTGCTGCAGAATCATGATGGGAAATGGCTTACCTGACAGAGAGTGCCATATGATGTATTTACCTGCTGATGAAATTTTTAGAATAGAATAGAATAGTTCAGTTGGAAGGGATCTTCAAAGATCATCTAGTCTAACTGCCTGATCGCTTCAGGGCTAACCAAAAGATAAAGCAATTATCTAAATGCTTCAAACACTGACAGGCATGGAGCCTCAGCCACCTCTCAGCCTCCTGTTCCAGTGTCTGACTGTCCTCATGGTAAAGAATTTTTTCTTAATGTCCAATCTGAAGCTCTCCTGGTATAGTTTTGTTCCTATGTGTCTTTTCATTGATAACTACAGACAAGAGACTGGCACCTCCTTCTCCACTTCCCCTCCTCAGGAAGATACAGAGAGCAATGAGGCTGCCTCTCAGACTTCTCTTCTCCAGACTAGACAGCCCAAGTGCCCTCAGCCTCTCCTCACAGGACATGCCTTCCAGCCCATGTACCATCTTTGCTGCCCTCGTCTGGACACTTCCAAGTACCTTAACATCCTTTTACATTGTGGAGCCCAGAACTGCACACAATATTCAGGGTGAGGACACACCAACACTAAATAGAGTGGGAGAACCACCTCTTTTGACAGCTGGCTATGCTGTGTTTAACACACCCCAAAATGCAGTTTGCCCTCTTGGCTGATGTACTGAGTCTTACTGGGATGGAGTTAACCTTCTCTGCAGCAGCCCATGCAGAGCTGTGCTCTGCTCTTATACCTAAACAGCATTGGTATCACAGCAGTGTTTTTGTCTACTGCTGAGCAATTCTGGCACAGTATGCGGACTCCTTCCAAGTCCCCCAAAAGCCAGTAGACTGGGGGTGGGCAAGAGGTGGGGAGGGAACATCATCAGCTGACCTAAACTGACCAAAGGCATATTCCACAGCATGTGGTGTCACACTCTGCAATAAAAGGTGGGGAAGTGAAGGAGGCGGGTGGGGATGTTCTCGTTATGAAGATGTCCAGCCTCCCAAACAAGCATTATGCATATTGAGACCCTGCTTCCTGGGATGTGGTCAAACGTTGCTCATTGATGGGAAGTAGAGAGTAATTTCTTTTCCCTCTGTGTACTTACTTCTGAGTGGATTTTTTTTTTTTTTTGTTCCTTTTCCCTTTAACTAAATCATTATTATCTCAAAAAAAAAAACAACAAAGAAATAAACAAACATACAAACAAACTCCTGCGGCCTGTGGAGAGGCCCCTGGTGGAGCAGGCTGTCCCCTTGCAGCCCATGGGTCCCATGGTGGAGCAAATCTCCACACTGCAGCCCGTGGAGGACACCATGGTGGAGCAGGTAGATGTCGCCTTGAAGAGACTGCAGCCCCTGGAGAAGAGCCCACGTGGGAGCAAGAGGTCTGGGGGGAGCTGCCACCCTCGGGTGACCTGTGATGGAGCAGTTTGCTCCTGATGGATGGACCCCATGGTACAGACCCATATGGGAGCAGTTCTTGAAGAGCTGCTGCCTGTGGGAAAGCCCCACAGGCTCAGTTTGGGAAGGACGGCATCCTGTGGGAGGAACCCCACATGGAGCAGGGGCAGAGAACGACCGTGAAGGAGCAGCAGAGACGAAGCGTTAGGGACCAACTACAGCCCTTTTTCCCCCATTCTCCCACGTTGCTCTGGGGGAAGAGGTGGAAGAGGGTGGATGGGAGGAAGGTGTTTTTAGATTCTTTCCTTTGTTTCTCACTTTCCTAGTTTGTTAGTAATAGGTAATAAATTGTACTAATCTCTTTACACTGAGTCTGTTTGGCCCGTCACAATAATTGTTGAGTGATCTCCCTGCCCTTACCTCAACCCTTGAGCCCTTTTCATCATATTTTCTCCCCTTTTGCTTTGAGGAGGGGGAATGAGAGAGTGGTTGTAGTGGAGCTCAGCTGTAAGAGCACACTGCTGGCTCATATTTACTCATCCTCCAGTCTATACTTGTGTCCAGCCTTACTCCATCCCAGCTGCAGAACCTACCATTTACCTTTGTTGAATTTCATGCTGTTTCTTATCACCCAATGCCCCAATTCATTTAGATCCCTCTGAAAGGCCTCTCATCCTTCCAAGGAATCAACAGCACCTTCTAGTTTACTATCATCAGCAAACTTGCTGAGGATGCATTCCACTCCTGCATCTAGGTCATTGATAAAAATGTTGAACACAACTGGCCCTAGAGCTGAACCCTGGGGAATACCTAGATCAATCAGATGCCAGACAGCTGTAGCCTCATTCACTACAAACTTTTGAGCTTTACTGTTGAGCCAGTTCATCACCCAGTGTAATGTTAACCTTTTTTTTTTTTTTTTTTTTTTTTTTTTTTTTTTTTCTCTCACGGTTGGTCAAGTTCTCCAGAAGGATGCTGTGAAGGACAGCATCAAAGGCCTTACTAATACAGAAAGATTACATCCATTGTCTTCCCTTCATCTACCAAGCAGGTGACCTTATCATAGAAGGAAATCAGATTACTTAGGGAGGACTTTCCCTTGATGAAAACATGTTGACTGTGACTGATAAGAGTTTTGTTCTTAAACTGACTTTCAGTAACCCTAAGATATCCTTCCCCACAACTTTTCCTAGGACTGAGGTTAGATGGACTCCTCCTGGGAGTTTCCTCGGTCTTTTCTCATGCCGTTTTTGTAGATGGGTATAATGCAGGCTGTCTTTCAGTCAGAACGGACCTCCCCAGATTTCAATGACTCTTGGCTAAGTCAGCTATAAAGCCTGCTAACTTCTGCAGCACTCGGGTGAATCCTTCTGAAAACTTCTAAAATGTCTTTCTCGTATACAATCTAAGATCTATACATTCATTCCCATATAAGAAAGTGTGAGTGCTCCCTACACATGAGATTGTTGTACCCAGACACATGCACACAATTTTCACTTAATACGCATTTTAAGGTGAATTGGAGGGTAGCGGAGAAAAGGAAACAGTCCTACTGGTAAGTTAGATTCTTTTTTTTTTTGTTTTCCCCATTATAGAAATGGGTCTATAATGAACACTTAATCTTCCTTTTCCCATAATCATCATAGAACAATTCCTTCAGACATTTTTAAAATTTGATTCTAGTACTTATAAAATGGACTATAATGTCCCTGAAACTATAATATTGTAATGCAGAAAACACTGATAGTTTAGTCCTTTACAGAACATCATTACTGTAGTATTTGACCACCTCAAGACTTCTTTTATATGTTTATCTATGAGGTAGTCAAGTACTTTGTCATTTTATAAATTAGAAACTGAGTTCCAGAAATAGTGTATAGCAGACGAAATGTTTGTTTCCTTATCTCAGGATTTAAAACAAATGTTTAAATGAATGTCATCCTGGAAACATTATTTGTTAGCTTTCATTTCTTCTTAGCAGTTCTTAATGTACTATTTCCAAGTAAGGTATAAATCTAAAATTTAAGTTATGCAAGGTCTTTTCCATAAATATGTTTTATCATTGCCTAGTGCAGGAGGAAAGGCCAACTCTGAAGATATAAAGACACAGAGGAAAAAAAGCACAAATTCACGACTGTATTAGTAAAACACCAGTTGCAGTAGCACTAAGCATTGGGAAGTGTCTGTGTTTGAATAGTATCCCTGGAAGTCTTTAAAAGACATTTAGATGTAGAGCTTAGGGATATGGTTTAGTGGGGACTGCTAGTGTTAGGTCAGAGGTTGGACTCGATGATCTTGAGGTCTCTTCCAACCTAGAAATTCTGTGATTCTGTGATTCTGTATTGGGAGAGAGCTCGTAGAAAAAGGCTTGATTCAGAACATATTTCTCAAAAGCTGTAGGGAGAGAATATTACAGTGTATGATGATATTTTTACCCATTTCACAAAATCCATAGTCAGTGATAAATACTGTGCATAAAAAACATCTACTTGTTTTATCTTGTCCTACGAATATTTATACTGATGAGCTCCATCTCTACAGTTCTGCATCTTAAGATAATGTGTTTAACTGGGGGATGGGGTAGGGAGGAAACATAGAATTTCATTCAATACTGTGTAGCCAAGTAAAGAAGACAAATGAGACCAAGTAAAAGAACCATGCAAATCTGAAGACAGGCAAGACTGCTAAATCCTAACAAAAAGACAATAGCAAGCATCTGTGCCAGAAAATTGAAGATTTCCAGAATGAGAGAAATAAAAGATGGATGGGCCACCCTGTGAGTCATCACAGGCAGGCAACAGGAACGACTGCAGACTCGTAGCTAAAATGCAAAGTGGATTTGCATTTGAAGGGGAAGCACTTGAAGGGGAAGCAGGCGATCAGGCCCAGTCAGCATGGCTTTATGAAAGGCAGGTCATGCCTGACGAACCTGATCTCCTTCTATGACAGAGTGACGCGCTGGGTGGATGAGGGAAAGGCTGTGGATGTGGTCTACCTTGACTTCAGCAAGGCTTTTGACACCGTCTCCCACAGCATTCTCCTCAAGAAACTGTCTGCTCTTGGCTTGGACTGGCGCACGCTTCGTTGGGTTAGAAACTGGCTGGATAGCCGGGCCCAAAGAGTCGTGGTGAATGGAGCCAAGTCCAGTTGGAGGCCAGTCACTAGTGGCGTCCCCCAGGGCTCGGTGCTGGGGCCGGTCCTCTTTAATATCTACATCGATGATCTGGACGAGGGCATCGAGTGCACCCTCAGTAAGTTCGCAGATGACACCAAGTTAGGTGCGTGTGTCGATCTGCTTGAGGGTAGGAAAGCTCTGCAGGAGGATCTGGATAGGCTGGACCGATGGGCTGAGGTCAACTGCATGAAGTTTAACAAGGCCAAGTGCCGGGTCCTGCACCTGGGGCGCAATAACCCCAAGCAGAGCTACAGGCTGGGAGAGGAATGGTTGGAAAGCTGCCAGGCAGAGAAGGACCTGGGAGTGATGGTGGACAGTCGGCTGAATATGAGCCAGCAGTGTGCTCAGGTGGCCAAGAAGGCCAACGGCATCCTGGCTTGTATTAGGAACAGCGTGACCAGCAGGGCTAGGGAGGTGATCGTCCCCCTGTACTCAGCTCTGGTGAGGCCGCACCTCGAGTACTGTGTTCAGTTTTGGGCCCCTCGCTACAAGAAGGACATCGAGGTGCTTGAGCGGGTGCAGAGAAGGGCGACGAAGCTGGTGAGGGGCCTGGAGAACAAGTCCTACGAGGAGCGGCTGAGGGAGCTGGGCTTGTTCAGCCTGGAGAAGAGGAGGCTCAGGGGCGACCTTATCGCTCTTTTTAGGTACCTCAAGGGAGGCTGTAGCGAGGTGGGGGTTGATCTGTTCTCCCACGTGCCTGGTGACAGGACGAGGGGGAATGGGTTTAAGTTGAGCCAGGGGAGTTTTAGGCTAGATGTTAGGAAGAACTTCTTCACTGAAAGGGTTGTGAGGCATTGAATGGGCTGCCCAGGGAAGTGGTGGAGTCACCATCCTTGGAAGTCTTCAAAAGACGTTTAGATGTAGAGCTTAGGGATATGGTTTAGTGGAGGGCTGTTAGCGTTAGGTTGGAGGTTGGACTCGATGACCTTGAGGTCTCTTCCAACCTAGAAAATTCTGTGATTCTGTGATTCTGTGATTTATTCTTGTTACCTCACCAAGTGGAGAATCCCCAAGCACCTGAGTAGAGGTACACAAACACAGGCACACAAGTGGGAACACAGGAACTGCTAAATAGGGTCCATGCTAGGAAATTGCAAGCCTACTGGTTCCACCTGTTTTTATCAAGAGTTCATGCAGGCACAGTTTTTACCACCATGTTATGATTCTCACTGTGCTTCTTTGATCTTCTCTGTACCAAGGCCAGGAGCTCAAGCATATCTGATATGGCACCTCCAAGTCCACCTGTGTTATCTACGCACAGGTGTGCTACTTGTCAAACACACAGAGCACAAACAGAAGACAACTTACGTGTTTTTCTATATTGCTGCTCCCCAGACTTTACACATTCCCAGCTGCAAGGTCACTTATGTGTATTTACAATCCTCCTTGCCAGTCTTCAGTTCTAATCCCATCCTCCTTACCAATCTTTGATTTTTAACCCATGCTTCCCAATAGTCCTACTGAGGCTCCAGCTTATTAGGGAAAAAAACAAAACAAAACAAAACAAAAAAAAAAAAAAAAAAAACCCTGTCATCTGAGATTCTGAGAAAACGGAAGGGCTCAGAATGTCACAAACTTTATGCTGTGATCAAGTTGGGTAGGGGCACTGCAACCGTGTCAACACAGATGCAAGTGAAGCAGGAGCCACATGGGGAAAGACAGCGGTCTGCGGTCTAAAAGTGCCTCAAAAGGTGTGAAGGCACTTGGGCAAGAGCTCAGTGACTGTGGTGAGATGGAGGAGGTGGTATGGACTTGGAGTACAAAGCTTTGGTCTGCAGCAGGTTAGAAAGGAACATGTTAACCTAGGGCTTTCTTTAGAGTAGGCAAGGGGTCTGAGCTACACAAAAATTATGCCATGTTACTGAGTGTAGAAACTGCTAGAAATGTCATAATAAGGGGTAAGGGCAGGGGTCACAGAAGTACCATAGATACGGAATAAAACTCCACATGATGATTGTTTTGCACTTCTAAGCAAAATATTGACTGTTCAAATGAAAGAGGAAAACATAGAATGAATAGTGAAAGTCCTCTCTGTTAGAACTTCAGAATTTCTGCCCTGTGCATGGCAGGGGGGTTGGATGATCTTTAAGGTCCCTTCCAACCCAAGCCATTCTATGATTCTATGATTATTTTTAACCTGTTTATAAACTTACGTGTGTGTTTGGCAGAAGAAGACTGAATGTGATGAAGGAAAATACACACTGAGTATTTTTAGGTTCAATCCAAATTTTGTTATTTTAATTTGTTCTGAAATGCCAAACTGTAAGCATAGACTTAACAGGCTGAAACAGAAATACAAAGCAGAAGGCAGCTGGACTATAGAAAAATATATTTAGGAAGCTCAGAAATTTTTACTTCAGTTCAAATCAAGAGTTAATCCTGTAATGTTGTCAAACTGAAGAACTGTTATGACCAAACGGTTCATGGCACTGATTGGAATGGTGGCAATTTATTGCCCCAAACTGAGGAGCACTAGTAAACCTGTGCAGTAAATAAAAAGCATACTTTTAATTATTTTATTCATACTTTTTATACTTCCAAATTTTATTTGAAGTACTGAAATCCAGTGAAAGCTTGAAATTATATTTGGAAATGTTACAGAAACTCATTCCTCTATATGTTAAGGGATAATTTTAGATAAATACTGTTTTTATGTTGGGGGAAAAAAAAAGAAGAAGAAGAAAACATTAATGTTTAATTAATTTACCATTAATTAAAAAACCTCTAATGATTTGGATTGTTAATAATTGTAAATTATTAATTTGTAAATATTAGAATACAAATGCAATCCTGGAGTGAACGTGTGACTAAAATATCCACAACAGAAAATCTTTCATTTATCAGGCCAATATCTGTACCTTAGTCATTAGAGAATATTCCCACCTATTTATCCTATGTGATTATAACACCAACCAAAAACAGTTATACACAATCAGCACATCCGTATCTAAAACTTTTCTAAATTTCATGTTTTAATTATTTTATGCATTGGACATAATTGTAACTGGGAAAATTCTGTTCAGGTTGGTCTTGGAGAGAGGTCAAAAATTCATGACTGAAGAAAATCAACACCTAAGGTATAATCATCAGTTCCTTCTTTCAGTGGAGTTTCTGTTTATCTTTTTCTGTTCAGCAAACTTTCTGTTCATCTTTGAGATACTGTGGTACAGAAACTATAACAGAGATACTACATTGTACTGTAAAACCGTTCTCTTGTGCTCAGATGTATAATAGTTTTACACCATAAAGAAATGCTATACTATAGCATAAATCCTGCATATTTTCTATATTGTTTACATCATTATGTTCATTGTAATATGTGATGCAAATGTATAGAAAATTTGAGGCAAGAGCAGTGAATCCATTTACACCGAGTATTCAGACATTTAAAACATAGCTACTTATTTTAAGATTCTGTTGTGTTGCTATCAAGATCATTTAATGTTTGACTGTGCCTGAGGATTTTAAGAGGTCTAATTCTTTTCTCTTTTGCAGTCTGAGAAAAAAATGAATGCGGAGTATGAGATCACACTGATGGGATCACACTTCATCACCTATCTGAATGTAGAAGTGAAGTAGAAACAAGACCTTGCTACCTCAGGTTGCCCTGTAACCACCTGCTAACCACTCTAACCTGGCATCATAGAATCATAGAATCACTGAATCATTTGCGTTAGAAAAGACCTCTAAGATCATCAAGTCCAACCATTAATCTGACACTGCCAAGTCTACCACTAAACTACGTCCCTAAGAACCACATCTTTTGCATACCTCCAGGGAGGGTGATGACCACTTCTCTGGACAGCCAGTTCCAATGCGTCACAACGCTTTCAGTGAATAAATTTTCCCTAATATCCAGTCTAATCCTCCCTTGGAGCAACTTGAAGTCATTTCCTTTTGTCCTATTGCTTGTTGCTTGAGAGAAGAGACTGACCCTCACCCCACTACAATTTCCTTTGAGGTAGCTGTAGAGAACAGTAAGATCTCCCCTGAGACTTATTTTCTCTAGGCTAAGTAACCTCATCCCACTTCCCTCAACCACTCCTCATAAAACTTGTTCTCTAGATCATTCGGCAGCTTTGTTGCCCTTCTTTTGACCAGCACCTTGATGTCCTTCTTGCAGTGGGGGGCCCAAAACTGAACATGGTATTCGAGCTACAGTTTCACCATAGTTGAATACAGAGGGACAACTGCTTCCCTAGTTTTGCTGACCATATTATTTCTGATACAATCCAGGATGCTGCTGGCCTTCTTGGCCTCCTGAGAACACTGCTGGCTCATATTCAGCTGCCTATTGACCAATACTTGCAGGTCCCTTTTGTGGTGGTTTTACCTTGTTGGCCAGCTGAACTCCACCAAAATCACGCTCTCACTCCCCCTCCTCAAAGAAAAAGGGGGAAAAATATGATGGAAATGGCTCAAGTGTTGAGATAAGGACAGGAAGATCACTCAACAATAATTGTCATGTGTAAAATCAACTCAGCATAGGAAAGTAATATAATTTATTGCCTATCACTATCAGACTAGAACAGAGAGAAAATAAAAGCAAACTAAAAACACCCTCCCCCACCATCCACCCTCTTCTACCTCCTCCCCCTGAGCAGTGCAGAGGAATGGGGTGTGGGCTCTACAGTCAGTCGCTAATGCTTTCTCTCTGCTGCTCTTTCATGGTCAGCCTCCACCCCTACTCCACATGGGATCCCTCCCACAGGATGCTGTCTTTCCTGAACTGATCCTACTTGGGCTTCCCACAGGCAGCAGCTCTTGAAGAAATGCTCCAACATGGGTCTGTACCATAGGGTCCATCCCCAGGAGAAAACTGCTCCAGCACAGGTCCCCCACAGGTGGCAGCTCCCCTCAGACCCGCTGCTCCTGTGTGGGCTCCTCTCCATGGGCTGCAGCTCCAGCTTGGGGCCTGCTCCTGCGGGGGCTCTCCATGGGCCGCAGCCTCCTTTAGGTCAGATCCACCTGCTCCAATGGGGGCTTCTGCACAGAATGCACTGCGGAGATCTGGTCTGCCGTGGTACACCATGGGCTGCAGAGGGACAGCCCGCTCCACCAGTGGCCTCTCCACAGGCTGCTGGTGAGCTGCTGCTCCATTGCCTGGACCACCTCCTGCCCTCCTTCTGTGCTGATCTTGGTATCTGCAGGGCTTTTTCTCACTCTTCACTCTCCCAGCTGGTGTCATGCAACAGTTGTTTTGATTTCTTAAATCTGGTCACACAGAGGTGCAACCAGCATTGATCCTTGTCTTGGCTCTTGCCAGCAACAGGTCTCTTTTGAATCCATCTGGAGCTGGCCCTTATCTGACTTGGGACAGCTGCTGGTCTCTTGTCACAGAGGCCACCCCTGCAACCCCCTGCTACCAAACCTTGCCACGTAAACTCAATACAACTTTCCAGTGGGCAGCTTTCAAGTCACTCTTCCCTCAGCCTTTACCTTTGCAAGGGGTTGTTGTGACCCAATTGCAGGACCTGGCACATAGCCTTGAAATGCTACAGAGAAAGGTGTCAGAATTAAATCCTGATGGATGATGAAAGTAGGGATAAAGTGTTTTTTTTTGTTGTTGTTGTTTGTTTGTTTGTTTTTTATGACTAGGGCAACAAAGATCTGTGAGAAGTGTGTACTGGGATGTAAGCTGAACCAGGGTAAGTTTAGGTTGGATATTAGGAAAAATTTCTTCACTGAAAGGGTTGTAAAGTATTGGAACAGGCTGCCCAGGGAAGTAATTGAATCACCATCCCTGAAGGTATTCAAAAAACACGTAGATGTAATTCTTGGTGACATGGTTTTATGGTGGACTTGACAGTGCCAGGTTAAAGGTTGGACCAGGTCTTTTCCAACCTCAGTACTTCTATGACTATCTCACTAAAATCAGTCACACTAATTTAAAGATACTGCAGAAACAGAGACATGGAGCATATTTTGAACGAAAACTTGAACTCCCAAGGTTTGATACCAATGAATGAAATTTAAGTGAGACAGAATGAATATCTATGGATTTATATCCAATGCAAGACTCAAATGAGTCTTCTCATCACAATTTGAGGATCACAACCATCCTTTAACATGTTTGTGCTACTTCATTTTTATGGTGGCTTGACCTCGCCTGGCAAGTAAGACCCCACCCAGCTGCTTACTCACTTCCTCCAGCAGCAAGGCAGGGGAGAGAATCAAAAGGGAAGAAGGGAAAATCCTTGTCTTGATGCTAAAGACAGTTAATAAGTGAATAAAAGCAAAATAAAACGTTCATTCATTACTTCCTGTGGACAGGCAGATGTTCAGCCATTTCCCAGAAAGTGGGGCTTTGGCACACATAACAGTTGCTTGGGAAGACAAACAGCATAAGGACAAATGTTCTTTCTTTCTCCTCATCCTTGAACTTTTATGGTGAGCATGTCGGATGGTACAGGATATCCTTTTGGTCAGTATGGGTCGGTTGTCCTGCTGGTGTCCCCTCCCAGCTTCTTGTGCACCTCCAGCATACCTAATACGGGGACATAGTGGGAGAAAGAAAAGTTCTTGATTCTGTGTTCAGCAATAAGACATTGGTGTCTTAATGTGCTAATGTCCCATTGACATCAGCACAGTTTTAGTCACAAATTCAAAACACAGCACCATAAGGGCTACTATGAAGAAAATTAATTCCATCCCAGTACAAAAACAGTACAATTTGTTAAACAGTGTTGTAAAGTGCTCTGGGATTAGTATAATTCACGTATAAACTCAAATCTTTGAAAAATACACGTTTTCAGTAAATTAAAATAATTTTTGTAAATTTGTGTCTTTTTAACATTGCAGTAGCTTCAGAAATGTGTCAGGATCCTCGGAGAATACTAAGAGATCAGAAATTAAGTTAACTATGCAGATTTCTTAAATTTCATTACATCCGTGGCTTGGCATGTCACCATGCCAACAAGACAGCATATACTAGTACTATCAACCTTATTTTGATTAATTTATGGAAAAAAGGTATGATCCCTTAATGAATAATGGAAGGGTTAACGTACTGCCTAGAAGTGATAAAACTGTTGTCATGCAACTCTGAAAGACAATGTTTATATTAATCTGAAAGTCAAGTCTATGATATGTCTTCTACTGTATAACAAAATAATGTTTTTGAATTACGTGCAGTTTCACAAAATTTATCTTCTTCCTTGATTTCTTCCCTGTTCTTTTACCTCATATGTTTTTTCTCCTTTGATAAATCTACCAGGAAAAAGCTTACAAGATTTTGTAAGAAACTTCTGTAGTGATAATGACTCCATTTGAAAAAGACTGCAGTTTGGTATTAAAGGTTTATAAAGAATTAAATCTTAAAATATATATTTATGTAAATACATACATATATATATATATATTAATGCAACTTTGCAACTTTCTTGGAATTTCTGAACTACAGAATTTTCACTCTTTTTATAAATGCTCAGTAATGTTGATACCAGAACTACTGATGTCATTGAACCTGAAGAGTTAATAGGACTCTGTGAGCTTGTCAGCTACTATGAGAGATGCAGTCTAGACAGATGTCTAAGAGAGAGATGTGTGGGATGGAGACTAAAGGGGACTGAATTGACATTCTGAGATAGAGTTCATCAGATTACTCAAGCTCTTCTTTTCTTTTCTTCTATTTTTGTCTGTCTTTACCCCTAAACTAATTCCAGTTTGACTAAAAGCAAGTTTGATTTTAACTACACAGAAGATAGTTACATCCTTTGACTCAATCTCCTTTCAAAAGCTGAAGAAATACGCCTTTCCAGCAAAGTACTCAAGGTTTTGAAAATATTTCACATCTACAATGCTGCATCATTATCAACATAATGTATTATTTTACTGTAGAATAACAAGCCACATTGTACATTATTTAAGCCTGTGATTTTATTATTATTAATTTTTTAATTTTATAGGCAGACATGCAGCAACATATTTTGGCCACTTGGATATGTTTTATTTGTTCTCTACTGAAATAATCTTCTACCGATTGTCAGAGATGAAAAAAAAAACTGTGAATACCAACAGAAAGCACATAATTGCATATATATGTATTTTGAGGGGATGAATATCCAAACATAAACAGAAGCCTGCCACTTGCAGAACTGAAGAAATTTCAGGGTTCTGTGTCATGGAGCCAGAAGCAGGCTACAATAAGTACCAAGTATACAGTACAAATTCTAGGTTCTGCTTCTTATACATGTACAAGGATCTACTAACATTAACGTTCAAAGCCTGACAGACACAGTCCTCCGTGGACTTCCACTCCATGGAATTTGTGTCAATAGAGAGCTTAAAGGGAAATGTATTTGTAGGCTTTTCCTTGAAGTCTCTGATAGCTGGGGGGTTTCAGAATAACTGCTATTATGACTATTGCATGGGACACTATGCAAGTCTCTGATATCTGGCCAGGAGATTAAGGAGACGGGGAAAGCTGAAGAACAACTAAAAGACAAAGTTTGCAGGGGACGCTGCACAAGTCTCTGACATACAGCCAAGCTGGGCAAAAGAGAAGGACAAGAGGGAGGAAGACTATGAGCCTTCAGCACGAGAGACTCCCAGAGGGACCACCAGAGACTGATATGCATGCTCCAGTAGGAGGGTTTGGATTCCGGAAACTAATTATAATAACCCTGTTTTTTTTAGAAGTAGTAATGAATATGTATTAGCCTAGGAGCATAAAAATCAGATGCTTAATGTAACTGGTGTGCATCTTGGTGGAGCAGAGACTCCCGGCGCACCCAGTGCTGTTTGCTTACCTCTATTCCTTTAATAAATTGTAAACTTTGATTATAGTCCTATTTTGAAGACTGAGCAATTTATTACATTACTAACACTATCTCCTCATCTAGCTTTAACACCTGAGACATTTCTAGTAAGGAAACTAGATCTTCAGTGGGTACATCTGCATCACAGATCACAACAGCTGTTAAATAGGGTGAAATTGTTGTTACTGCCACCTCCAGATATATTCCTTCCAAGGCTTGAGCTTGCTAGGCTGGAACACTTCAGGTACAGCTTCAACAACAGTGTAAACAGTGCAGCGTGCACAGTACTCATATCCTTATTTTGGTGTTTTAATCTTAACGTGAAAAAAAAGAAGTTCATTGTTATTTTTTGTTTGTATTTGCAGCTCAAGCCTAAAAAAAAAAAAGGCATACAGTATTCTCAAGCAAAAGTGAAACGTGGAAATTCATGGTGAGTTTTGGGTCCCAGAAGACTTCTCATTCTAAATTTTATACCTGTTTCTTCACATAGCCTGTTCTCAAATTAAACTGCAGCTCACATAATAAACTCTTCTAGGATACTGCAAGTGTGACCCAAGACATTCTGTTTCCCAACAGCTAAATAAAACAATGACTGCAATGATCATTTCCACCTGACTCTGCTGTCTCTGGCACCAAATGATTTAGTTTAAAGTCACTAATCCAGCACATATTGATTGAAAGTGAAGTGCCATCACACTTACCTAGCTCATTTCGCCAGAACAGCAGTGCCCATTATCTGCAGAGATTCATGTCAGAATTTGATTTTGACCCTAAAGCTGCCTGTAGCCTTAATGTCCAGAATGACAGACATAAATTATCAGTATTTTATAACATCCAATAGTAGCATAAGCAAATGGGGAATATGAAAGTAAAAATATTTAAATATCTAATTACAACCCATAATTTAACTATATGAACATGGGTTTTATGCTGGCATAACTTCTGAAATGAAGGGCTATTATATTCCAACTACATCTGGATATTGAATACAGGTGTGGCTATGAAGAAGGCAAGCTTCTCTGCTACATGCTGTACTCACTTGGGAAAATGAGTGATTGCATAAGCTTGATTTTCTTCTTTTATGTGTGGCCAAAGGGACTAAGCTAATGTAAGCTCTGAAAGGATAAGTGAAAGGGATATAATAGTGTAGACCTTTTTCTACAAAATATTTAGAAATTCATTTCTCATGCTAGGTACCTAAACAGCTTTTTGAATCAGACTGTACCACTGATACAACACTAAAAATTAGACCCTGGCCTCTTTTCCAAAACTCATCATTTTTTAAATTTCAAAAATCAGATTCAGATTAGTTATTTGGTTTCTATTTAAAATAAAAACATAAGAAAATAAAATGCTAGTGAGACAGCTTTTCAGATTAAATTGGGTTTAACAACCTAATACTGTGAACAGTTCCAAGTGCTTGTCTTAGTCAGAATCCCTTCACTCATGTGCAGTTATGTGGAAATGTACATGTACATGAAAAGTAAAGGTGTAAATGGACTATGTCTCGGTCAAAACTGTACTATATTACTTAAGCTGCTTCTGATGATATGGAAACTGGATTGAAGACTATAATTCAAAATTCTAGAGAATTACTAGGCAACAGACTATGATTTAGTTGGTCAAAGAGCCATAAAATCTTACTTCAGAAAGGCAACATTTTAAAGAGTGACATAATAAATTTTATAATGAAAAAATGGTTCCACAACCACATTTTTGTCTTGTTTTCTACCATTTAAAAGCTATTGATATTATTATTTATTTATTTTTATGTACATTTTTTTAAAAGCACCACAGAGAAGGTTCTTGATTGACAATTTCCTTCATTTTTTAAAGTGATAATAAATACGATGTTGAGTAGTGGAAAAGACTAAGTTTTATATTAGGCATTTGTGTGTGATAACTTTGAGTTTTAGAACAGTTAACTGGACGCTGGTCCTGCAAAACTAAATACATAGAGGTTACATGATAAATAAATACATAGCTATTTATTACATATTGTCCTACTACATAATGTCCTACCAGGCCTCAGTAATCAAGTACAATGAGGTAAGGAAAAATAAGCAATCAGCTAAACAGTATTGAATAACTACAAGATTACACATAAATGTAATATATAATAAATTATAACAAATATATAATAAAATATAACAAATATATATTAATATAAATATTAACAGGTCCTCAGGAATTCACATAGTTCTGTAATAATCATGCAAGACAGAGATAAGTGAACTGGTGGCAATTACATGACTACCAAGAGGGCATTCTTGACTTAATCAGCCCTAGCAAAAGAAAAAATGAAAAAAGCAAAATGAAACACATTGCAAGCATGCAGATTTAATATTTAAGCCATCATATGGAAGAATTCAAAAATGACAAATTAGGAGACAAGCTTTCTTGTTCTGAACTGTCTTCCATTGGATTAAGAACTATGATCTGGGAAACAAAAATGAGGTTCAGAAACAGGCTTACTTTGTGAAAAAAAAAATCTGAAACAAAACAAAAGTGAAAGTATTTCAACAAAACAGGCTATGAGGAAGACTCACTAAAATTTAGCAACTTTTATGTTTCACAGCTCACTAGGGAAACAAGAGTTTGGCATTCAAATGTGAGTTCTGCATCAGAGCAAGAATTGAAATACAGGTATTTTATATTCCAGATATTTTATTTAACTTTTATATACGTATATATTTTTGCTGATTCTTATAAACCTGAAAATAAAGACTTGATGCTACAGACATGAAGCTCTTATACTTACAAAATGAAATCTAGGCAGAAGATTGTTTGTACCAATCAAAAACGAATGTGTTGACAGGATGGTATTAAAAAGCTGAAAAATTTCACTCCATCAAAGTAAACTCTAAACCTGCTTTTACTTTTATAAATCACACATACAAATTTGTTCAAGTAACTGGTGGTAATTTCTACACCAAAAACAATATCAATTGTTTTATATCAATATCAATCTACACAATATCAAATTACAAAATTTACCATGAAGGTATAGTTGCAACTATATCCTCTGCACATTACTGTCAAGACACTGAGACTAGCATTATAATGTGTGTTTGGATTCTACATGGGCATGAGAAACGCTAATGTATTAGATATTCAAAGAAAAGCTCATTAATGTTTTCTTGATTTTGAGAAGACTGTTGGTAAAATCCAATATATCAATATTGGATATATCAATACTGATACAATACCGGATATATTAAGACTGATACATATTTTTGAATATGTAATGGTGACATGAAATATGCAGCTAATATAAAAATGTACCTTATGAGAAAACAGCAATACAAACAGATTATGAAGCTGCTAAACAGTGTGACATCAAGAGAGATATATGCCAAGGCTGCATACTTTATCTCTGTAACTATTCACAGATGCAGAAAGTATATCAATCTGCAGAACAATCAAGAACATTGTAAATGAGACATTTGAATAAATGAAGTGAATATTAACAACACTGTGTTGGTGACTTTGTCTGAATATCATTGACTGGACCAGAATTCAGGAATTTGCCGTGAACAGTATCAGCAAGAATTAAAAAAAAGTTTAGGAAACCACGGCTACCACATGGGGGGGGGGGGGGGGGGGGAAACAACACCCTCGATCAAAATCAGAATAGAAAATCACACATCTTGCTGGACAAACTAAATTCATCTCTCTTCTCAAGGAATTTTATAACAGATGGGAAATAAGAAAAACAAAACTTCAAAAGCACAAGAAAAATGAATTGTTGGATCGCAAAAGTCTCTATTTTAGAAAATTTCATTTCCACATCCACTTAAGATTACAGTTGACCATCTTGTACATTTGTGAAGACAGGAACCAGACAGAGATAAATATGAACATTTGAAGGTTCTTCTAACTGTTGTGTTCCCTAGACACCTGTATTGAAAATAAATATGTGTGGAAAGCCAAAATGAAAGCTTTGATTCTGGAGAGCTATGTATCACTAAGAATCTAAACATCTTATAATTTTCCTTACCTTTCCTATAAGCTTTCCTATAAGTTCTCTTTTCCATAAGCACTACTGACGGTATTGCCTTTACTTGTCATCCACCTCTTCTCCTTGGGTGGTATCAGCGTTTCTTTCAAATTGTCTCATCAGTTAATACAATCAGATTAAGCTCAACAGTTGTACTCAGTTTGCACATAGTTTAAGATTACCGATTCAGCTTTAGACCTGAAGAAAGCCTGTGTGTTCTACAGCCTACACTGTTTTCCCAGCTACTTCAATTGTTATAAAAAATATAATCTTGCACTAAAAATTAACTTTGCAAATCAACCAGTTAATCAAGTAAGCAAGCAAACAAAAACACCGTTCTTTCTTGATGCAGAATTCCTTAAAAACAGGGACAAGGTAGTTCTGTTGTTCAGTAGGATGTGAAAAGATTTTGAGGTCACACATGTCTGGAGAGCAGCTACCTCCTCTCACATTTTAGCATTAGGTTAAGAAAAAAAAAAACAACATGTAATATGTAGATAAATGATTTTTCATCTTATTCACTCTCTATGTACATAATGATTCTGCAAATGATTCGTGACTGCTGCCTGAATCTGTGGCCTCAGAGGCTCAAGGGAGAAAAAAAAAAAAGAGAGAAAGACCTGGGACAAGCACTAATGTTCCCTGTTTCCATAAAGCCACTGTAACTTTCATGAATTAAGTAGATACACCTCTCAAATCCAGATAATGATGTGCACCTACTGCAGAGTTTAAAAGTACACAAACACAAAATCAGATATACTTAAAAAAAAAAAAAAAAAAAAAAGTACTGTTTATTTCTGAGCACAAATTGACTCTGGATGAATTTTGTAGACATTCTGAGTAAAAACAGACCATGACACTGGTGGTTTTAACCATCTGGGCAGCTGAGCTCCACCACAGCTACTCTTTCACTCCCCCTCCTCAAAGGTAATGGTGAAAAAATACGATGAAAAGGGTTCAAGGGTTGAGATAAGGACATGGAGATCAGTCACCAATTATTGTCACAAGGAAAACAGACTCAGTGCAGGGAGATTAATGAAATTTATTGTCTACTAATAACAGACTACAATGGTGAAAAAAAAATATAAGCGTACTACAGACACCTTCTCACCATCCACCCTATTCTATCTCCTCCCCCCTGAGTGGTGCAGGGGAATTGGGAATGGGGGCTGCGGTCAGTCCCTGACGCTTTACCTCTGCCACTCCTTCTCGGTCTCTCCCTGACCCTGCTCCCCGTGGGGTCCCTCCCACGGGATGCTGTCCTTCCTGAACTGAGCCTGCAGGGGCTGCCCACAGGCAGCAGCTCTTCAAAAGCTGCTCCCACACGGCTCCGTACCATGGGGTCCATCCCCAGGAGAAAACTGCTCCAGCACGGGTCCCCCACAGGTGGGCGGCAGCTTCCCCCAGACCTCCTGCTCCTGCGTGGGCTCCTCTCCACGGGCTGCAGCTCTGGCCCGGGGCCTGCTCCTGTGGGGGCTCTCCATGGGCCACAGACTCCTCCAGACCACATCCACCTGCTCCACCAGGGGCTCCTCCAGGGGCTGCAGCATGGAGATCTGCTCTGCCATGGGACCCATGGGCTGCAGGGGGACAGCCTGCTCCACCAGGGGCCTCTCCAGAGGCCACAGGGGAACTTCTGCTGTGTGCCTGGAGCACCTCCTGCCTCCTGATCCCAATGATTACTGGATCATTCTTGTGGTTTCTGTTCTATAGTAGGGACTGACTGAGAAGATTTTTTATTTTTTTTCCCCATTTTTTAGAATTTCACAGACTGTAACTGGATCATTTTCTATACCCTTTATGGCAATAGAAAAGATAGCATTTATAATACTTCTACAAGTGTGTGCTGTGAAAGCAGCTAAAAGTATGTATATCAGCAATTTCTTAACTCTGGGGACAACAATGTCAGTAAATATTTTAAAAGTATACTGTATTAAAGCAATGATTGTTGATTGTCCAGTAAAAGATGGTCTTTTTTTTTTTTTTTTTTTTTTTTTTTTTTTCCCCACAGAATAACAGTAGTCAGAGCAAATTCTGCACTGTAAAATACAAGTGGAGAAAAATAGAGGAAAATTTTGTATTAGGATGTTTTAAAGCTCATTGTGATTGTGTTATGGACTGATGGAGGCCTTCTGGCCTTAATGGCAACATTATAAAAAAAAGGGAGGTCAGACTCTTGTAGTTGTACAGATGTGTTAGGAGTGTGGGTTTTCTTCTTGCAATGGACAAGCTCTCATTCTAATGGTCTTAGTTCCACTGAACAGAAAATTCTCTTGTAAGCTGTTCTTTTGGCAATTGTATAGGCAAACTTTAAAAGGTTGTATTAATAGGTGTGAATAAACATAACAGAAAGTAACTCTTAGTGGCCTAGCTGTAGTCTAGGGGAAAGCATTCATTCATGTTTTTGGAAACATGAATGGTTCAGTTTTGGCCTTTTAAATTTTTTTTTCTTTGGGGAAAAAAATAAAAAAAAAAAACGGTATTGAGGTTAAATATGGAATACTAAATATATATATATATATTTTTGGTATCTTAATGTCACTTGCTAAGGCTAAATTTAAATATGGAATCTCTCAAAATTGTGTTTAAAAAGAAGGGTTTTAAAAAAAGCTTAAAAGACATTATGATGCAAAGAACACTGTTAAATGAGGTATGATAAAAATTATTCAAATTCATAGAGAATGTACTTTTTACATTTATTTATTTATTTATTTATTATGTTGAAATATTTCTGTCTCAGTTGTACTCCTCTGGGATATTACTCTTGTCATTTGTACCCTCTGTCCTTCTACTGATAACCTTAGCAAAATGGTTTGTTAGAAACCATGAGCATCTTTGCTGCAGATCTGTGACCTGGTATTTGAAATGTTTCACTAAAAGCAGAATTTGAACCTCTCTTCTTAAGAGCCACTGATTCAAAAATGGTGTGGTGTTTGGTTTTGTTTGTTTGTTTTGCTTTTATTTGCTTTTTTTTTTTTTTTTTTTTTTAATGAAAAGCAATTTTCCAATCAATGCACCCCAAATGAGAGTTCTATACCTGCCTTCACAATGCTAAGCCTCCTGTCTGATGCTGTCACAGACATCTCTCCTCCTTTCTATTTGATATTTAGCCTATTGGGCTGGTTTAGCTGGGATAAAATTGATTTTCTTTGTAGTAGGTGGTATGGTGCTGTGTTTTTGATTTGTGATGAAAATAGTGTTGGTAACACATTAATGTTTTAGTTGTTTTTGAGCAGTGTTTACACAGAGTCAAGATCTTGCTTCTCACACTGCCTGGACAGTGAGCAGGCTGAGGGTAACCAAGAAACTGAGAGGGGACATAGCCAGGAGAGCTAACCCAGGCTGGCCAAAGGGTTTCACACCATGTGGCATCATGCTCAGTAATGAAAGCTGGGGGAAGGAAGAAGAGGGCATGCTTGAAGTGATGGCATTTGTCTTCCCTAGGAACCGTTATGTTTTATGGGCCCTGCTTTCCTGAAAGTGGCTGAATATCTTCCTGCTGATGGGAGGTAGTGAATGATTTTCTTGTTTATCTTGCTTGTGCAAACATTTATTTATTTTTTTTTCTCCCTCCCTAATAAACTGCCTTTACATGAACCCATTAGTTTTCTTTTATCTTTTTGATTCTTTTCCCCATCCCACTCAGGGAGAGTGAGTGAGTGAGTGAGTGAGTGAGTGAGTGAGTGAGTGAGTGAGCGAGCGAGCGAGGGAGTGTATGGGACTTAGCTGTCTTCCGGGGTTAAAACACAGCACCTCTATATAACTACGACTTTATAAGAATACGGACCCTTTTAAAATTCTCATATTCACCATTTTATTTTCTTGTTAATCTATGTAGCTCTACTCAGCTCATGTTAAAAAAATAAAATCAGGACTCTATTCAAATTAAAGTTCAGAATAAAATCTTTAAATAACTTAAAGGTTATTATTACTGTATTCATACAGTCCCCAAACCTTTCTTTGCAGTGATTGCCAAACAGCTTGTGTTTATTAGGATGAAAATTCTTCAAAGAAGAGTTTATAACTTAAGTACAACTGTGTCTAAGGAGACTGGCACAGACATAACTGTCCGTAGCCTTCAGGTTTCCATAAAAATTCAATCAATTAATACTGATTGTAACTACCCTTACTCTAATTTGTAGTTAGACACAGACAGAGCTAGTGTGAATAGCAGTTCAAAGCAGTTCACTGGAGACAGAAGACAATTAACTGAGTTTATCAACATGGAGTGTCTGGGAGCCACAGTTTTCCAGTTTTTGTAGGTCCCAATCAAACTTTAAGCTTTGTTTGTCTGTATGGTTACAAGCACAGTTTTATTTAAATTAGCCTACTTTGTTGAAACTGTAAGATCTGAGAAATGTTGTCTTCTCTTTTTGCTAAAGCTAGATGGAGAATATTGCTTGCATGAACAGCAGTTTTTATTAATGAATCAGATAAAGATCAGCATCATTAGATTGAAAAGTACAGCTGTCTTCATCGTACTGAAGAAATAAGGGGGAAATGATTATTAAGGCTATTTTAGATACAGTACATTGAAATTAAAAAATATACTATTGCAAAGTCAGATACAAATCAGTGCTTTAGTATTAAACAATTTTAATCCAAACATCTACAGTTGAACACAATTATTGCTCCATTATGGAAAATGTTCAATGTATGCAATGAATAGATTGGCTTCATACAGAATGAATCAAGAAATGAAATTTGAGCATGAGAGAAAATAATCTTGCTCCAAATTAAAACAGCTATTCCAAGTACTTTGCAAAACCAAGACATCTGCAGTGGACTTTTTTCTCCTCTATAGTGAGATAAATGAGACAGTTAAAAAAGTTGCCAAGTACAGGTGGACAAAATCAGTAACAACTATGAGAAACCTATTACTAGTTCTAATTCTGTAGTATAATTCCAACTTTTTCAGTTTCTAAAAGGTTATTTTTTTAGGTTCTGGTCACCTTCTCTTTTAATGGTGCACACTGTAAAGAAATACTCCATAGTCTCCAAGAGTAGACCCAAAACCTAGGAAGGAGAACTTCAGTGCTCTTATGTGTAATAAGTGAGCAATTCTTTCTGTAGTACAGCTATCTTTGCAATAGAAACCTGTGAAAAAAAACATGAATGATTTTTAATTGTGATGTTGGTACTGGTATTCCACTTTTATTTGAATATCATGTTTTACAACCTGATGTTTCCTTTTCCTCATATTTCTGAAATTTATGGGAATGAAATATGATTCTGGTCTGTTCCTAAATACAGGTAACTCCTGAATTTATGTTTAAACATCTATTTTAAAGCCTGCTAATGTAATAACCAAACAACTCTTAATGGGCATATGGAAAAAAATAGCAAAAAACACAAAATTAGTTAACAAAACTTTCTAACCCAGGTACTATTTTTATGAGCATTTTTCAGGCATGAGGTGGAGAGACAAAGGACCAGAAATTCTCAAATGATCAGAAGTACATTATGTTCTGCAAATGAATCTTTCTAGAGATTCTTTATAATAATTACTAGAAAATGTTATTTTTTAAATGTTAGAAAAAGTCTATGCAATATGTATTGGCCAATGAGGTATAGTTGATGGAACATGCCTTGGTTTGTGGTTATTATTATTTATTAATTTTAGGAGTAAGGCATTTTATAAACTTGTGACAGCATCATACTTGATCCATTCATAATCTGATTTAAAATTTCCCTTTTTTTTTTTTTTTTTTTTTTTTTTTTTTTCCCTTGGGCCAGGGCAGGGAGTAGATCATGAACTAAAACCTTCATTCTCCACATAATATTTCTAAATCTGCCCTTTTCTGCAGGACACAAATTCTGGAATGCTCTCTATATTAGAATTACAACAGTAAGAGCAAAGAAAAGAATGGACACACATAACATTGCTGCTGTGCTGACAGTATTAAGATTTGTATAATTGTGTATTTGTATAATTATTTGTATAATGTAGTCCACAGACAAAATAAGTCCTAAATAAAAACGTAACAGCAAGAATTACTCAAATGTATAGACAAAAATATCTTGAGATGAAGTTTGAGTACTTTAGTTCCAAAGTTAGTTGACCCAACAAAAGCTATTTTTAATGTAGGATGAAGAACTCTTCATTTCATGTTCTTTAAGCCACTAAAAAATAATTTAGGCAATTCCTCACCTCTTAATTTATCTGTCACATTAAGATTAAATAGATGGGTGAATCTGTCCTTAAAAAAAGCAAACATTAAAAACAAATATTTTTTTAATTCAATTATCATTTTTTCTTATACCATTAGGGAGTAAGAAAGAGACAAAGGTAATGTTTAGAAACAGTTATGGCCTCAGTCTATGTTTGTAACACAAACATATGTTGCATATATTTATATGTATTATATTGGCTTTTGTACTCAAAATATCTGTTGTTGAAACATTGGTGTATATAGGATTTCACCTTTGTCAGGGCACAATGCTGCAGAAAATGTCAAATCTGTATGTAGCACTACTGCAAAATATGGGCTCTGCTTTCTCTTTGTAAGGGACAAAGGCTTTGATATCAAAAACAAATATTCCAAGATCATGCAAGGAACATGATGACCAATGTCATCACTCATTAATTTCAGAGGAAAAGACTCAGCAATTAGACTCTTTGTATGACCTTTTGCATCACAACTCTCTACTGCTTTGTGATAGATGAAATTTTGCAAAGGCGCTGAAAAGACAAAGAAAGACTGAAAATATTAGAAATCTTCAGTACATCTGTTCCTATTTCCTGTCCGATTGCCTACTGAGACTCAGTTAATCATACCCCTTGTGATTCATTCCCACTACACCAATTTAAGAGCAAAAAAGGTACTGCCAGATAAGCGTATCAATGCAGAGTTTAATTAAGTCATAAATTATAGCTTGAGTTTGTGATTTTAACCTCAGTCTTTTTTCCTCAGACTTCAGAGATATTGTATCTCATTTTTTAATGATGCAATGATGACATGTGATTGATTTTCTATTGTGACTTACTTATTGAATATATAAAATGGGAATTAGCTTCTGCGTCCAGGGTCAGATCTATTTTGGAAGGACACATTTGTCAGAGAGCATCTCTGCTGCTTGACAGTCTGTGGGTTGGACTACTAGCAAAATGAAATATATGGAATACTTCAGTCCAGTGTCCAGCCCTCTACTGAAAAGGGAGAGAGGGAAAAACATTAGTTGCACAATAGGAAAGTAGAAAAGTGAGTGTGAAAGATGGAGATCTGTAGGCATTCAGCAGATGGGGAAGTATTTTAAGCAGTTTCCTGAAATCACTAGGGAGTTAAAGAAGAGAAGGATGGTTGGATGTGTGGATGTGTGAATGGAAAGTATATGTGCCAGCACTTTTTTTTTTTTTTTAATGAATTTGACCATTTTTAAGCCTCTTTGTGTCTTTCCAGAGAAAATAGATAGCATGAAAAATCTTTGAATTACTGCATCTGCATGATAAAGTTTAGTCAGCAAAACAATAATAAGCATGATACAACAGTGAGAAGTGGTATCTCTCAGGGGTCCATATTGGTACTAGTTTTATTTAATATCATTATTAATGAAATAAAAAGCATTGAGTAAACCATCAGTGAGTTTGTGGATGACACCAAGCTGAATGGTACAGTTGATACACTAGAGGGAAGGGATGACATCCAGAGGGACCTGGACAGGCTTGAGAGGTGGTGGGCCCCTGTGAACCTCGTAAAGTTCAAGAAGGTCAAGTGCAAAGTGTTCACAGAATCACAGAATTTCTAGGTTGGAAGAGACCTCAAGATCATCGAGTCCAACCTCCGACCTAACACTAACCATATCCCTAAACTCTACATTTAAATGTCTTTTAAAGACTTCCTGGGATGGTGACTCCACCACTTCCCTAGGCAGCCTATTCCAATGTCTAACAACCCTTTTGGTAAATAAGTTCTTCCTAAGATTCAACCTAAAGTGTTGTACTTGACGCTCAGAAAGCTGATTGTGTCTTGGGCTACACAAAAAGAAGTGTGGCCAGCTCACTGAGGTGATTCTTTCTCTCTGCTCTGCTCTTGTTAGAACTCACCTTGAGTACTGCATTTAGCTCCAGGGCCCACAGTACAAGAGAGACAAGGATTTGCTAGAGTTGGTCCAGAGGAGGGCCGTGAAAATTATCTGAGGGCTGGAACACCTTTCACGTGAAGACAGTGAGGTTGTTTAGCCTAGACAGAAGGTTCCAGGAAGAACTTATTGTGGCCTTTAAGCCACACTTAAAGGGGCTTATAAGAAATATGGATAGAGATTTTTACCAGTGTCTGTAGTGATAGGACAAGAAAAAATGGTTTTAAACTAAGAGGATAGATTTAGATAAGATGTGAGGAAGAAAGTAGTTACTATGAGGATGATGAGACACTGGAACAGGTTGCCCAGAGAAGTTGTGGATGTCCATCCCTGGAATTGTTCAAGATCAGGTTGTACAGGGCTTTGGGAAACTAGGAGTGAGAGATGTCTTTACCCACAGCACGGAGGTGGGAAGCAGATTATTTTTAAGGGTCCCTTCCAGCCTAAACCATTCTATGATTCTGTGAAACACAAAATAGCTAGCAGCTCAGGAAACTATAGGAGATATAGGTCCACAACAATGTATGCCTATGACTGGCTGGAAGCAGATTAGAAGGAGGCTGACACGGAAGAAAGGAAGAATGTGTTGTTTGTTATTGCCTTTTCAAGTTTCTCCTTGAAATTCAAGTTCTGAAAGCATATAAGAAAAAAAAAATAAAAAAAGGAACTAATAATCAAATAAGTACTGATGTGATACTAATGAACACAATCAACTTGTTATCAAAGATGATTCACTTCCACAGGTGAATGGTCAGGGCTATATATGTCCAGAGAAGCTGTTCAATCGTGACTCTTTCCTGAAGATCACAATAAAATATGAGAGGAATGCTTTGGGAAAGGGTACAGTGAATCCAAAGGCTTCTTTTTGGTTTTGGAACACAGATGGATGAAGTTCTCTGTACACAGACTTGTCCAAAGATGTGATGCTAGTTGATAAAGTCTGATGTAATTGACTGATATTTTGTTAGGCATTGACATATCCAGATGCTTGGGCCATTATAGTCTCTGCTTAGTAGAAGTGAGGAGTTCATGTAAGTGCATATCATGCTTGTGGAAACCAAAGGACTGAATTTTGACATGCTGGTTACCCACTTGTGAAGCATCCTGCTGTTATTTATGTGAGTGTCCTAGATGCCTGCGTTGCCCAGTATGAAGGTGAAATTCTGAGATTTGTTATGTCTGAAAGATGTGGATGTTCCCTGCTGTGATTTCTCAGACCATATGTATTGACTGGCTAATGAAGCTTATCAGGGAGTGTTAGGAAGAGCTGGGTCCTCCAATCAGTGTTTTAGGCAGTGTACTGCTGAGTGCTAGAAGGACTACATTTGAGATATGCTAATAAGTCTCTTAAAATCTTCCCTGAAGACAGAGAGCTTGGCTTTGGGGACACTATAAAGACTGTTCAGGCAGAGCAGACAATGCCAGCTTGGCCTACTAGAAACAGAGTGAAAAATAGTGGAAAAGAACAAAAATAGTCATTGAGAACATTAAACAACTATTTAAGCTGTAAGGGAAATAATTTTATTTTTCAGAGATTTTTTCTTTTTCTTTTCTGCTTTTCAAGTCTGGACCTATCTGAGTTTGGCAACATAATGGCAGACTTCTGTCCTTCAGTTGTCTCACCTGAAACATATAGCTCTTACATAACTGTTCCTAAAAGAATGTTAGGATTTTATTTTTTTTCTTTCCTCCAAAACTCTCCAAGGCTCTCCAGTTTTTTATTATCATTTTAGAGCTCCAGACCACTAAAGTGCTGAGGTTTTCCACCCAAGTGTTTCTCATCATGCACATCTTTCCATTGGCCCTTGAAATCCCTTAGTAATCTCTCTCAGCTATTTAGATCTTTTTCAATGACACTGTGAAATCACCTTTCTATTTCAGGCTCTCTAATTTTCTCTAGACTGCCACAGACATTTCTGTAGTTCCCTAATCCCTTCCAACATATACACATTGTAATAATAAAGCTCACCTGTGCCAGCAAGCCTGACAAACCTGTAAAAATCATGCTGTATTTCCTTTTTTATTTATTTATATTTTTTTTTTAGTGAACTCACTCACCTGAGGGCTTTTCTAAGCTGCCTCATTTTTAATATAACTTTGACAGCACTTGGGAGACTGAAGTGCTAGGGACAGCAACTTGCACACTCTTAGAATGTACTTATTATTAAAAATTTTGTCCATTCAGAAAATACATTCCTATCTTTAAGTATGTAATAAATCTATAAAATTTAATTGGATTAAACGTGTTCTTAGAAGCAGACACATTTTATTTTTTTTTTCTTTTAAAATGTTCGAGAGTCTGATTATTTATTCAACATTAGCTTCATTTATTGATTCAAAAAGAACCAAATGTTGAGATGTCACTCAAGCTGCAAACAAAATTATGTCACAATGAACAAATCAAAATAGTAAAAAGGCCATCATATTCCTAAGATTATTAATAAAACAAAAACAAACAAAAAAAAACATATTATACCTCTTATAAAAATTCCAAATTCCAAATTTCCAAATTCAGATTTATATTTTTTTTTCCTGAAAGCAACATTTTATGGATGTCTGAATCTATATAATGAGATAAATATCCAGATTTAAGCAAGTGTTATGAATCTTCAACTTTACTTTAATCAAAGCACAGATTAAACGTCCTCAGAGCAATTTTTAAAATCTTTGCAGTCTGCAGATCAAAACTGATGTTATTTGTAAGTGCAGAGAAGCTGCCTTAACTTGTCTTTTGAGTAGTAAAAATCACTTGAGTAGCTGCACATTTGATTACTCTATACAACTGTTCTGATCACAGTGGGTTGCTTGGTCACTCACTTTAAATTAATATCATCAGTACACAAATTAGGTCATAAGAATCAAGTAATTGCAGTCCCAAACCTGGAGACAGAAGTTAACAACCACCTTTCAGTTTAGCTTTCTTTCTTCCAGTAGTGCAAATTTAACTGGATCATATTCATTTCATTTTCAAGTGACACGAACACTTGGTGCTGTTTTCAATGTTAAAGGAGCAAATAATGAAGTATGAAAAAGGATTTGGTCTGATTCTGTTGCAGGTTGAGACAACTCTGAGCTACTTGGCAACACAAAATACATTCTACAACTGTTTTAGCTAAGAAGAACAGAATTTGTGAAGCAGACAGTTCTATTAGCGTGGCAAGAAGCTCACACAGGAGTTCGGGGATACTCTATGTTTGAAAGTATTTTAAAATGGGTACCTTGAATACCTTATACCTGACTAATCCTTTCTGACAACCTCTTATAGACAGAAAAAATACCAAGAGTCTTTGTGAATTTAGGACTAGGAAATGCAAGGGATCTGCATTTCATGTTCCTTAGAAATCAAACAAAACCCACCACATTATTTTAATTCAGTTGTACTTTGAGTCAGGGAAAAACAGAGAAAAATAAAGAAAAATGAAGCAAAGAAAAAATAAACAAAAGCAAACAAACAAACATACAAAAAAAAAAAAACTAACATACAGTTAGTATACTGGGAAATGCCTTTTTTTCAAAATCTTATGTTGTTATTTCTGTTAGAAATATTCAATACCTTAACTTGGCCTGAAAAGTTTATCATATTAATAGTATGAATCCATCACTATAGTAGCATCTGTTTTCACAATCTGAAGTTTTTATTCTCAGTTTACCTTTGGATTATGCAAGTAATGCAAACAACCTGTTTTACAGAGAGAAACACATTATTAAAACATTCAAAATATGTTACTTATTTCCAAAATAGGCTATCTCCTCCTTCCTGCTTTTTTTTTTTGCCTTTTTTTTTTTTTTTTTTTCCCTTTTGGAATAAGTACTGTAAATTCCCCTTTCCTTGTACAGGACAACCAGATCTATGTCTCTTATCTGTCTTGAGGGAAAAATGTCTTCTGTTGAAGTAATTTCTCATAAAATAAAAAAGGAGAAATGCAAGGGCATGCAAGTACAGACTTGACTGAATTGGTGTGATTTGTGGTCTGAAGACTCCACCGATACAACAGTGTGACAGAAGTCCACATGAAAACAATACTGTCTAACCTGCCTCCACGAGAAGGAAGAAGAGTAAAGAAAGCCATAGAGGAAGAAATAATAAGAGGAAGAAATATAATGTAAAGCAGATCTCTTGATCTATTAGATAGATGTTTGAAATAGTTTTCAGAAGAGAAGAATATTTTTCAATAGTGGAACTCAAAAGATTATGCTTAGGAATGTGTTTTAAAACTTCTGGAATTCTGTGTGTTTCATGGCTATAGGGTAAAAATCAGTAAAAAGCACTTTCTTAAATTTCTAATCCATAAATTGCACAACTATGGAGCTAACTTGGGATTCTGGGAAGGATGTGGAATATCTGTTATCAACTAGTTCTGTCCCATTAAAGAGGCAGGCTCCCTCTGCATTTTATTTTTTATGGAGCTCTGAAGCCACTGGTTGTTCAATTTTTTTACAGGGAAACTGTAAGGAACTGAAAATGTGTTTAAAGAATCATGACCAATTCAAGGGTTGGGGGATCCAGTGAACCAGTGCTCCATCTGTAGACTGAAAGAACTGAAGTCCATGCTGTCCTTCCTTGCTGAAAGCAGCATCTGGTGGATCAGCTTGTGAACTAAGTCACCATCAAGGCAGAAGACTTTAGTTCACAACTTCATGATACCCAGGGACTCAAAGGCTAGGTGTTAATATGGTTAAAAATTCAAAAAAGAGAACTCACATCTGCTGAATATAATCCAAAGAAGTCAAGTTATTAATGAATAAATTTTAAAATATATGAAAAAATGGTGGAGAGTAAGGTATAAGAAATAGGAGAATGTTAGAAGCAAAAAGGGTAACAGAAACACATATAGTACTATAATATAGTTACATATAGTAACTTCTTCAGTGTTGGTAAAAATGTTAGTAAAATAAGACAAAAACTAGTTTAGTAAATGAATTAAAATGGTATGACCAAAAAAATCATCATGAAAACTTCAAATAGGCTATTTAAAAGCTGTATTATCATAAATATTATTAACTACTCATTCATGTGTACAATAGTTATGAGGAGTCTAAAAGACAAAACTATTCTAGCAAAGCAGAAGCAACAGATCCATATATGGACACATGCAGCCAGTAGTTTTTTGTACTTCTACACTTCTTCCTCCCCCCCCCCCCTTTTTTTTTTTTAATACTGATTTTTAAAGCAACATTTATAATGTGTGTTGGGGTGAAGTGTTCATAACCAAGTGTTTGGATGTGTTTCTTTCCTTCCTTCCTTCCTTCCTTCCTTCCTTCCTTCCTTCCTTCCTTCCTTCCTTCCTTCCTTCCTTCCTTCCTTCCTTCTTGGTGTTATATTTCTCTACAAACCATCTTTTAGAGTTTTTAAAGACCTTGAACATTAATTGAGGTAGAAGAACACAAGTGTTCTGTAGACATTCGTTGTCTATATATAAAATCTGGAGGATCTCTTTATACAAACATTCGAGGGGAAAAAAAAAAACACAGTGTTAAATCTTAAGTATTCCAAAAAGTATATTAAAAAAAAAAAATAGGTGCCTGTTTTTTTTTTCAAATCCACAGTTGAATATCTCTGGCTGAAAAATACAAAAAATACTACACTGTATGTGGCAGTCAAATTCTATTTTACTTTTTTACAGATTAACCAGTACTGACATTGCATTTCTAAATGAGAACTCAGGGAAATGTTTGTTTGTTGGGGAAAGCTTACATGTAGAGATGACTAATGGATAATAGCTTTGATAAGATCTTCATGATCTTTTAACTTTCCTCTTGATTTCTTAGAACTGACTATAGGACTGCTAAAATGGGGAAAGGAATTGATGGGTTCCACCACTTCAGTGCACTGAGTACAATTTGTCAACGTGAAGGAGGAAATTATCTGTTTCTGATAGTAACCAATCTGTGCAGCACTATTCATATGCACTTTGTGTTATTAATGTCAGTGTGATTTGAAACCTATTAGTTCTGTGCATTAAAAAAAAAAAAAAAAAAAAAAAGTTATTCTTCATACACACATTCTGATTGGTATTAAGCACATTTTGTGTGCTCTGCTAAAAACTCTGACAATGTCGTTTTTAGAGGCTGTTATTTTGCTGTGAAAGAATTAAGATTTTAGGCAGCTCTTTGTATATTAGGGACTATTATAAACAATGTTTACGTTTAATGTTCAGTAAGAAGTTGAATGACATTTTACAAACAGAGGGATGAACATTTTGTAAGGCTTTCCTGTGTTAATTATAGCCCATACCTTGTCACTCTCATCCGCAACTGAGACTAATTGTCTGCCTTACAAAGAGACATGCTTATTGATTTTGCAAAGGCTGGAACAGACTAAGCTGTACTCTCGTTCCATTGATATAAAAAGCATTGCCTGTATTGATTGCTTACCCCACAGAGCAATGGCAAATTGCTATTGTGGAAACATAATGATGTTGAACATTTGTTGCACAGATGATAGGGTAATGTTTAAATGCAGTATGTCCTGTTCTTTGTAGATTTACTAATAACCTCCTTAATCATTCCTGTTCAAAATACCATGAATCCTGGAGCAGACGCTAACCTAATAATACAACATCATTTATAGAGCATAGCATTTCATAATTTCAGAATGAATTAAATCAGCTATTTTTTCATCATCAACTAGACTGGATGCCAATTTTGCTTAACATTTTGCAAGGCCTGAATAAGAATGAAATAAATTAGCTAGGGCAAGATTCTTTCAGCTCTTTTTAAATGTAGTACTTCACCTGGTGCCTAGTCCCACTGAATTCAGAAGACTTATCTGCAGAATTATATACCACTCACTGCGAATAAGACAGACTGAATTTGGTTCCATTTAAGAAAAAGTTTCACAATATTTTTGGCCTTATTTATCTGATGTTGGAAATGTGGTCTGATTAAATGAGGTCTGATCACATATATAAATGGTGTGAATTTTGCCTAGCCAGGGGTTCTTTTTTAATAACGGAATTCTGCAAATTCATTTCTACTGAATATGCAGTAAAGACTATTCTAATTTTGTTACAAATCAGTCTTGAGAAATTCATTTAAATATATGTTGGCAATTCCTTTGCCAAAGGTAAAGAACTCCTTATATAGCATCTCCAGACAATATAAAATCCTGACAGAACAAAGCAATTGTATAAATGTTCCTTCTTGTTTGCTTTTTTACACAAACAAACTTAAAGTTGTTCTTGAATTGCATTTTCTCCCCTTCTCTTGTGGGACAATGTGTTGAACTTCATAGTATATCTGCTGGTTCCCACTTACATATTTTTCTTCAAATATCTTTCTTAAAGGTATTTCCATATTATTGTTTCTTAAGGATAATATGGAAATTCATAGAATACCCCTGAATCTCCAGAATTCACTATGCTTCTTTGGTGAATTTTGCAATCCACTTACAGTCTTCAAAATAGAGAGATCTAAAAAGAAAACAAATATAGTTGTTTACTGACACTGAACTGCTTCCTTTCTTCTGATCAACTATGATTTTAGTACTCATCTGGTAAAAAGTACAGCCCCCTCTGAGGCAGTAAGGTATTTGGGAAAGTAGACATTGGAAATAGATTGACAGAAATAGCAACATTTCCTGTTTAGAGCAGTGCCAAATATTAATCCATTCTACTTTTTTTTTTTTTTCCTGTCATAAACTTCTATATATCATGTAAAATGTGAAGTAAATTTAAAGCCATTTCCAAGTTATTCATAGAAATTTTGAGCATCTGTGGTGTTAAATATTGGAACATAAAGCAAAGAAACTCTGTTCCATGGACCAGACAGCATGGAAAAGATAGATTCTTCACTTAAATGCAGAGGGATTAGGAAAAAGCTAGATACTGTGGAAGATGGATTGTACTGTTAGGCAGAGGGACATGAATTTAAATAAGAAAAGGAGGATCAAAAACCAGAAGAGAAAGAGACAAACAGGATGTGACAAAGAATGAGAAATCATTGATCAGAGAACGATGAAAAGGAAAGACATGTTCCACTACTGTTTGATTTTGAGCTAGCTGTACAGAATGATTGGTTCATGTGAGAGCCCTTAAAGATGATGACCCTACACAAGATAAAACAAAGGGGCTTATAAAAAAGATGGAGAACAACTTTTTGCTAGGGCAGATGATGACAGAGCAAGGGGTAATGCTTTTAAACTAAAAGATTTAGAGTAGATGTTAGGAGGAAATTCTTCACTCAGAGGGTGGTGAGGCACCAGAACGGGTTGCCCAGGGACCCTTCGGATGCCCAATCACTGGAGGTGTTCAAGGTGAGGTTGGACAATGCCCTGGGAAACCTGATCTAGTGGGTGGCATCCCTGCCCATGGCAGGGGCTTTAGAACTGGATGATCTTTAAGGTCCCTTCCAACCCAAGCCATTCTATGATTCTATAGTAACGCAACTGATCTAGTTTTTCCTCTTTTCAAAATGCTTGTTCTTGCAAACCTGACACTGATTTGACAAGGGTTTCTTAGGCACTAGGGACTTTAGGTGGATTAGGGAGATAATAATAGTGTTTTATTGTTGAAATAGGAGCTGAAGCTGGGTTCTATGGGAAGAGAAAAGACAGTATGAATGCTTGTTTAAAAGTTATGAAGACTGGGAGCCTTGAGATGTTCTGATAATAAATTCAGCTGGATTTTTAGTGTATCTATAAAATCTACAAATAACTAATAAAAATAGCTTTCTTATTTTTCTACTTTCCTGCAAAGCATCTTTCTGCTACTCCAAATTCAACAGATTTTTCAAATAAAGCTAATCCCTGTTGTTTCAGTTTGCTCTGCAGATGTGCATTGGGGCATAGCTGTTTCCACAAGTATTGTAGTAAAGAAAACCTGTGATATCTACAACCTTGCACAAAGCATATCAGTATAAAGGAAGAAGACAGTCTTCTAAGACTAAGACTATGCCTGGTTCACCTCCTGTCTATTTCTCGCAGTGATGTGAAGCAGCTATTTCTCGCAGTGATGTGAAGCAGCCCTATCTAAAGCACATGTGCTTCTTTAAAAAAAAAAAAAAAAAAAAAAAAAAAAAAAAGCAGATTTATATTTTAGTACATGAAAGGTACAAGGTAGTTTTGTACCACATCTTACTTTCATTACCAGGAAGAAAGTCAGATTAGGTAAAATGTAAGATGAGATGGAAAACAGACAACATGACTGTTGCAATATTTATATCTATTTGTAATCTGTTTGTAGCAAAAATAATTAAAAAAATAATAATTAAAAAAAAAAAATCAAAGAAAGAACTTCAAGTTACTTGCCTTAATTTTTTGGTCATATATCTTTATGTGTTCTGACAAATTACATGGATAAATAGCAGGGACTAATTCAGGTACACATCTGGTCATGTCAGCAGTTTCCCATATATTTTTTACAAAAATTAATTTCACCTTCTGAACCAAGCTCAATTCAACTATTTTTAAGAACCTCTAAATATGAAACTTAGGGTTTGTCATGTTCTCTTTGCTGCATCTCTGAACAGGATGAATGTCACCCTTTAAGCTAAACAACTTACCTCTCTCTTACTGTTTAAAGCAACAAGAATAATTATGACCTCAATAATTAGAACTCAAGCTGCCTTTCTATGAAACAATTTGATAAACCTGACAGTTTTTAATTTTTTTATTTTTTTTTTTCATGAAATCACCTTAGCATATACTTACAAATTTGTTTCTTAGTCATTTTTCTAAATTGCTTTGTTGCTAGTTCCTCAATAGAACAAAATTTTTGGAAACCTTAAGATTAAATTTACTTTATACTATAGAAGTTAAAATTGACAAAAATGGTTAAGTCCTCAAACATTAAAAATGTTTTCCATTTGGCTTTTGCAGTAATTTTATCACAGTGTTTAATTTTGACCTTCATCATAGCTTCATTACAGGAGCACAATTTTTCTGAATTTTCTTTAAATTACACATTATTTCACCTTATTTTCATCCCTCATTATCCTATTCTCATTTTATTTGTATTTTTACTCAAATGCAATTTTTACCAATTTAAATTAAGCTCAAAATCTATTTACATGTCCACAGTTACTTGGCAATTTTCCATTTGTTCTAGGTTCTTTGGCACAAAAATGCAGTGAATGAAATTAAATGAACCATACCACTCTACTATTTCTACATCCATACTTTGAAACCTGAATCTTCCAGAAGACACAAATATCTAGGAAAAATATGTAGAGGGACAATTAATCATGTTGTATTTTCCTTCAGCCATTAAGGCTGATCTTTAGAAAATACATTACTGCTCATGTATATGCATTTAACTGCATCTCCATGCAGACATTGCACTTCTTTCAGAGAGGTCAGCTGGAGTTTTTATCTTCAAAAAATAAATTATTCTTTGAAGAAAATACACACAAATGAGGATTATTACATTGAGTGCTAAAATATTTTCCCCAAATTTCCTATTATGATAATTTCAGTTTTGTAATGAAAGATTCAGAAAAGTACATTGTCATGAAGCAAGTTTTTTAATATTATTATATTGAAGAAAGAATCAAAGAAATTAAACCACTGAAGATAACTGATCATAATAAAACAGCTTCACTTCAGTGATTTATTTTCTATTTATTTATTTATTTTTGTAATTGAGGGAGTAGCTCAACTGGTGTCATATGCTTCTGAGTATACAAATACATGTTTATTTCATCTTCAGTAGTGTTTCTTCTCCATAAGAAAATTCTAAATTATTTTGAAATACTGTTCTGTAGTTAAAGTGAAAGAATGACTCAGCTGTGGTGATGGGGTAAATGAGAATTGTAATGATGCTGATATGGCTAGTGCTGACCTGAAACCTTCTCCTCCATTTCTTGACTTCCTAGAAGTGAAGACATAAAATCTTTTATTCGTTGCTAAAGAGTGCATGCTTACCATTGCTTGTTGTACATGAGACAGTCATTATTTTTGCATGTATTCTCAGGAGTTTCAAAAATGTATTGATTAATGCCATGCAACTGGCTTGCAATGTTTCAAATGTTTTTGGAGAACAAAGCCTTTTAACACACTATTATTTGTCAGTTATTATTTTCTGCTTTGAATGTGTTTTGGGAGGGTTGGGGGGGTAGAAGTGGAGGTAAGATAATTGTCCACATGGATATTTCTATAAGGAGTGCCACTACTTTAAAGTATTTTTAAAAATATATAAATGCAAGATTTATCAATGATGTGTCCCTTGCAATATGAGATTAAAGAAAATTCAATCTCTATTTGCCATTATTTTCTTATCCCAGCATGTCCCAATTCTTACTTCACTAGTACCTAATCAGTGTGTTTACTTTGAAGTTAATTAAATCAGTTAAATTATTTGAAATAAACTTTTGAGAAGCGATGTATGTATTTTTAGGACGTACAAAGTACAATTTTATCACTTGGCTAGAATGCCGTTTCTCTCATTTGACATTTGATAATGATGCAATATACATACACACAAACTCAAATGTAATTCATACTTTCTTACTTTCACATATAATAGTGCAATACAATTCCAAAATAATTTGTGAAGGAACATACTTATAATCATGTCATTTAAGTATGGAGGGGGAAGGTGGAGAATTTCCTACTTAAAATCAGGAAAAGAGTCACTCTTTTCCTTGTGGGTATAATAATGTGCCTGCAAGAAAGTAAAAAGTTTTAACACAAAACTACATATCTTCAGTGCTCTGAAAAAAATAATACATTATGAAAAGGGATGAGTGTATAAAAATGATTTGATCTTTCAAAGATTAATTTTAAGCTTTATACTGATTGATTACCTAAGAAATATTTAAGTTCTCCTTTCCAGGCTTTCTGTTTTAGTAGTGTACTTGGAGAAAATGACTTGTATACCTTCATTAAAAAAACATGTTTAAAAATTAGCAGTATGATCTTATATTTCTGTTTAATTTATTACTTTGAGCAAGAGAGGTACTAGTAACATAAGAACTTAAAAATATTTTCCCAAATCAGAGAATTGTAAAGATCTAAGTTCCTATCTTGAAGAGAAAAAGAAACTGCATACAAACAGTTCTATCATTTCTAGATTATAAGAGTAGAATTTAACTCCTCAGGCAACAGGCTGTTCAAGAAACTATTTAGAGAATGCTTAGAGACAACTCTCAAATTTGACTTTCTGAAACAATGAAATTGAAGAATTGAGTATTTTATTAGTAATCTGAAAATTAACTTGGATGTAGGGAGTTTGAATGAAGTTTAGAGAAACAGGGAATGACAAAACTGACCAAGCAGTTCTTCCTTATTTACAACCCAAGAAGTGTTTAAGCATTAAATGAAACAGGGTCCTACCATTATCTTTGTGGGTATCATAAAAGAGAATATTTGGTGGGAAACAACCATAATATTGATTTTTCTCAGTTCCATCAAATTCTTTTTTTATCCCTTTCCTATATGACATACGTGGCACCTACAGAAATGTCTTTTAAGTATCTCTTTTTTACATTCGTTCCATATATCACATTCAAGACTGAGATTTACCCCAATTAGGATGTGATGGCTATTATTGTAGACTGCAATGTCTGAAGGTAATTTTCTCTCTAAAGCTATAGATAAAGCCTTAGATACATCCTGTTCCTCATAATTCAGCCTGAAGTTTTTATTTTCAGTTACAGTTTCTTTTGTGTTTTCATAGTAATCCACACAAAATAGAGTCAAATGATATAAATGTCTAATAAAAATCAAGAAGGGAAAAAATAATAAGGTAAAATGCTATAATAAATCTCATAAGTTTCATTTCATTTCATTGCATCTGGAGGAATGAAGCTGGGACAAATCCAGCTAGAATTTTCATTTTAAAAAACACTTTACACACTGTCTTCATTATAACACTTACCTTCTTATAATTACTTTCATCTGGAATCCAAAGCACTTTGCAAACATTAATTAGTACATTATTAACAGCACTAATAATTCAGTGCTGTAGTGATAATTTCCTGAAGAATACTGAGAATACTTCAAACATCCTAGTTACTTTAATGGAAGTTAAAGATGCTCAACACCTTTCAGCATTTTACCAAACAGTACAGAAATCCACTATGTACTGTAAATTGTCTTGGATTTTATATCCTATATACAATTTATTTATTTCTATACTTTTCTATTATTTCAGAACATATTTTATTATTTAAAACAAGCTTTAAAAAAAATAACAATAATAAAAGGATATATCCTCCTCTCTCTTCTGGTACTGCTATAGAGATAGGGAAGTGTGATTCTGAAGACTGGATCCGGGGAGAAATGAAAAATATTACACAACATAGTCACAGACATCATGACTGATAGACCTGGTGCAAATACAGAAGTATGCTAGATGAAATCAGCCTTCTTAAATCTCTCTCAGGAGAGAACAAAGAAACCAAAGTGCAGAGTTTCCTTGCATTGTATCTGACAACAATCCCAATTCAATCTGTCAAACAAAGTGTATTGCAGCCACTTTATTAGTGACCTTTGCTGTTAGTGACTTTGATAAAAGACCTCCCAAACTGGAGAAAGTTTCTGTTATTTCTTTTCTATATTGTATTTTGTAGACAACACTTTTTTATTTCAGATTACAGGTGCACTAGATTTTTGTTTCTCATTACTATTTCTCATAATTACATTCTAATATTCTCATATGATTTACTCTAACTTATTTTTCCAGTAAATTTATGTTGGCGTCTCTCTCAGCTGTTCATTATAACAGTACCAATAGATTGCTCCCACTTTAAACTAAAAGTCAGCCTGTACACAAATCTAACTTTATTTTTCACCTTTGTCATTGTGAATTATAGTATAATTAAAACACATGCTGCAGACCGATTATCTGATGAAGTGTCTCTCTCTACTTTCTGTCATGCATTAGCCATCTTATAACTACTGTTAGGCCTTGAAACACAAGAAGTAGTTCTAAATTATGCCAGTTTTGGTCATTACATGCCTTATCTGTAAGTGGCTCATTGCCTTCTTACAGCTATTAGGGACTTTCTACAACTTTTTTGATACATATGGATTAAGATGCTATACCTGCTTGATAACAAAGGATCTGAAAAGGCATTCTGTATTTCTGGCAAAATAATTGTTTTTGAATGCTGATCATCCTTTTTCAAGCCAAGCAATATAATCAAAGAAGTGTATTTTAGGTAACTCTCTTTCATGTTCAGAGAATCATAGAACCATCTAGATTGGAAAAGACCTTCAGAATCATCAAGTACAACCATTAAGCTAACCTACTAAGCTTTATCATTATACCATGTTCCTTAGTGCCATATCCATGCTTAAATACCTCTGGGGACGGGGACTCCAACATTTGCTTGGGCAGCCTGTTTCTATGCTTGAGAACCCTTTCCATGAAGAATTTTTTTCCCAACATCCACTCTAAACCTCCACTGGTGCCACTTGACACCACAGTGATTTACTAACCTGACTGTTCACACTGAAGCCACTATGCCTTTTTATGTAAGAGAATATTTTTCATTGTGAAATCAAGTTGCACAGTCTTAACATAAAAAGCACTACACAATGTTTCCTATACTCAGTTGCACATCACAGATTTCTTTATATTAATTCCCTAAAGAGCACCTACTATTTGACTCTAGAGTTAAGTAACATGAAAAAAACACTCATTACTAATTTGCATTTATCATAAATACACATTTGCCCATTAAAAGACAATTTCACAGGACATATCTATGTATAACATTCTTATGGGATGTCTCTGAAGTTCTGAATTCTAATATAATAATTACCTCTGTGATAACTATGCTAAACAAT